>NC_140175.1:82241472-82498972 GCF_963971535.1 Notolepis coatsorum
AGCCGTGAGAATAGCAGGCCCTGGCACTCTGACTACGACATCATCTTTGACAGAAGATGTAGTCGGGTCTGCACCATGACCGGCTGCAGGAGGGGGGCGTCTCGCCGGAGCGAGGCTCCGGTCATAGCTTCTTTTTGCCCCGCCAGTGAGAGGCCTTTCGTCAACATGGAGACCTGTGATTACGGCCTTTCGCCCTGCGTTCGTTGGTGCAGGTAAGATGTCCATTGGACATTACCCCACTCTTCCTTCCTTCCCCTCCCAAATGTTTTGTTAATAACGATGTTTTTTTCCAGGCGAAACATATGTTACTTCACTACTACTCATATAACTATGGTTATAGGATAACCGTATGTTATAGTTAGGTTATGATTAGGCTATGGTTAAGGTTTGGCTTAGGTTAAGGTTAGGATTGGGCTATGGTTAAAGTTTGGATTAGGTTGAGGTTAAGATTAGGTTAAGGTTTGGGTTATGTTATGGTTAAGGTTTGGGTTAGGATTAGGATTAGGCTATGGTTAAGGTTTGGTTAGTTAAGGTTAGGATTAGGCTATAATGGTTAAGGTTTGTGTTAGGTTATGGTTGGGATTGGGCTATGGTTAAGGTTTGGGTTAGGTTGAGGTTAAGATTAAGTTAGGTTAAGGTTAGTAGATACATACCCTTTTCTTCTCTGTGCATGCATTAGGCTTAGGGAACAGCCGCACCGTTAGCCTAGCTTAGCGCCATTCCCTGGAAGTAGGTGTGCCAGTGTAGCCTAGTTCCCAACAGTCACGAAATACACTCCAAATACAACAACTCCAAAACCTTTCCTGTAAACATGTTGTGACCTCAAAAGCCCAGTTTTTCAAAAAACAACAGGGCTTTTGAGGTGATGAAATCACTGTGCCCAGGCAGCAGTGGTTTGGCAAAAAAAAAATCTGAGTATATCCGCTTAGAAAACGAAAATGTCTAATAATTGTTGTGGAATATCAATAAGAACCCCGGAGCTAGTCTGCCAAGCACACAGTAATATATAAATTGAACAAAACAATAGCTCTGACAAGTACTATGTCCTAGTTTAGACCTCTAATTTTAAATTTAAAAACTAAATGTTTAGACAGAATCAGAATTTCAACAGCAACTTCGTGCACGAGCACTGAATAAAAAATTCCACCATGTACCTTTACATCCCAACATTCGTCTGGCCACACCCCCATCCGCTTACCTTCATAAGCAGGTGTGTGGTCACCTACTCGCCTCCTTCTTCACTTTCACCACAAGGAAGTGCCTTCGGTAGATCCCCACTTGACGAGGTTGTTAGTAGAAGAAAGTTGGAAAACAAAAGAACGGGAAGATACGTTGACATCATATCTTTATCTTCTCTCTCACTATTTCGAGAAAATACGGCAATATTGTCTTCGTTACTGGAGTGTCTGGAAGATGATGATCATTCTGACCTTCAACGGCTTTTTCGTATTAGGAGCTCACGCCGCTGACATGCTCCCCAACTACAGTCCTCCTTTGCTGCGGCTGGATGGGTTTGGCCCTCCGGCCATACAGCTGGACTGTGGGAAGCACCGACTGTTGTGAGGAAGCGGTGGCTTCCAGGGTGGGGTAGGTACTGTTTTGCTTGCGAGCTCTGGTTGTTGTTGATGCTGTGGGGGTTAGCTGACAATTTTACGAAACGCCGACTCCAGACTGGGGTCCTCTGCTCGGCTTCTTAAACGGTGGTCGGAGGATCTTGGTCTGACGCCCATGATGGTCAATCTAGTGGGCCGCGACCAGGACCTGGTGAACCCAGGATTCTCTGGACGAGCGGATGCTTCTCTGTCCCGTGCAGGCCCCATCTTTCACATAAAAGTGAAAGTACACCCTAACAAGGAAATGTGGGCATAGGATCTTCTTTATCGGGAGTTCCATGCTCAAAGTCGGCTGCAGCCCGAAATGGGAATTGTGCTGGCCCCGCTGTATGTCTGGATCACCGTTGAAAACTGTGTTTGACATTCTTTTTCTTTTCCCTCTTAGGATGGGGAGGGACTTGGACAGCGGCCTGTCTGAAGTGTGGCTTGTTATGTCGTTGTGTACAGTTCAGGTGATAGCTGCTTAGCTGGCGTGCTAGTTTGTGGCCTACTGTGTTAGCCAGTCAGCTGTTAGCTGCGGCGCTAGCTCCTGTGTTTACAAGGCTAGTAAACGTTAGCTTGTTGCTATCAGTCGGACGGCTGTTAGCTTAATGCTACACTGTTGAAACGATACTGTGACTATAACATGCCTTAAAACACTCTGACTACGACGTCATCTTTGACAGAGGATGTTAGTCGACCCTACACCCGGTTGCCAGTGCCAGCGAGGACTTCGTCAACATGGAGAACGGCGGCTGGGTGGCGTTGCGGACATACCCTCGTCACCGGCGCAGGAGGTGCTGGGTTCAACTCGGTGTCCCGTTAACCTGTGTTGCGGTTCTTTCGGCCTGCGTTCTGGGTGAAGGTAGGAGTCCCGACCGGACTTTAAACACCTCTTCTTTTCTTCCCTTCTAAATGTTTTGTAATAACGATGTTTCCAAAACATGTGTTGCTGCAATACATTGAGGATACGACGCGTGTTGTGTGTGAATTGTCTTGTCACTGGTATAGCTTCTCTCTGTAGTGAATCAGCGTTGTTTTTTACGCGTGTAAAAATGAACTGGTTAGGTTGTGATGAGAACATGTGTGTTCATGTAACGTTGTACTTGTACCGTGGGTGAACTCACAACTAAGAGGGTTAATTAAACCTGTAAAGCTATGCTTAGTGACATGTGATTGAGGAATGAATCTTTTTCTCAGCCTGTGATGACAATGAACAGTATGTTCACACATTAACAGAGGTGCCTGTTCGCCTTGGTCGTATCAAGGGTAAGATAAGAGGGTTGTCCCCCCGGTTTCCCTGGGGCTTCCCCCCCTCCTCTCAGACATGTTGGTTACAATATATTGTGTCACTGTGTTTGTGGGGATACGATGTAACCCTCAGCTTAATTGCTGGGGTTGTGCTTTCCGCTTGAGAAACAATTTTTTTTCCTAAAGAAAAGATTGTTTGGTCACTTATCATGTGTGCTTAGCAAGGCCTGTGGCCAATACATAATCGAGGATTCTGTATTCTCTCGTTATGAAAAACGGCGTTCCTCTGTAGCAAGAGTGTACTTTTGCCATTTTTTGTTGTGATGAAGGGTTGTGTGTGTCTTGTGATTTGCATATCGCCCCAACAGGTCCACGGAGGACGCCATAGCCCATGTGCTGCACACAGCAGCATCACACCTGGACAAGAGGCAGGGGAACTATGTGAGAATGCTGTTCATCGACTACAGCTCAGCATTCAATACCATAGTCCCCTCCAAACTAATAGCCAAGCTCAGGGACCTGGGCTTGAACTATGACCTCTGCCAGTGGGTCTTGGACTTCCTGACGGGCAGACCCCAGGTGGTAAGAGCAGGCAACTGCACCTCCTCATCCATCACGCTCAACATAGGGGCCCCCCAGGGCTGTGTTCTGAGCCCCCTCCTCTACTCCCTGTACACACATGACTGCGTGGCACAGCGGAACAACAACACAATCATCAAATTTGCTGATGACACAGTAGTGGTGGGCCTGATCTCTGCCAACGACGAGAGGGCCTACCTGGAAGAGGTAGAGAATCTGTCACAGTGGTGTCAGGAGAACTGCCTCTCCCTGAACGTCAGCAAAACAAAAGAGATGATTGTGGACTTCAGGAGGTCGGGGGTCAAGGACTACAGCCCCCTCAGCATCGACGGGGCACCGGTTGAGAGAGTGAACAGTTTCAAGTACCTCGGAGCCCACATATCCGAGGACTTGACATGGACCACACACATTGACAGACCCTCAAAACTTACTCTAGAGAGGCCTTTAACCTAGAACTGGGGAGCAGGGGCGTTTTTAGGGTTAGAAAACATTGGGGGCTTCAGCCCGGGGGGTGGGGGGGTGCCATTTTTTAACACAGAAATACGCAATTTTAGAGTAATTAGAGATGAATACTGAATAACTAGAATCATTAGAGGTTCTCAAAGTGAGGTCCACGTCCATGAGAGGGATCTGGGCAGTCCCCATAGAACATTCAAAGTTAACAGGACCAAATCATCAGTTTCTTATTTATTTAGCCAGATAAAACATTGATCTGGTCCAAGAAGCCCCAACAGGAGTACAAATATACATATATACACATATATATACATAAATATATATATACATACTTTTCCCTCCTGCTGGATGTAATAATAATAATAATAATAATAATAATAATAATAATAATAATAATAATAATAATAATAATAATAATAATAATAATAATAATAATAATAATAATAATAATAATAATAATAATAATAATAATAATAATAATAATAATAATAATAATGAATAATTTAATAATAATAATAATTTAATAATAATAACAATAATAATAATAATAATAATAATAATAATAATAATAATAATAATAATAATAATAATAATAATAATAATAATAATAATAATAATAATAATAATAATAATAATAATAATAATAATAATAATAATAATGCATTTGATTTATAAGGCGCCTTTCAGGACACTAAAAAAACAGTCCACAAATCGGTGAATGAAAAAATTATAGGATCAAATGAAAACTACTTACTAAAAATGTTTAAAAGTACTAAAAACCAACAAAAAATACCAAACACTAACAAACATTCAGCACAGACAATGGGGATGCTGACACAAAAAAAAGTAAAAAAAAAAAAAAATTATTTTTAATTTTTTTAGATCCGGGGCTAGGAGAAAAACATCCGGGGCTAAAGCCCCGGAAGCCCAGGGCTAACGACGCCACTGCTGGGGAGCTTGGACTGGTCAGATAAACTCAGTGGTACACAGGTTGAAGAAACATGGCTTGGATTCAAAACCAAATTCACAGCAATACTCAACAACATGGCACCCATAAGAACCACCAGGGTTAAAAATCGCGCTGAGCCATGGATGCACACTGAAATACTGGCCGCTATGAAAACCAGAGACAAAAAATGCTCTGAACTTCATAAAAGTCAGACAAAGCTTTCCAAAAGCTCAAACAGTGAACTCCAAGCCCACGTGGTTGAACTAAAAATTCAAAGAAACAGACTAAGAAATGACGTAAACACCATGATCAGAACCGCAAAAAAAAATTTCATCAACGACAAAACTGAGGAAAACAAAAACAAACCCCGCGAACTTTGGAAATTACTCAATAATCAACTAGGCTGCAGTAAAAAACTTAAAACCAGATTCTCAAACATAAACATAAAGACTGACAACACGCTCATCACAGACAAGCTGGATGTAGCCAATTACTTAAACATCTTCTTCACAAACATAGCCACAACACTGGTAAACAAACTACCCTCCCACTCAGGGCATTATGGGGTAGAACACATAGTAGAATACTACAAAAACCTAGGGGTCCACAAAGATGACTTCAAACTTGAAATGGTAACAACTGATGAGGTACTCAAAAAATTGAGCGCCCTCCAACCTAACAAGGCCACTGGCCATGACAACATCCCCTCCAAATTCCTCAGAGACGCAGCAGCCGCCATCACCCCAGTCATCACACACATAATAAACCTCTCTATAAAACAGGGACACGTCCCCAAGGACTTCAAAATTGCGAGAGTGACCCCTCTGCACAAAAAGGGCAGCAAATTAGACCCAGGCAACTACCGCCCTGTTTCTATTCTTACCTCCATCTCGAAAGTCATGGAGAAAATAGTCTACGAACAGGTCGAAAAGTACCTGGCGGAAAAAAATCTAATCTACGAATTCCAATCTGGCTTCAGAACGTCCCACTCCACTGACACATGCCTCCTCTATTTGAACGACCACATCAAACAAGAGGTGGACGCGGGCAAATACTGCGGCATGGTCATGCTGGACCTACAAAAGGCCTTCGACACTGTCAATCACTCCATTCTGATGGACAAGCTAAAAGCAATTGGTTTTGATAGCTTATCAGTGAGCTGGATGCAATCCTACCTAGAGGGGAGAGAACAGATGGTAGAGGTAAACGGTACTCTATCCCCCCCCCTCACAGTGAGCTGTGGTGTTCCACAAGGAAGCATACTAGGACCGCTACTCTTCCTAATTTATGCAAATGACATGTCGTCAGCCTGTGACTGCAACTTGTTCCTGTTTGCGGACGACTCAGCCCTGCTGGTCTCTGACAAGAACAAGTTGCAGGTTGAAAAAACCCTCAGCACGGAACTAGGCAAAATCTGCATATGGCTCGCTGATAACAAACTATCATTACACATGGGCAAAACAGAGTCCATTCTCTTCGGTTCAAATAACAAACTCAGCAAGACCGACGGCTTCTCAGTTACAGTGGGTGACAATATTGTCACAAGGAAAGACGAAATTATCTACCTGGGTTCCATCCTAGAGGCAAATCTTTCCTGTGACAAAATGGCATCCAATGTAATAAAAAAAGTCAACCAACAAACTAGATTCTTGTACCGGATCTCCTCTCTGGTAAACAAGAATAACCTGAAGACTCTGGCAGGAGCACTCATTCAAGGGTACTACGACTATGCGTGCACCTCATGGTACCAAAGCACCTCAAAGGCGCTTAAAACAAAATTACAAACATCACAAAACAAACTGGTCAGACTACTACTTGACCTGAACCCCAGAACCCACCTCACCCCTGCCCACTTTGACAACCTAGGATGGCTTAGAGTAGACGACAGAGTACAGCAACTTGCAATGGGCCTGGTCTACAAGATACACTATACGACCGGGGTACCCATGTACATGTCAAAATACTTCCCAAAGGTCAGTGAATACCACAACCACTACACCAGAGGAAGCTCAACAAATCATGTTAAACCCAGATTCGGCTCAAACAAGGGACTAAACACGTTTCGCAATTATGCCACAACAATGTGGAACGCCCTACCCAAAGCTGTAAAGGAATGTGAATCACTACCCACATTCAAAACCGCTCTTAAAGAGCACCTACGGGAGGCTGCAATTCAAAACTGGCCACCGTAAATGCCCAAAACCCCCACCACCTCCTAATAGACAGTCTCCTCCCCACCGCATGTATATATTCCCTCCCCGCCGTATGTATATTTATCTCCCACCCACCCACCCCCTCCTAATGTACAGTCCCCTCCCCATCATATATACTCTGTCAGGATCTAGGGGTAACAGTACTGTATATTTGAATACCGTTTATGTCACAAATGTATCAGTACTAAATACCTATATGTCCCTATGCCATAAATGTCATGTATGTTGTGTATGTCATAAATGTCTATATGAATTGAAAATGGGGGACCCTGATGGAAACAAGACAAACGTCTTTCTCAGGTCTGCATCCCCTTAACAATTGTATGTATTGAGCCGTACTGTATTGTACCCATTCTGCAATCTGTTAAATAAAGTTTTCATTCATTCATTCATTGTGAAGAAGGCACGACAACGCCTCTACTTCCTCAGCCGCCTAAGGAAGTTCCAAGTCAGTCAGAAGATCCTTAGGAACTTCTACTCATGTACAATAGAGAGCATCCTGACTGGCAACATCACCTCCTGGTTTGGGAATAGCACTGCACAAGACCGTAGCAGACTACAAAGAGTGACACGTTCAGCCGAACGCACAATTGGAGGGGGGCTTCCCACCCTCCAGAACATTTACAACAAGCGGTGCAGGGGGAAGGCTAAGAGAATCATCAAGGACTCCAGCCACCCGAACAACTGCCTCTTTGAACTGCTGCGGTCAGGCAAGCGATACCGGAGTCTTAAGGCGAGCACAGAAAGACTCGGAAGAAGCTTCTATCCCCAGGCCATCAGGCTGCTAAACGAACAATAAACACAATAAACAACCATCAATGCACACAGCACACACACCCACACGCACACACTCACTTAAACAAACAACACACTGCAGCACCCACTCTCCACACTTTAGATCACACAAACACTTTATATTTATTGATAAAGGATTTGCACTACAACTCATACACCTACTGTAAATTGTACCTAAATTGCACCTCATCCCATTTCTGCCTTGCACTATATAGTATTGTATATTAGTACACTGCATAGTATATTGTATATTATATGGTAACTCAGTTACGTTTATTCTGCATCGAACATTGTACATATGTCTATACTGAACACTGTGACCTCATTTTTTTTTACTTCTAATTTACATGCTATACTATGTTATTTTATTTCATACTTATCTTGTCTTGCACAGTCTCTGGAGCGTAACAGTAAGAAGCATTTTGTATAAAAGTATTCTGTACTTCTGTATGACAACTATTAAAGAAACTTGAACTTGAAACTACAACTGGGTTAGGTTTGGCCCACAGAAGCACATGTGTAAGTCTGGTACCGGGGCTCTTAAAGGGGCCCTCTCTGTTCTGTGTTTTTTCCTTAGTAAAAATCAGATAGCAGGTTAGCACATGAGCTATGTGAAGCTGTTAGATACTTCATGTAGCATGCTATGACTGGGTCATGCTCTACTTGTCATTACATCGTATCATGGGTGAGGGGTCGTAAAGGGGTGAACTGGTAATCCTTTCCTCCCCTTTTTTCTGTTGGTCAGGGGTTAAAACCACCTGTCCTTCAAGGTTCCTATCACGTTGCTGTTCGGCACGTTACAGGGTAATGGGGGGGGGGTTCCTGGTCCCACGGCCTGGAAGATTGGGCGTGTGCACCGCGGAAATTCCCCCGCCATAGAGTACGTCACTGAGCGCGTCTCTGTTGGTAAGACTTCCGTGGGTTGTTCAGGTCCATGTTATGGATCTGTTTCAGGGAGTTGTCAGAGCTCCTCCTCACGAAGCTCCTCCTCGGGGAGAAGTGCCTTCTGTGAGTTCGGACTCTCCTTCCCTGTGAGGGAGCCTCCTCAGAGTTTCAGAGCCTCCTCCTCAGATTGTCAAGGTGAGTAGAACTTCAAAAAGGAGTTCTGCTCTATTGTGTGTGTATTCGATTCAATTCGATTATTGAGTGTGTATTGGTTCAGTGCCTCCTCCTCGGAGAGCCCTAACCCAAGTGTTACATAGCTCAATGTTGCAATATATTCTTTTCAATCTATACAGCTCGCGTGGGAAGTCTCTCTGGGGATTTCCGTCTCCTCCCTGTGGCGAGGGTGGCGGGATGTAAAAATGTAAAAAAAATTACCCTCAGCTGCGTCACGTGGGATTCATGTCAGTCTGTGTTTCTTTCTTTTTTAAATAAAAAGAGGAAGGAACATGAAGCACGACGGCTCCGTGTCGTTCTCCCAGGCGACTTGGAGGAACAATGTTTGGTGTCTTGCTAGACTATCCATTGATGTGTTTGGGTCTCGACGCGTACATAGTGCTGGCTCGGGGTGTTTCTGTTAAGAATCACGCAGGGGCTAAGTGCGCCTTGGTTGCTCGTTATTAAAACAGCGTTTTTATAGGGCAACTGGGATGGAGTTTTGTCTCTTCCGAGCGCCAGTTTACTAGGTTTACCTCGATGAATTCTCGTTCATATCTGGGGGATGTTAACGGAATAGATCAGAACATAGGTAGAGGGGTCTCACGCCCTTGGGGTGGGCCACTGAGCGCGGTACAAATGGGACCGTCTGGGTGGCGCCCTCTTTTCATGTTTTAGATCGACACGCATACCTACCACCTCTTCTGGAGTGGGCATGTCGGCGTGGTTAGGGCACGGGACTGGTCTGGTCGCGCTGGTCCAGGTCAGTTAACCCGTTGTCCGCCGGGAATGCAGATCTGCTGTTCTGGTACCCTGAGGGACTTGTGCTTTTTTCGGGGGGAAAAATGCCGGGTCGGCCCGGGTGTCACAGAGTTAGGCATTATGGAGACCCTTTGTTAGGTACATGTTGTACTCTGCACTATCGTAATGGTTACGGCCATACCAACCTGTACACGCCCGATCTCGGAAGCTAAGCAGGTTCGGTCCTGGTTAGTACTTGGTTGGGAGACCGCCTGGGAATACCAAGTGCAGTGAGCTTAGGGCTGGTTCTCCATTCTTTTCGCTCCTCTCTCACACGTGGCGAAGAGGGGGCTGTTGGGGTGGTCTTTTGGACCTCCTCTGGTAACCCTGTGTGCTTCCCGAGCCGCCGGGCCCGGTCCGAAGTAATGTTTCGTCGACCCGTAGGCCTGGAATAACCCTTTTTTGGAAACTGAAACACTTGTACTGCGGTATAGCCAGTGTATACCCGCAGGTGTGTTTTGGAGTTTTTTCTTGAGAGGTTATAGGAACAACCACCGTCTGCGTACCGAGAGGGTGGTTGATTCCCTGGTGTGTTGGAGCAGAGTCAACTCCCGGGTTACCCGGTTGAGTGTGCCCCTGCACGTTCATGACGTCTGCCAATCGTGTCAGCCTTCTCTGCCTCGACCCCTCTGGGTGTTTTTTTTTTAATGGAGGCTTTGTCATGGTGCTCAACAACGCCAGCATACGCCCCTTCCGCCGGCGGGGCTGTTTTCAGTTGACTCCTTTGGCGCCTGTCTCGTCCACAGTGCTCCAGGCTTAGGTTACAGCCTGCTGCCTGGTTTCCCCGGTGCGCTGCCTGCTTCCGTTGGTTGGACTTTTTGAGTGCTTATGGCCATGCTGACTGCCTGTTCTGCAGGGTCAGTGTGCCAGGCGGTGTACTATTGGGGGGAAAGGGCCCGCTCTTGGAGGGGCCCTATCCGAATACGCTGGCGATGTGGTGGGCGGTGTCACTAAGTGACCGCCTGGTGGGGTCTTGATGCCTGGCGTCATTGACCTCTCCGGGCCCCCTTTTTCCAGGGGATCCAGTCCCTTCAGTGGGTCTGGGTCTTCCTTCGCGCTCCGCTGCTACAGCCTTGCCACGGGGTTGGGTTTGCTCTTGACCCCGTGACTTTGGGGGCAGTAACGAGGATTGTTCCTTCCGTTCGTTCCCTGGTGGCATGCGGGTTGTGCGTGTGCGTAGTCGTGGGGTCAAGCCATGGTCTGCTCACCCTGTGCGTTGAGTTGCTTGAGTTCCTCTTCGCACGGTCGGATCCGTCTCCCTCCCGTAAACCTCCAATAGGGAGGGTATCCTCCATTAGGGAGGGTCGGGGGGCTCGGTCCTCCCCGGTCTGATGGTTGTGGGGGGCCTCAGCGGGGTACATTTGTCGAGCTATGGCTCCCGCTCAGCTCCTCTTGTGCAGAATGATGCTGAGCGTAAGCCATAATGAAACAGAACATAAGGTTATGTATATAACCAAGTTCTGTGAATTATGGTGACGCTCAGCATCAGACGCCGCTGCGGCCCTTGATCTCGCCTTGTGGTGAAAGTTTGGGAAGGAGGCGAGCAGGTGACCACACACCTGCTTATGAAGGTAAGCGGATGGGGGTGTGGCCAGACGAATGTTGGGATGTAAAGGTACATGGTGGAATTTTTTATTCAGTGCTCGTGCACGAAGTGAAGTACAGTGCAGAATTATGCTGAGCGTCACCATAATTCACAGAACTTGGTTATATACAACCTTACGATGTATGCTCCCCTGGAATGCTCTAACGCAATCACCAACATCTTTAGCCCGCTGGTGGTCAAGCCTTGGTATCCCATCCTCGTCGCGATTCTGTTGTGGAATATAGAGGCCCATCTCGTCGCCATTCTGTTGCGGAATAACAAGGCCCATCTCGTCGCGATTCTGTTGTGGAATATTCAAATGAGCGATGACAGTAAGCTGTAGGAATTCAGATCAAGTCAATTTGTATACAAATATAGAACATAGTTTATTTCTGCGGCCATAGCCATAGAAAAAGTGATCAGTTTATAATCAGAGACAACATGTGTACACACAAAGTGTCTGACCAGAAAGTGACCAAGAGGTCACTTGGTCAGACACACATTAAATACATAATCGATATGACGTACATAAGATATAAACAGAATATGAATGAATAAGAAACAAAATATGCCCTAGTGAGAGGATGAAAAACAAAAGACGGCTCTAGGGCTTATGTTATGTCTTCACACTAGAACTGAAGAAATAGGCCAAATGCCATCTCCTAACCTTGGTCGTTGTTAACACTATGGCGACCGGCGCCCCGCGGCAATTTAGGCCTCAGAGGACAGAGGATTGTAAACAAACCGATGTACTTTCTAAGAGCTTTATATATCATTTATAGTATTGTTATCTGTCCATTCTCATTGTCACTTGAGTGCATAAACCGTGCCTTCATAATGGCTTAAAGAAAATAAAAATCCATCAGTTGGTTGTCATTTTATAGCGTCGTGAATATAAGGTATATCACGCTTTTCGTCTAGGCTTTTCTGCAGGAGGCTGCAAAAAAGGCTAAACATTGGCGCCGTTATATCAAACGCCATTTCTGCTGTATATATACGAATGAAATAAAACAAACTGCGTAGCATCCGGACTATTACAGAGCATCTATGGATGAAATGGGGGCGGCGGGGAACGCCGATCAGTATTATTGATTAGCAATAGAGTGTGCGTTCCGGTAGCCAGTGTCAGTAGTCTATCACGTTAGGTTATAAAACAATGTCCAATCCAGCTGTAATTTGGGGTAATATTATCCTACTGTCAGGCCATGTGATCGCCGGCAGCATTTCCTCACCAGTCATCGGATTCTGGTAGATCGATATGCACATTGGCTAATCATAAATTCCATTATTCCACGCTGAAAAAAACGTTCGGCAAGCTGATCCAAGATGGAGGGTCTTCTTTTGGAATCAAGGATCTATGATCCGCCCACAGGACTGTAGAAGCATTTTTTAAATCCCATCAATGATACTGCAGTGGAGCGATGGCGCCCCTAAGCGGATCTGGCCGGTACTGCATGTTTCGAAAATCAAATATGTGGAAAGATCCTGCTAGTGGATCGGGTACCTAATAAGCGTTATAAATATGGAATAAAACAATAACAACTCGTCACGAGTATACTCGTGGCTCTGGACCACAACGCATGGAATCGAAACACGTATATACTCGTGAACGGACGCCATAGTGTTAAAGAGACACTGTCAGACTGTAGCCTAGTGTCACCCCTGCCCACTTTGACTACCTAGGATGGCTTAGAGTAGACGACAGAGTACAGCAACTTGCAATGGGCCTGGTCTACAAGATACACTACACCACACAGGTACCCATGTACATGTCAAAATACTTCCCAAAGGTCAGTGAATACCACGCCCACAACACCAGAGGGAGTTCCACAAATCATGTGCAACCCAGATTCGGCACAAACAAGGGACTAAACACATTTCGCAATTATGCCACAACAATGTGGAACGCCCTACCCACAGCCGTAAAAAGATGTGAATCCCTACCTACATTCAAAACCGCTCTTAAAGAGCACCTACGGGAGGCTGCAATTAGAAACTGGCCACCGTAAATGTCCAACCCCCCCCCCCCTCCTAATAGACCGTATGTATATATTTTCTCCCCATGCATGTATATTTTTTCTCCCCACCGTATGTATATATTTTCTCCCCACCATATGTATATTTTTTCTCCCACCCACCCCCTCCTAATGTACAGTCTCCTCCCCATCATATGTATATATTCTCTGTTAGGATCTATGGGTAACAGTACTGTATATTTGCTAGGGCTGTCCCCGACTAAGGATTTGTATAGTCAATTTGTAGTCGCCAAAATTTGTCGATAGTCGACTATTAGTCAACTATGAAAAAAATATATATAATAATATATATAATATTTGTATTTAAAAAAAAATATGTATCATTCCATTTGGGCTGTGGGGGTGCTTAATGTCTGAAGGAGTCAATGGAAGGCTTCTTGTCCTCTGCGAAAGCATGCAATTGGTCCACTGATGGATACATGTTGATATTTGTCTAGTCTAGTGTGTTCATTAGATGGGTGAAATCCTCTTTCAGTGCCTCTTTGCCTGTTTTCTTAGGCAGTTGGCCTCTGGTATGTGTGCCATTAGCGTTAGCCACGCTTCTAGGCCTCTTTGCTTTTGGAAAGAATTATAATTTTTTTTTTGCATTAGACTAAGAGGTTGGCAGTCGACTACGGCTCCTTTCGATCGATTAGTAGACTATTCGACTAATAGGGGTCAGCCCTAATATTTGCATATAGTATGTCACAAATGTAACAGTACTATATACCTGTATGCAGGGAACAAACTTAACCTTTTGACTTACCAGCCATTTGGCTGGTAGATTTTTAAAAGTACCAGCCGGGCAGATTTTTTACCAGCCAAAAATTATAAATAGCTTTTTAGTATATCGCCATGTGTTATTATTACATATAATACTCTCATATGCTATTTTCAATTAATATCATAAACAACATAAGGAATATTAGCATAATTTTGAGTGGACTGAAGGAATGAGTCAGCGTTAATAGTTTTAAATGCAAATAATTTATTGAAACATAGAAGTGGGGTCGGGACACACACACACAGTGTTTCAACTCACCACCCTCGCATCATATTGTAGTCTGTCTTCAAACTTCCACTCCTCTCGAAACTTTTTTATATTTGAATATCAACATTATCTGTCCATCCTCAGTAATCCTCAGTTTACTATAATATACTCCTGTCCTGAGTCCTGACTAGTGACTCCGTCGTCTTTCCAAACGCACGCACACACACACACACAGGGAAGGGGAGAGTGCCCCCCCCCCCATTTCCCTTTCCTCAGTGCTGTTCACTATGGCTCTGCCTCGTCTGATCATCAGGATTAGCTTGTTAGCTTACGTTAACGTTGTAGTGATTGGTACATAAACGTTAATTTCGGGCAATGTGGGCATAAAGGAATGGCGACGGTGCAAAGCATGTAGCTGCATTGGATTCGTTGTGAGAAGAAAAAAAACATCACAGACTTATTTTGAGTCTGTAGGCGCACTGCTGTGTTAACGCTGCTGTGTTTAACGCTGCTGCTCTGTTTTCAAGAAACAACACGGAGTGGGCGGATATCATATGACTCGCGGAGTTGCTAAGGGTTTTTCAAAATAAGAGTATCATATGAACCTGAACGTTGCTAGCTGCCGGAGCCCAGATATTATGACTGGAGCTGCGCTTGGGGCGGCAATGAGACCCGCACAGGATTTTCAAAATAAGAGTATCGATATGAACTGCACGCCAGCTGGCGGGCAGAGCTATTATTTTTAGTTGCCAGACGGTAAATCTACACGCATTTAGCGAATGGCGTGTAGTTATTTTGTTCCCTGCCTGTATGTCATGTATGTCCCTATGCCATAAATGTCATGATGTCATGTATGTTGTGTATGTCATTAATGTCACTATGAATTGAAAATGGGGGACCCTGATGTAAACAAGACAAACATCTTTCTCTGGTCTGCAATCCCTTAACAATTGTGTGTATTGAGCCGTACTGTATTGTACCCATTCTGCAATCTGTTAAATAAAGTATTCATTCATTCATTCATTCATTCATTCATTCATTCATTCATTCATTCATTCATTCATTCATTCATTCATTCATTCATTCATTCATTAAAGCTGTATACTAGTTGATCATATTAACTAGTCAAGCTGTACAGAGATTCAACACAGATGGATGTAGATAACATTTCCCTCACATAATTTTTTTTTTAATTTCTCCATGTGGTAAATACACAGGTCACAACATATTTACAGGAACGTTTTGGAGTTGTATCTGGAGTGTATTTCGTGACTGTTGGGAACTAGGCTACACTGCCACACCTACTTCCAGTCCAGTGAATGACGCTAAGCTAGGCTAACGGTACAGCTGTTCCCTAAGCCTAATGCATGCACAGAGAAGAAAATGGTATGTATCTGCTTGTCTAACTCTATAATATATAATAGCTAATTTCCCAAAAAGTTGGCGTGTTCCTGGTTAGGGGGACTGGTTAAGATTACGGTTAGGATTAGAGGGCGGGTCATGGTTATGGCACTGGGAACAGGCAGATTCATAGGAAATGCTACTCAAAAGTAGAATAGAATAGCCTTGCGTGTGTGTTTGTGTGTTGTTGTTGTTTCAATTTTTTTGCGCCAATGTCTTTGAATGTGTTTTCGTTCCTGTGATCATGGTAACATTGTGTTTGTGTGTGTGTGTGTGTGTGTGTGTGTGTGTGTGTGTGTGTGTGTGTGTGTGTGTGTGTGTGTGTGTGTGTGTGTGTGTGTGTGTGTGTGTGTGTGTGTGTTCACTCCTCTGTGGCCCAGCCCCTCAGAGGGAGGTGGGATTAGAGCTATAGGCCCTGTCTGACCTTAATTAACTCATTTTTAATTAATCAAACAACACCAATGACGACCCCCCACCATATGCCATGGCAACAGCAGATTAACAGCACTGAGCTCCGCCAGACGAGCGTCTTGTTAGCAAAACAAGGAGACATCGTGGCCTGTTTGTCTGTGCCAATTTCATAGAGATTTAACATCGGAATGGCTATACTACTGAAAGCTGCTTTTAAAGGCCTATCAGCAAGTGGCGCCGTTTAAAAAGTCTTAAAGATCCCCTCCACTCAAAAAGCTTTTTTTAATGATCAACTCCTCTTGGAGGCATGACAGATTGTTGTTTGTACAGAACACTGTTGTTTGTGAATATCAATGCGTGCATGTTTCCAGTTTACATATTCATAGATCCCTGGTGTAGAGATGCTGCTAAATATTCTCACAATTTGGTGGTGGGAAAAAAACATGAATAGTTTCAAATCCATCTGGAGGGGATGTTTAAAAGGCAGCTAACTTGTAGCTGACCAGTGAATTGGGATAAGTCAAGACAAATGCTTAATAGGTTGTTTTAGTTTTTTTCATGTAATGGCCAGAGGGTTATGGTTCTTTATCTTTAACACGTAGAAGACCCAGGCTGAATGCATGGCTTGGTTCTCCAGTAATGGGTAATGAGGGATTTACAACATGTTACATCATTCTTGGCTCAACATCACCTCAGACATCATCTTAAAAAACAAGACTTTCTTCAACACTGTTTTATGTGATTTCCCCTTTAGTTTCCCTTTCATGTAGCATGAGCTTCATTTAGCTGCTGTTTTATATGGTGACATGACATAGTCCTTAGTACCCACTGTTTCTATTCTTACCTCCATCTCGAAAGTCATGGAGAAGAAATGTCTACAAACAGGTCGAAAAGTACCTTGCGGAAGAATTCCAATCTGGCTTCAGAACATCCCACTTCATTATGAATTGAAAATAGGGGACCCTGATGTAAACAAGACGAGTCTTTATCTGGACTGCATCCCCTTAACAATTGTGTGTATTGAGCCGTACTGTATTGTACCCATTCTGCAATCTGTTAATAAAATTTTCAATCAATCAATCAAACCACTCCACTGACACATGCCTTCTCTATTTGAACGACCACATCAAACAAGAGGTGGACGCGGGCAAATACTGCGGCATGGTCATGCTGGACCTCCAAAAGGATTTCGACACTGTCAATCACTCCATTCTGATTAACAAGCTAAAAGCAATTGGTTTGATAGTTCATCAGTGAGCTGGATGCAATCCTACCTGGAGGATGTCATCAGCTTGTGACTGCAACTTGTTCCTGTTCGCGGGCGACTCAGCCCTGCTGGTCTCTGACAGGGACAAGTTGCAGGTTGAAAAAGCCCTCAGCTCTAAACTCGGCAGAATCTGCACCTGGCTTGCTGATAACAAACTATCATTACACCTGGGTAAAACAGAGTCCATTCTCTTTGGATCAAATAACAAACTCAGGAAGGACAACGGCTTCTCTGTTACAGTGGGTGACAATATTGTCACAAGGAAATATGGGCCTGGTCTACAAGATACACTACACCACTAAGGTACCCATGTACATGTCGACATACTTCCCAAAGGTCAGTTAATACCACAACCACAACATCAGAGGGAGTTCCACAAATCATGTTCAACCCAGATTCGGCTCAAACAAGGGACTAAACACGTTTCGCAATTATGCCACAACAATGTGGAACGCCCTACCCACAGCCGTAAAATAATGTGAATCCCTACCCACCTTCAAAACTGCTCTGAAAGAGCACCTACGGGAGGCTGCAATTCGAAACTGGCCCCGTTAAATGTCCAACACCCCCCCAATGTATAGTTTCCTCCCCGTCAAATGTATATATTCTCTTTTAGAAACTCTGTCTGTAAATAAACAGTAGGCTACTGTATATTTGTATATCTTGTATGGCATAAATGTCTGGATGTAACAGTACTGTATGTATGTCATGTATGTCATAAATGTTATGATGAATTGAAAATGGGGGACCCTGATGTAAACAAGACAAGTCTTTCTATTTCTATTCTATTCCTGCACCATACCCGAGATTTCTCGGGTTTCAAATCCAACCGTTGAGCGCCATCCCCGAGATTTCTCGGCTTTAGATCCTTTTTTTCAATTTTCCTACACAATCAGACAGAAGCTACTAACCCTAACACCCTCAGTTCTTACACAATCAGACTGAAGCTACTAACCCTAACACCCTCAGTTCTTACACAATCAGACTGAAGCTACTAACCCTACTACCCTCAGTACCTACACAATCAGTCAGAAGCTACTACCCCTACTACCCTCAGTACCTACACAATCAGACAGAAGCTACTAACCCTACTACCCTCAGTACCTACACAATCAGACAGAAGCTACTAACCCTACTACCCTCAGTACCTACACAATCAGACACAAGCTACTACCCCTACTACCCTCAGTACCTACACAATCAGACAGAAGCTACTAACCCTACTACCCTCAGTTCTTACACAATCAGACAGAAGCTACTAACCCTACTACCCTCAGTACCTACACAATCAGACACAAGCTACTACCCCTACTACCCCCAGTACCTACACAATCAGACAGAAGCTACTAACCCTACTACCCTCAGTACCTACACAATCAGACAGAAGCTACTAACCCTACTACCCTCAGTACCTACACAATCAGACAGAAGCTACTAACCCTACTACCCTCAGTACTTACACAATCAGACAGAAGCTACTAACCCTACTACCCTCAGTTCTTACACAATCAGACAGAAGCTACTAACCCTGATTGATTGATTGATTGATTGATTGAAAAGTGTATTAACAGATTGCAGAATGGGTACAGTACAGTACAGGGTGGGTGGGGGCTGTACATTGGAGGTGGGGGGGGGGGGGGGTGGGTAGGGGGGGGGACGGACACTGTACACTGTACATTGAAATACTGACAAAGCCATACTTGGTCATTTACTGTACAAATGGGTTAGGACATTTGTAGGGGCCAGTTTCGAATTGCAGTCTCCCGTAGGTGTTCTTTGAGAGTGTTTTTGAAAGTGGGTAGTGATTCACATTCCTTTACAGCTTTGGGTAGGGCATTCCACATTGATGTGGCATAATTGCGAAACATGTTTAGTCCCTTGTTTGAGCCGAATCTGGGTTTAACATGATTTGTGGAACTCCCTCTGGTGTTGTGATTGTGGTATTCACTGACCTTTGGAAAGTATTTTGACATGTACATGGGTACCTTGGTCACGTAGTGTATCTTGTAGACCAGGCCCATTGCAAGTTGCTGTACTCTGTCGTCTACTCTAAGCCATCCCAGGTTGTCAAAGTGGGCAGGGGTGAGGTGGGTTCTAGGAGTCAGGTCAAGTAGAAGTCTGACCAGTTTGTTTTGTGATGTTTGTAATCTTATTTTTAGCGCCTTTGAGGTGCTTTGGTACCATGAGGTGCAAGCATAGTCGTAGTACCCTTGAATGAGTGCTCCTGCCAGAGTCTTCAGGGTATTCTTGTTTACCAGAGAGGAGATCTGGGGGTCAAGGACTACAGCCCCCTCAGCATCGACGGGGCACCGGTTGAGAGAGTCAACAGCTTCAAGTACCTCGGAGCCCACATATCCGAGGACTTGACATGGACCATACACATTAACAGTGTGGTGAAGAAGGCACGACAACGCCTCTACTTCCTCAGGCGCCTAAGGAAGTTCCAAGTCAGCCAGAAGATCCTTAAGAACTTCTACTCATGTACAATAGAGAGCATCTTGACCGGCAACATCACCTCCTGGTTTGGGAATAGCACTGCAAAAGACCAAAGCAGACTACAAAGAGTGACACGTTCAGCCGAACGCACAATTGGAGGGGGGCTCCCCACCCTCCAGAACATTTACTACAAGCGTTGCAAGGGGAAGGCTAAGAGAATTATTAAGGACTCGAGCCACCCGAACAACTGCCTCTTTGAACTGCTGCCGTCAGGCAAGCGATACAGGAGTCTCAAGGCGAGCACAGAAAGACTCAGAAGTAGCTTCTATCCCCAGGCCATCAGGCTGCTAAACGAACAATGAATGAACACTACACAACAACAACCACCAAACACACATAGCACACACATCCACACGCACACACTCACTTTAAACAAACACACTGTAGCACCCACTACACACACTTTATAGCACACACCCACTTTAAACAAACACACTGTAGCACCCACTCCCCACACTTTATATTTATGGATGAAGGATTGCACTACAACTCGTACACCTTACTGTAAATTGTACCTAAAATTGTACCTCATCCCATTTCTGCTTTGCACTAGATAGTACTGTACATTAGTACACTGCATAGTATTGTGTATTGTATATTATATGGTAACTCAGAACATTGTACATATGTCTATACCGAACAACTGTGACCTCATTTTCTTCTAAATTCATGCTATATTATGTTATTATGTTATTTGATACTATCTTGTCTAGCACAGTCTCTGGAGCGTAACAGTAAGAAGCATTTTGTATGAAAGTATTCTGTACTTCTGTATGACAACTATTAAAGAACTTGAACTTGAACTTGAGATCCGGTACAAGAATCGAGTTTGTTGGTTGACTTTTTTTATTACATTGGATGCCATTTTGTCACAGGAAAGATTAGCCTCTAGGATGGAACCCAGGTAGGTAATTTCATCTTTCCTTGTGACAATATTGTCCCCCACTGTAACCGAGAAGCCGTCGGTCTTGCTGAGTTTGTTATTTGAACCGAAGAGAATGGACTCTGTTTTGCCCATGTGTAATGATAGTTTGTTGTTGGCGAGCCATATGTAGATTTTGCCTAGTTCCGAGCTGAGGGCTTTTTCAAACTGTAATTTGTTCCTGTCAGAGACCAGTAGGGCTGAGTCGTCCGCAAACAGGAACAAGTTGCAGTCACAAGCTGATGACATGTCATTTGCATAAATTAGGAATAGTAGCGGTCCTAGTATGCTTCCTTGTGGAACACCACAGCTCACTGTGAGGGGGGCGGATAGGGTACCGTTTACCTCCACCATCTGTTCTCTCCCCTCCAGGTAGGATTGTATCCAGTATCTACTACCCTCAGTACCTACACAATCAGACAGAAGCTACTAACCCTACTACCCTCAGTACCTACAAAATCAGACAGAAGCTACTAACCCTAGTACCCACATTTGTAGAACCTACTGTTGAGTAGATTCACCCAGTAGATAAAAAGTCAACACTACAAATGCAGCATCTAGCTTGGTTCAGTGTTATATCATTTGTGATCGACAGACGAAAGTAAACCGTTAATGTTTACCAGGTAACATGGGGGTTTAATTTAACCGCTTCCATGATTGTTTTTGGTTGTAGAGTACATCAGTGAAGTCACACCTTTTATTGTCATATTTGAGAGTAAATTAAATCCACTTCCTGAAAGTAACCATGCTAAGCTTAGTCAGTAAAACCCAGAAGACATCTGGCGATTTTAAGATGACTAAAGAGCAGTGGCAGACTCAGGCCCTGTCCACACGAACGCGGGGTTATGTAACCGAGCCTTAATGTGCGTGTTGCACTGTTCGGCCACACGCAACCGGGTTTTTGGAACACTGCAACGTGGTCTTTGAAAACCGGAGTCCAGGGTGCAGTTTTGGGCGCATCCCGGTTGCATTGGTTGCGTGTGGACATAGCAACCGAGGTTATTTCCAGTGTTTACGGCAGAGCTGTCCCAAGTAGCTGCGGCTACCAACTAAGCTCATGTGTTGTCAAGTTATTGTTATAAGGAACCAAACTACAACAGTCTGCATCCCCAGGCAGCTGGGTGGCGTAGCGGAGATTGCGCTCATCACCAATGCAAGAGACTCCGGTATCGAATCCCAGTCTCAGCATTGCCTTCGGCTTGGGCCGGCCGTCGTACTGGCTCATTTGGCAGAGTCAGCGGGTGGAAGTCGATGGGTGGGGATTGGATGTTGTGGACAGCGACCTCTACAGGTCGGTTGGGACTTGGGAGACGCCTGCACAGCAGAGACAGGAAGTGGCGAGGGTAGTGTGAGCCTCCCATGCGTTACACCTCGCCAATGAGAGTCCGCGCTGGCAAGCGAAAAGATGTGACAGGCTGCCTCCTGGTGTGGCTGCCTCCTCGTGTGCCGGAGGGAAGATGTGATGCAAGGCTTCTATCCTCTCTACAACCGACCAGTGGGGGGCATAGTCGAGCAACGTTCAAGACGGGGGAGGGGAGAATTGGATACACGAAATTGGGAAGGGAGAAAAATAGAAAATAAGGAGAAAAAGTGGCCAAGACTATAGCTTAGCATTGCGGCTAGGCTAGCTACATTAGCATAGTGAAGCTAGTAGAATGGTTGCAAACGTTATTTAACAGATTTCAGAATGGGTACAATACAATACGGCTCAATACAAACAATTGTTAAGGGGCCCAGGTGGTGCAGACTGTTGTAGTTTGGTCAAATCAAGCTAATTTACATCATGCTCCAAAAAAATAAATCTGCTGAGCGGGCCAGAGCGCTGAGCGCTTGATGCGCAAATGAAGATGAGCGGTGAGCGAGCATGGAACGGCTTGGGGGGGGGGGGGACAACATGAGCAAATGAGAGCGGAACTAAGCCGTCCATAGCGAAGAGTGGATTTCTCGGCCGCTCCGCGCCGCTCACATGCTCTGTACTATGCTAATGTACGCTAGCCACAATGCTAACTATTATAATGGCAAATCCAAATCACATTAGCATGTAGCTAACAACATCAGAGATCTTTTCGTGAGACTAAACTCTCCGCTCTTGGTGGTAAATTGTGTTGATGTTGGTTTTGTTTCATCAACAAATGAGGCAGAACACACAGTGAATGTATCCTTTTTTGTTTATTGCACTTTTATTGCACTTTGTTTCTTGCTGCAAATAAATGCTATGTTGCTAATGTTCACGCGAGGTAATTTAAAGATGGCGGGTTTCTGTTTTGAGCAGGACGTGTAGTGACGCGTTCAACCCTTCTGATTGGTTGAAAATGGCCTTCATGTTTGAACTACATCGCCACCTATTGCTTTGGCATTGTACTACATGTATATTACATCACTCTGTGCAAGTTTAAACCAGTCGTGTGTACAGGTTTCTTTTTTAGAAAATCTCTGTGTCAAAAATACCCGTGAACGTGTGGACTGGGCCTCAGGCTGTTTGAAGGGCAGGGGCGAACTACTGCACAGCATGGGACCCCATCAGCGAGCAAAAAGCTATGATGCTTCATGTATTGTGAAATAGTCATAACATTAGATTAACATTTAGTCTAGGCCAGTGGTTCCCAAACTTTTTGTTTTGCGGACCACTAGATTGTTATCAAGAACTTTTACGGACCACCTTGTATGCAAACAGTAAATATATATATATATTTTTTTAAACGTGTTAAAACGCAGATATTCGAATAGTAAATTATTGACACTCAAAAGTTAATTGTACTCGTCACCGCATACACTCAAACACCTCTGACCTCATCTGGTCTTTCCAAAGAAACGACCAGAGATGGGACGGGGCGACCGCGCACGCACACACACACATTTGAATACTTTATTTGGTTCCACAAATTATATTACATAAACAGGGAATCAAATGTATCGGGGCCAAGCAGCACATAACACCTCCTTCTCCACGTGGCAATATTTGGCAATTAGTTTGGCTTTTCTTTTAGACATTGCAGCAATTCTCAGACCGGTCATGGTGCATTTGTATACATGGCCAAGACTTCCGAATACAAGTACACTATATCTACACCTATACCCAAGGTCGCCCATCACATTGAGCAGTGGTTGGCATTTGATATACTTGTCCCGGAAGGCCTGGTCCATGTACAGATCAAGGGTACAGCCTACTTCTATGACCAGCACCTCCCTGTGGCTGGTGTCAACAAAAACAACATCCGGTGTATTTGGTATGTTAGCAAAGACATCGTTGGTAAGGTCAAACCACTCTGGTTGCACTCTAGCATGTTTGTACATTGCTGCACTAGATGGTGATATGTTCCGTACCGCATCAGACACAATGTCCACAATACGGTCATGACGAGTGATGTACAGGTGTTTGTATGCATTACATCCATTTGTTATGTGTGCAATGGATTCTAGGTGTTGTGAATCCTGATGGTTTAAACAGAATGGGCTGTGACTTTGGGGATACCAAGTGGACAGGTTGTATTTACACGCACGCACGCACGCACGCACGCACGCACGCACGCACGCACGCACGCACGCACGCACACACGCGTGCGTGCGAATGCCCATGTGGATGTATGCGTGTACATGGTCGCAGCTGTTTGACAACAGCTTGTCAGTCAGCTTGTACAGACCGCAGCTTGACCTCAATGATTTCGCATTAGTTTGTGGCTAAATAGTCAGAGCTAATATGAGGAACAGAGTCCTGAGAAAGAAACTCTGGTGATCAACAACATAATTGGTAAATAGAAAATAGGGCCAGCAATCTGAACTATCCCTTTAAGGCCATCTCAACTTCCCAGGGATGATACAAAAAATGGTCCCCAGGACGGTAGATGAAAAATGACTGAATTCATGTAGGGCTCTGGAAGTGTCTGCGGAGTTAGATGTTTGCTAAGGACACCGATCGTCATCTTTGGTGGGTCACTACTGAACGTGTCTCTGGCGGCGAGGCTTTGAACCGCAGGTCCCCGGGCCGCTGGGGTGTGGAGGCGCGTCCATCACTTACAACTCTGCAGGAATGCTTTGGTCGACATCCGCTGTCACGGATGACGCAGCGTGCACTGGAACCCCCTCGCCCCCCGCCCCGGGCCACACTTGACCTCTGACACGTCGTGACCGCCTCAACCTGTCCCAACAATGACGGACAACGTGACCCCTCATTCAACAGTTTGACCTTGAAAGTGATAGTGATGGGGATAAAGAGAAGATTGGTCATACCTACTGGGGGCGCTCCATCAAAAAGAAAGGAGGAGAAAGAGTGAGGCTTGGGGCCCTGAGGTTCAGGGGGCCCATTTCAAGATCAAATATGGCGACCTTATCTATATTAACCCCCCTACATTAACATGTACATTTACAGGAGAATGTAAACCGACACCTGAAACATGCCTCTCTGACGCACAAATTCGGTCTCTCTGCCTTAAATGTGTAACTTCTCTCAGGAATTTCTCTCTCTCTCTCTCTCTCTCTCTCTCTCTCTCTCTCTCTCTCTCTCTCTCTCTCTCTCTCTCTCTCTCCCTCTCTCTCTCTCTCTCTCTCTCTCTCTCTCTCTCTCTCTCTCTCTCTCTCTCTCTCTCTCTCTCCCAAACACACACACACACCGGCTAAACCAGTGATTTTACGATAAGATATATTTTTATTCATACAAAAAACAAGCATCATAGAGATCATGTTGTGATAAGTTGAGGTTGTATGAAAAGGAAAAACCCCAGAATAAGCTGCAGCCACTGCTTTTGAGAGGAACCTAGCTAAAACAAAACAAATAAATACATCTATAACAAAACAATACACGTTATATAGAACAAAACAAGACATATTATAGAACATAACACAGTACGGCGGAGAGGAGTGTGATTTTCTGTAAACAATCATCGGTTACATGAAGACAAGAGTTTCTTTTTTACATTTCTTTTAAAGAGGGAGACAGACTGGGACATTTTTATGGAGTCTTCGAGCTCGTTCCATATCTGCGGACCCAGTACACAGTACACTCAGACTGGTACCTTTTAGCTTTAGTTTTTTCCCTTTGAGTAGGAGGCAGCCTGTCGCATCTTTTCACCGCAGCAGCTCGATCTCTCAGTGGCGAGGAGTAACGCGTGGGAGGCTCACGCTGCCCCCGATACTTCCTGTTTCTGCCGCACCGGCGTCACCAAACCGACCTGTAGGAGTCGCTGTCCACAACGTCCAATCCCCACCCACCGGCTTTCCCACCCTCTAACACTGCTAATTGTGTTAGTATGACGGCCGGCCAAGCCGGTAGCCACGCCGAGAGCTGGGCTCGATACCAGCAGCGCTTTGCCCACTGCGCCACTCAGCCGCCCAAATTCTGAGATTTCTGAAGATATGATGCATTATATTCTACGGTTACCTCACCCAGAATCACAATAGGAAGCCAATGGAAATATGTTTTAGGTAAATTTGCACATAAGGCGGGAAGCTACTGTAGCCACTGTGCCAAACTCACCACGATGCAGCTCAACTAGACCCTGTAGATTTGCATTACTTGGTTTATGTCAGGAGCACGGTTTCTTCTATAAGGTGAAAGGCTTTCAATGCATCAGTTATCCACATTGGCACAGTATGTGCATTTGCTTCATCAATCCAGGGTGTGTTTGCTTTGTCAATCCGGGGCCTTGCTAGCGAGTGGGGCCCGTTTCAGTTTAAAACGGGTGAAACATACTGTAGCTAAGGCCCCCTATGCTATGCAAAATGAACACAAAACCAAGCGACACAAAATGGTTGCCGTAACCCCTCGTCCGTGTGAACTAAAAAATAGATCAGTAGAAAAAGCTATCCGGCTGCACGATAGCCTAGCTTGATGAATGCACATAGAATAGTATCCGAGCTTAAACTCTGGGAGAGGTCTAGGTTGGCCAACGCCATAGGCTAACCGGTACTGTCCGCTTCCATTCATTGTGCTAAGCTAGGCTAACATGCAATAGCTTTCTACTGAACGCACAGAGAGTGAATGAATGAATGAATGAATGAAAACTTTATTTAACAGATTGCAGAATGGGTACAATACAGTACGGCTCAATACACACAATTGTTAAGGGGATGCAGACCAGAGAAAGACGTTTGTCTTGTTTACATCATGGGTCCCCCATTTTCAATTCAATTAATTCATTCATGTTATTTGGCAAAATATAAAACTTGCAGAAAATGTGTCCGCTGCAACACATACTTTTGGTAAAAGACCAGTATAATATTATTGCCTAATTATTATTCTATTATATAAGAATGATTTTAATTGAAGTAATTTGTTTTATAATCTTCTCTGTGTTAAGCTATAACATGTTTGTACAAATGTGCACATGCCTAGCAGTGTGTGTATGTGTGTGTGTGTGTGTGTGTGTGTGTGTGTGTGTGTGTGTGTGTGTGTGTGTGTGTGTGTGTGTGTGTGTGTGTGTGTGTGTGTGTGTGTGTGTGTGTGTGTGTGTGTGTGTGTGTGTGTGTGTGTAAACACAAACATGTGTTTACAGAAGCCCAGCTGGTGGTGGATCAATGCCGAATCCTGGCCTTTGTTTATCTTGATCCCAACCCCCCCAAGCCCATGGCAGCTTTGCTCTGAGTGGGGCCAAAACTGATCAAATGCATTGATCTGTGTGTAGTTTGCCACTGCAGCTGCTGTTAAGAGTGTAGAGAGAATACAAGACTTGATCTCTCCTATCTGATCCGGAACCCCCCCAACACACACACATACCCTCTGTCTAATCTTCATGCCTGTTGACATGACCCCCGGGTCTGAGGGAGGGATGTGTGTGTGTGAGTGATTGTTTGTGTGGCGAGGGGGAAAGTACATTTGTTCAGCCAGTTAGGGGATACAATACAAATCAAATAGTGGATTTTGATAATAGTTACACCCCTAGTTTTAAATAGACATATAACCTTAACCCTGGTAAAATTCCAGTTACTCAGAACTGTGTTTATGAATCCAGTGTCCTGACACAGTGAAGGAGTGAGCTGAGATTGATGCTTTGGGAACAGTAACATGTTCCCTTTTATTGAATAATTTTTTTCCCATTTTAGTTTTTTACAGGGAGGCACATTAATAAACATTGCTGTAAACGTTCCATTGTTAGCCAAGAGGCACATTTTCAACTGCCAGGTGTTTAACCTCTTAAACCCTAGCCATATTTTCTGAAAATCCGCCTAAAAATACATACCTAAGTAAATGGAAGATTGCTCCACTTCTACAAAGTCCATTTGCATGCTATTGACATCTATGGATCTCAGGGAATGTATTCCCAGTGTCAGAAATATTGTGTCTGTTACTAGGCTTGAGTAAATTGTGATGAACCAAAGGAGAATATACATTTTCTTTTCTTTTCTTTTCTTTTTTCATCTTTTGACGGTGAATAACATGCTAAAAATTACCAGACAAAAAGAAAATCTGTACTGAATTCTGCCATCCGGACACATTCCACAATTTGAAATATGATTATAGAATATCAGGCCTATAAATGACCTTATTATGGCCATGTCGCACATCTATGGATCGGGCCAAATCTCCCCTTTCCAATGGCAGAGTTCAATCTGGGTTTAGTATCACCAGGCAGTGCAGCAAAAACCGTGAATGAAATCTACTGTACAGTTACTTTTTTATAAATGTATATTGTAATGGGAAATATTAAAGGACAAAACGATGAGCCGTTTACAAATCATTCTGAGTCATTATTAATAATAGAAACGTTTATTTCACCATGGCCACAATGAAAGGACAGTTTACAGACAGATACATCATGTTCACACAGTAGCAGTGGTGCAGTCGTAATATGGGAACTGCCCAAACGCCACATGCACGCGCGCTCCCGCATACATGTTCCCTCGGTTGCGCACAGAACAGATGATTATTATGCATAAATGTTTTAAATGTAATTGTAGTTACAATTTCTTTAATTGAATTAACTTAAACTAGAAAAGTAAATACAAACTAAATTAACAATGTAACTTAGAGTTAGTTTACAGAAGGACAGTTTCCTTCAGAGACTGAAGCACAACTTAATGTCTCATCCTTCCAGTCGGTACCACAGATCAAGCAACCCCCCACCAATTGGTACAGGGCTTGTATTTTGGTTTGGCTCTTCTCGTTGTTATGCTATCGGTATCCTATTATTATGCAAAGTCTAGGTGATAAGTGCCGGCCGGGTACTTGCCGCACGGCGCGACGAGTCCAGTGACAATTGTGAACACATTTTTGTGTGCGCGCATGCACATCCTCAGTGATCTACTACAACGGCGTACAACGACTGCATCGCTGCACAGTGGCATCTGGCCATAAAGTGACAAAGAGCTCTGGTCAGACGTACATTAAATACACAGTTTCAAGACATAACACCATACATCAGATATGATGACGAAAGTAAATAAAAATGGTTCCCAGTCATGGGAAGCAACAATAACCTTGATATGGCTGGGGAGATGTTGGTATCTTGGAGTCTCTTAAAGAGACACACACACATTAATAGCTGGTCACAGTGAAACAGTCAAGCTGTCTATAATGACATGATAATATATTCCACGACAATATATGTAAACTTCTCCGCCATTTTTCATCAGATTGCAATGCCTCTTTTTTGCTAGACGTTTACAGAAAGTTAGAGGAACTAACTGCATTGTGTTTTATGGCAATAACGTTCAGGTTTGTGGGATATGATCCGAAAAAATAAGAGAAAGAAAAAAGTCAGCTAGAAGTCAGATGATTGACAGGGGCTGGCGTGAGCTGGGAAGTGTAGTTTTTTTTAAATTCGAAAGCCCTGGGTCTCTTCTCGCAAAAGACTACACTCAAGTTAGGTTGCGCCAAATCCTCACGTCTATATGCCCCTTTTTCCGACTCGATGCCCTGAGCTAAACTCATATTTCACTAATAACAGTTAAAAATCATTGGTAAACAAACGTAGTGCTGAAAATATACACATTGACTGCTGTTTTGACTGGGTTAGGGTCTTTACTCTTGAAAAATTACATTAATTCATACATCCTGTAGAGATGGATTTATGGCATGATATCAATCTCATACCGGTCCCGGACCGCTCGGGCTTAACTCTTTGACGGCCAAATCCGAGTAAATTCGGGTTATCTCGCCAAACGTTGAGCGCCAGAAACCCGAGTATACTCGGGTTTTGATCCTTTGATATTTTCTTTTGATCCGCGTTCTATAAATTATGGTCAGCCGCAACCCTCTAGGTGTCTCTGATTCATCTACCTTTGTTGGAATTGCAATGGCGATCGAATCTCACCAGGTGGCAGTATCGCCTACCTTTTGAACTGGGAACTGGGGATATCACTTGTCTTGTGATCCACTCCGGCTGTTTCCGCCTAGGAGTGGATCACAACATAGCAATCGGTGGAAGATTTGGTGCCTCAGAGCTATTATTTCCCGTATGGTAGCCATGCCCAATATACACAAGTAATTGTGATCGCCATGGGATTGACTGGGATTTATTCATTTTGGAGTACTTTCTGACTGAGGTAAGGTCTATTTTAGGTAACCTGCTGGTATTTCTTTTTACGTAAAACATGCTTCTGTACCAGTCTTGTTTACCGGATGTAAAACTTGCTTTTGGTTAAAACGACCCCCCACCCTTGATGATTTTGTGAAGACATATATGTACATGGTATATACCTTTGATTTGGGACTATTTGGGGTTTCGGGCGAGCAACCAGAACGATTTGGGCTTATTGCATATAATGTGTCATATCTCGCAATCTATGGAAAAAGACTGGATTATTTAGGAAATGGGGCGATGTTTAGCGTGTAACAAACTACAGTGTGTAGAAATTCACTTATTAGTCAGTAATGGACTATGAACAATGCCTGTAAAAGGAGCCATACTATTGTCTCCATAGCTATAATACAGAACACACGATGGGTCTGCAAACATCACTAAAATGGTCATTAACGCTGGCACCAAACAGTGCAGATGGCGAAAGCTGGTGGCCTACAAAGAGTTAATAGCCATTCAAACCAGGAAGACGTAACTGCATGCAAACAATTAAAAGCATATAACAATTAAAAAGTATATAAAACACAAATATTAAATAAGCCAAATAGTTGTTACAGTAAGTCACACGTGAAGCAGATGATTACAAGACACAGTTATGCACAACAGGACATCAGCATTAGCAGACAACACACAGTTACACACAACAAGACATCAGTATTAGCAGACAACACACAGTTACACACAACAAGACATCAGTATTAGCAGACAAGACACAGTTACACACAACAACACACAGTTACACACAAGACATCAGTATTAGCAGACAAGACACAGTTACACACAAGACATAAGCATTAGCAGACAACACACAGTTACACACAACAAGGCATTAGCAGACAACACACAGTTACACACAACAAGACACAGTTACACACAACAAGACACAGTTACACACAGCCAGCAATAAAACTATTGGAATTCATGCAGTACAACCATATAGCTAGAGGGATCAACCTGACACACACAGATAGACAAGCCAGACAGATGAGGACAGACAAAACAGGCATGCAGAGGCTAGGTATGAAGACACACCCAGAGGTGCAGTGCTCATGCCACGCGGTACCACGCCGTTCCACCACTTTTCTGAGCAGAAGCATGCGCACGCACATGCACGCGCGTGCACACAAAAATGCGTTCACAACTTTCACTCCACTCGTCGTGCCGTGCGCCAAGTACCGGTACTTGCCTATCACCTAGGCTTTGCATAACAATAGCATACCAATAGCATAACAAAGAACGAGAAGAGCAAAGCCAAAATACAAGCCCTGTACCAATTGGTGGGGGTTTGCTTGAGCTGTGGAACCTCTCACTATGTGACAAATGGTCCCGACTGGAAGGATTTCTTAAGTTGTGCTTCAGAAGGTAACTGTCCTTCTGTAAACTGTAAATTACATTGTTAATTTAGTTTGTATTTACTTTTCTAGTTTAAGTTAATTCAATTAAAGAAATTGTAACTACAATATTGTATCTACAATTACATTTAAAACATTGTTTGTTTTTCCACCATATCTGTTGACAATATAATTTCTTTATATATTGAATGCTACATCCTGCTACCTTTTTCAGCTTCTCTATTTCAAGGCAATATTTACAAAAACTAAACTAAAACTAGTAATTTCCTATACAAACATGTTTCCTATTATTTATGCATAATAATCATCTGTTCGGGAGCGCGCATGCACGTGGCGTCATTAAAACAGACTACAACCACTTCTGAAATTACCACTGCACCCCTGGACACACCTGGTTGCTTTTGAGCCAGGTTTTAAGATTATGTACAAAGGAGAGGTAGGTGGTACTATGACTTATGTACTGGAAGTGTGTTCCAAGTCTGGGAAGCTCTCACTGTAAAAGCACCTCCTTGGGACAACAACATTCCCTCAGGTCGTTGATCTGGTTAACCTATCATTATGAGTTTTCTGTATTATGAAGGTGCTAAGTGGGGGAGGTGCTTTAGGCCATAACAGATTTTATATATTATGACAGGTGTCATGACATTTAGACCCATTTTCCTAGCTCAGGAGATCATACTTAGGCAGTATATTACAATGATGGTACGTTTGTATACAGATTGTATGGGTTTCATGGGTTTGTATCGCTGGTATGAGACCAAACAGTATGTTATATGGCAGGGTACATACATAGACAGAATGTCCTGGAATAGCACTTTCCGTTTTTGTGAAAAACTAAAATCTGTCTCAAAGTACATACCCAAGTAAATGGAAGATTGCTCCACTTCTACAAGGTCCATTTCCATGTGCTTGGTATCTAGGGACATCTACGGACCTCAGGGAATGTGAATATTGTGTCTATTACTATGCTTGAGTAAATTGTAATGAATCAAAGGAGAATATAAATTATTATTATTAGTTTTATTTTTCATCTTCGACTGTGAATAACACCATGATAACATTGACCAAAAGTGAAAAGTTGCTCCTCATTCAGCACCTTCTTGAGATCAAGTGTACAAAAAATCTAATCAAATGAATAAAGGGCAGATGATTTACATGGGTTTTTGTAGATACAGTACTGAATTTTGCCATCCGGACACATGCTATTTGAAATATGAATATTGTTGTGAAGGATCAGATTAAACCGAATATGTATATTTATTTATATATATATATTTAATTGTATTTGTATATCGTTTGATATCCCCTGTATATTCCTTGTACAATATGCATTGAATATCCCCGTTTCTACTAAACAGCCCATAATAGTTTCATTCTACCATTGGACGAGAACCTGGCGCCAGGTTGCCATACCCCTAGGTCCAAGTTCAATCGTGCCGCCTAACATGTCGAGGCAACCCCCGGTTCCGCGCAGTAATATGCCGGGCGAAATACGAATGGTACTATTTGTTCATAGCGCATATATATATGGCGCTCGTAAAGTAGAACTTTCTTTTTAGTCCAGTTCTTTACCCTCCAACAGAGTGACAGACACAAAAGCCTCCCCACGACGCACGTGCGGTGTAGTAGGGCCTACTTGGCCCAGCATAGGCATTGAGATATCGTGTAGATTAATAGTTGAATGGTCATAGTTTGGCACCATACCGTCGAGTTGGACGTATTCTATTAAGCTAATAATAGTCTATTTATGTATGGTGCATCGTTCGGTTCGAGTTCTACAGTTATCAGTACCCCCATCGTTCCTGACGTTATCTGGACGCTTATCCAGGCTGGTCAGACCCCTAGTGGTGATTGCATCCGAGGAGCTCCGGGTCAAGAGCGACTGGACCTGTATATTGGATTACTCTACCCGACGACGGCGAGCCTTCCACGGCTCTTGGATTATGCTTTGTGTGCTTTGATTATTCCATGGATAAAGGCCAACACTGTCGAGTGTTGGAATTACCCCCCGGAGAGGACTCCAGGTGAGGCGGCGCTCTACACGTGAGGTCGCACCACGTCTCTCCGTTGTGGACCGGCAGATACCGTTCCACAGAGGGTCCAGCTGTATTCGTCTGCGGCCCGAGGTTCTGTGGGCACTGTGTCCAAGACTTTGGATTCTCCCAAGACACCGTCGGCCAGATGGGATACCGCCAGCGGCTTCTCTAACCCCCCCCCCTCCTACTGTCTTACAACCAGCGGGACCCCCCCCCCCCTTAGTGTATCCAGCTATAATCATTTAAGTACCATCGCTATCGTTTCCTAAATATTCCAGGTTGTATACTTACTCCCTGCGCAACCAGAGATTGGACATTCAATGTTGATTTACCTACGAATACTCATTTGCCATAAAAGTGCATATTCAATATTTCAAATCATAAATGTAATTAAGTGAATGTTGTATACACCTTTTGCTGTATTAAATATTCGATTTGGTACATTTGTGTTGGTTCGTTTCATCAGGTGGGAAAGTGTTCATCATACTTATATCTTGTACTGGGTGGCCAGAAGTTAAAGTACATGAGGTAGGGGTATTAAATATCATATCTAACAATACAGTCAGGGAATTGTACCCCTCAGCTACAAATATAGAATATAGAATATCAGGCCTATAAATTACCTTATTATGGCCATGTCATACATCTATGGATCGGCCCAAATATCCCAAATGGCAGAGTTCAATCTGGATTTAGTACCACCAGGCGCCCGTTACAAAGACTGTGAATGAAATCTATTGTAACTACAGTTACTTTTTTATAATGTCCATAGCTCCGCCATTTTTTACCGGATTGCGACGCTGTTTTTTTCTAATGTTCACAGAAAGGTAAATAAACAATATACGTTGTATTTATGGCAATAACGTTGAGGTTTGTTCGACCTGTGAGATATAATCAAGATTATCACGTCAATATTTATTTTTCACGTCAAGCGGCCGGGTTTAACACTTTCAGTGCCGTTCATTAACATGGTAAAATGTCCTTGGATGCCAGCACCCACTTCAATGATAGCATTCTGAATGCATAATCTATGTCTTAATCTGTGTCTAATCTGCCCGTCGCTTATCAATGACTTGTTTGCAGTCAACATTGTCGAAACGGATTGTTTTTTAATCGGTTAATTTCCGTTTTATAGCATTTCGAAAAGCTGTCGTTTTCTCGAAAGTTTCAGGAAAATAGAAAGATTCCGTCAAAAAACGACATTTACTGGAATATTCTCGAACACACTAAAAACGTTGTCATTTTTCGGCCTATTTATGAATCGTTTTCAAATAAACACTAGATTGTCGATAGTATATGTGTACTTATGCACGCTATAGAAGCGATCTGAAAAACCTATTATCTCATTTCCTGATCAACGCGCACACACACACACACACACACACACACACACACATACACATATGGGACACGCTGAGATATAGGTCAAAACAGCTCCGATTACCCCAAGACTGGTAACATAGATTCCTTACCTCACATCAGATGTTCTCCAAAAAGATTATTCCAATTCCTGATCACCATTCCAAATATCGATCGTGTTTATTGATTGATTATTGGCTATATTCCAGGTTGTTTTCCGTCTCGCAATCACTTCGGTATTCATCAGACGGCTCGCCGGCAGAGTAGAATGAGGAAGCTGGCCCCCCCCCCCCCCATCCACCAGTGCACCACAATGGGGTGCAGTTACACAGGGATATACGATAGGGGGCGGTATTTTCACAATGGAGCTCAGAGAGAGGTTGCTGCACTAACGGGAGGCTCGATTCAATCGCTAATATAAAAAAAAAGCGATATTTAGCGCCGTCGGCACCCAACGGGGGGCATGAAATAATGATATATATCGTCTGTGGCATCCAAAGTGTTAAGAGGTCCTTGAAGTGCTTAAAGTGCTTGATTTTTGTAAAGAAATAAAAAGTCAAGGCCTGGAATTCCTTGAAAACAGCCAATTATTTTTACAAGGTGCTTAAAAAAAGTCCTTGAAATTCAAATCAACCATTCGCATTGAACGTTTTGTTCATCCATGATAAAATAGTTCTGAATCAAGAAATATAGTTTTTTTATCTAAATTGTAACTAATTGACAGAAATTGGTTTTAAGCCATAAATATTGGATCCGATTTAGTTTTCAATAAAAAACAGCATTTAAAAGTGAATTGTATCCTTTTAAATGCCCTTTTAAAATGGAAAATAGTGCCTAGAAAAGTACTTTAAAGTCCTTGAATTTAATTTTGCAATATCTGTGGGAACCCTGATTTGTATGTCAGCCCCAACACATGCTGTATCATCTTTTTTTTTTGTATCTCTCTTTCTCAGATTTTTCTCTGTTTTCTCCCCGTCCCAATTTAGTCGTTGTGCCAATTCCCCCCCTCCCCTACCTGGTTGTTGTGCGCATGTTCTCCTACTGGTCGGTACAAGGAAGTATCCGCACGCTTCATCCGACACGTGCAGCGACAGCCAGTGGCTCTCTTCTCACCTGGCAGCAGGCACGTGCACACATAGAGGCCAAGGGGTGCCTGAGCACCTGCCTTTTTGAGCCTCATCAAAAAAGTGCCCTTTTTTTTTTTTTTTTTACTGTTACGCATATAGACTGCCCTTCCAACTGAAAAATGTCAGGATAGAATAAAAATATTAGGTAAAGAGAGTGAGATGCCCCATATTCCATTGCAGTTTGCACGGCCTCCTCAGCATGCCTCTCCGCGGACCTATATATTTTATGCATAGCGTGGGTGGTGATGATGATGATGATGATAGAAACCGCTGTTGAATGCTGGTATTACACTCATTGAGGGACACAAAGAAGTCAAGTCCGATGGGATTTGGGAATCTCAAATACAAATCGGGATTGGAATAAAAAAATGCATTTATATTAAACAATACAGAATATACAGCACTTCTTGGGGTCTGTAGGGTAAGCACTTATTCCCTCCCCTCTGAACATTTATGGAGATGTATGGGCCTTTTAAGTCAGTGATAAAAGTGTCTTTCAAGGATAAGTGAGCTCCTGCACTGATTATTATAGTTCAATATTCAATATTTGATCACCAAAACCCCCCAAAAAGCATAAAAAGGGGCCCCCCCGCCCGAAAAGGGCCCTTAAAAATCGTGCTTGCGCGCTACGCGCGCTCGCTTAATAAATACACACAAGTGTTGTGCCCTTTTCAGCCTTTGAGCACCTGCCCCTCTAAAGTCCTGTGCACGTCCCTGCCTGGCAGCGAGGGCTCTCATTGGTGAAGTGTAACACGTGGGAGGTCACGCTGCCTTCCTCAAGTCCTGCCTCCGCTGAGCAAGCGCCCAGACCTGACCTGTAGGCGTCGCTGTCCACAACGCCAGTTTCCCACCCACGGCTTCCCTCCCCCTAACCCAGCCAAACGAGTTAGTATAGCGATCAGCCCAAGCCAAGGCAATGCTGACTCCGGGAGTCGAGACCGCAGCCTCTTGCATTGGTGACAAGCGCAATCTCCGCTACGCCACCTGACCGCCCCCTCATGCTGTATCATCTTGAGAGTGGAAAATACATGTTTACACATAGCAGTGAATTTCCATTGCAAGAAGGAAGCATAGCCTTCAGTGCTATGTGCTCCAATGACCTTCTAGATTAGCTCTGAGGCAGCTCTATTGATTTGCACATGGAGGAATATCCTTGTGACTGTATTATCTGCCTCAACTACGTGCACTATTGATAAGTGGGTAATATACTGATAGTAGAGGTGTTAGTTGGTAATATACTGATAGTAGAGGTGTTAGTTGGTAATATACTGATAGTAGAGGTGTTAGTTGGTAATATACTGATAGTAGAGGTGTTAGTTGGTAATATACTGATGGTAGAGGTGTTAGTTGGTAATATACTGATGGTAGAGGGATTAGTTGGTAATATACTGATAGTAGAGGTGTTAGTTGGTAATATACTGATAGTAGAGGTGTTAGTTGGTAATATATTGATAGTAGAGGTGTTAGTTGGTAATATATTGATAGTAGAGGTGTTAGTTGGTAATATACTGATGGTAGAGGTGTTAGTTGGTAATATACTGATAGTAGAGGTGTTAGTTGGTAATATACTGATAGTAGAGGTGTTAGTTGGTAATATACTGATGGTAGAGGTGTTAGTTGGTAATATACTGATAGTAGAGGTGTTAGTTGGTAATATACTGATAGTAGAGGTGTTAGTTGGTAATATACTGATAGTAGAGGTGTTAGTTGGTAATATACTGATGGTAGAGGTGTTAGTTGGTAATATACTGATAGTAGAGGTGTTAGTTGGTAATATACTGATAGTAGAGGTGTTAGTTGGTAATATACTGATAGTAGAGGTGTTAGTTGGTAATATACTGATAGTAGAGGTGTTAGTTGGTAATATACTGATGGTAGAGGTGTTAGTTGGTAATATACTGATGGTAGAGGGATTAGTTAGTAATATACTGATAGTAGAGGTGTTAGTTGGTGATATTCAGAGGGTAGAGGTGTTAGTTGGTAATATACTGATGGTAGAGGTGTTAGTTGGTAATATACTGATGGTAGAGGTGTTAGTTGGTAATATACTGATGGTAGAGGTATTAGTTGGTGATATACTGATGGTAGAGGTGTTAGTTGGTGATATATTGATAGTAGAGGTGTTAGTTGGTAATATTCAGAGGGTAGAGGTGTTAGTTGGTAATATACTGATAGTAGAGGTGTTAGTTGGTAATATACTGATAGTAGAGGTGTTAGTTGGTGATATTCAGAGGGTAGAGGTGTTAGTTGGTAATATACTGATAGTAGAGGTGTTAGTTGGTAATATACTGATAGTAGAGGTGTTAGTTGGTGATATTCAGATGGTAGAGGTGTTAGTTGGTAATATACTGATAGTAGAGGTGTTAGTTGGTAATATACTGATGGTAGAGGTGTTAGTTGGTAATATACTGATAGTAGAGGTGTTAGTTGGTAATATACTGATAGTAGAGGTGTTAGTTGGTGATATTCAGATGGTAGAGGTGGTAGTTGGTAATATACTGATAGTAGAGGTGTTAGTTGGTAATATACTGATGGTAGAGGGATTAGTTAGTAATATACTGATGGTAGAGGTGTTAGTTGGTAATATACTGATGGTAGAGGTGTTAGTTGGTGATATTCAGAGGGTAGAGGTGTTAGTTGGTAATATACTGATGGTAGAGGTGTTAGTTGGTGATATTCAGAGGGTAGAGGTGTTAGTTGGTAATATACTGATAGTATAGGTATTAGTTGGTGATATACTGATAGTAGAGGTGTTAGTTGGTAATATACTGATGGTAGAGGTGTTAGTTGGTAATATACTGATGGTAGAGGTGTTAGTTGGTAATATACTGATGGTAGAGGTGTTAGTTGGTGATATATTGATCGTAGAGGTGTTAGTTGGTAATATATTGATGGTAGAGGTGTTAGTTGGTAATATACTGTTGGTAGAGGTGTTAGTTGGTGATATGCAGATGGTAGATGTTAGTTGGTAATTTACTGATGGTAGAGGTGTTAATTGGTGATATGCAGATAGTAGATGTGTTAGTTGGTAATTTACTGATGGTAGAGGTGTTAATTGGTAATATATTGATGGTAAATAAAGAGGTTAGTTGGTAATACTGTATACTGATGGTAGAGAGGCTAGTTGGTAATATACTGATGGTAGAGGTGTTTGAAGCAGTCAATTAAAGCAATGTTTATATCCAGATTCCAGTTTATTAATCTAGGCAGACTGAAAAATGGGAATATTAAACAAGGAGCGATGTGGTGCATGAGCTCTTGTATCCACTACAACATGTTATAGTAATAAAATAATTGCATTGAAAAAAGACATAATAATAATAACAACAATAGGCGGATCTTCAGCAGACACTATTCCCTTTTCTTTTGCAAAAGAGCAAACATGTCAGATTTCTGTGGTTCAGTTTTAAACACGTAAAATGTCTGTGGTTCAGTTGTAAACGCAAATGTTTAAAATTCAATAACGTTAAATTGAAATTATGTAAAATCCCCAAATCAATGCTGGTTCATAGATATCCTCCCTTCAATCAGCGGCAATTGCTTTCTAAAATGTTTATTCCAATCTTTAAGGAAAAATATAAAACGGTCATAAATTACCATTGAAATTCAATAGTGAATATAATATATTCTGTAGGAGCTATTTGATGGTTTTTGTGCTTAGTTTGTAGTTTGTTAAGTTCATCACTGGGTGGCAGCACGGAGCACTGGGTGGCAGCACGGAGCGCATAGGGTTTGAATAAAGGCACAGGTTTTGAATAAAGGCACAGGTGTATACCTTGATGTCAATCAAGGTATCTAGGTATGGGTGACGGAGAGATCTCACGTTTTTTACCGCATGAACACACGCACGTACCCTCGCTCGGTTTAAATATTAGTAACAGCATTATGAAGTAATTATTGTTTGACTCATCACTTGTATTATGCTAAATACTTGAATTAAATGGGAACTTCACCCAACGGCAGGTGACACAGACTCGACATTGTGTATTTTCTAATTGCGCGTCAAAGACGAGGAATCCCCGCACCCAACCGAGCGTCTACCAGGACATCAGGATAGTCGCTACATATTCAATAGTTAAATTGAAATTACTTAGACTCCCAAAATCAATGCTGGTTCAATCATAGACATTCTCTCTCCAATCAACAGCAATTACTTTAAAGAAAACTTATTATTATTTTTTTTACATTAAACCTCTATCAATTACCATTAAAATGGGCACCATTCAGTGAACTTAATTCGGAAGTAAGGTGGTTGAGTCGGAGTGCAGTCCTCAAGCAATTATTTCAGCTTTGGAAAGAAATTGCACTTTTCATGCAAAGTAAAGGAAAAATCCTGCCCGAACCATCAGAGCTAAACTGGCTGTGTGATTTGACCATGTTGTGCAACATAGCGGAGCATCTTGCCCCAACCCACACAGAGGCTGCAGGGCCGCAGACATGTCATAACGAAGACATACGATACGATCACAGAGATTTCCAGCTGAAAATGCGCCTATGGAAGTTTCAACTCCGACGGGACAGTCTTGCCCACTTTCCTTTCTGTCCAAACATCTGTACCTCAGTCCCAGGTGCTTGTCCATGTGCTGGATTGGCTATCAAAGTCCTGTTGATTCATGAATTAGATAGGCGCTTCTCCAACTTTGCCAAATCCTTTCATCGCCAACATGGACGGTGCACCACACCACCTTCAGATGTGGAGCTGCATTGCAATAGTAGCCTGAGGGCAAAGTTCCAGGATGCTGCGATCAGGGACTTTTTTTTACCGTCTCCTCCCCCCTGCTTTGATGCCACAGCTCAGACTTCCTGTCCGTGTTTGGAAGCACCCACCTGTGCGAACAGATGTTTTCAATCGTGAATCTGAACAAGACCAAGCACAGATCACGCACAAGTGATGACAACCTCCACGCTGTGGATTGCTACCACACAAGACCTAAAGCCAGACATCCGTGCACTGACCTCAGCGAAACGGCATCAGTCATCTGGCCAAAAAACATATAGGTAAGCATTTATTTGTAAAAACCTTCACGTATATACAATATCATGAAATGTATATATAATTTTCAATCAAGCTAGGTACAATGTAATATTATGCATGCATTCTAATGGTTGTGCTTGTGTTTTGTATTTGTTATTATGTGCAGGGATTGATCCATGGATTAGGACGGTGTGTGATATTCTGGATCACTCAGAGAGATCTACAGTACTCAAGGTGGAGAGAGAGAGAGAGAGAGAGAGAGAGAGAGAGAGAGAGAGAGAGAGAGAGAGAGAGAGAGAGAGAGAGAGAGAGACGTTTAGCTTGCAGCAGATTAAGGCTGCGGTTAGACTGACTGAGTTTCGCTTTTCCAGGTCGCAACGTAGTGGCAGCCGAGTTAGACATTCGTTTTGCCTCCTGAGCACAGTGATGTAGTACAATGCCAAAGCAGTAGGTGGCGAACATGAAGGCAATTTTCAACCAATCAGAACTTGAATGAGGACACTCCACATCCTGTTCAAAATCTCAAAAGCCACCATCTTTAAATGCCTCCGCGAGCCATTTTTGCCAATGAAGCATTATTTTTCAGCAAGAAATAAAGTGCAATAAACAAAAATGGATACATTCACTGTGTGTTCTGCCTCATTTGTTGATGATTTGTTGATGAAACAAAACTAACATCAACACAAGTGACCACCAAGAGCGGATAGTTTAGTCTCAAAAAAGATCGCTGATGTTGTTAGCTATGTTGTTAGCTACATGCTAACGTGAATGGAATATGCCATTATAACAGTATAGCATTGTGGCTAGCAGCTAACGTTAGCTCACGTCAGTTAGCCAGCCAGCACCAAACTGATGATATCGGGAGCTAACAATAGCTAGATAACATTAGAGACAACGCCTCATGTAGTAAACAAAAGTGAATAGATGACTGGGCCATTTTGTTTAATGCTTGTTATGTTGAAAGAGGGGCTCTGAGCTAACAGGGTCTGGTAGCTAGGTAGCTACGGTAGGTAGCTAACGTTAGCTCACGTTAGCCAGCTGCTCATGCAATCGTTAATGCTAGCAGAATGAATGGATGTAAACTTTATTTAACATATTGCAGAATGGGTACAATACAATACGGCTCAATACAAACAATTGTTAAGGGAATGCAGACAGTTGTAGCTTGGACTGGGGTCCTTATAACAATAACTTGACAACACATGGTAGCTGCAGCTATTTGGGACAGCTCTGTTGTCACCGGACGTTGGTGAGGGCACGCAGATGTCGGTATCTACTGCGCATGGGCGTTGAGCAACAACGGCTCCGCGCAGATTACACGACACGTTGTCGGCGAGTTTTTGGCGTTTTTCCAAAACGGAAACACAATTTAGCGTTGTCAGTAGGGCAACGCGTTTTCCTGCCAAAACGGCATTTCTATTTAACAGGGACAGCAAACGTATTCAAAACAGCAACAAAACTAAAACAAAAACAGTCTGTGTAACCATGGCCTAAGAGACTTGGTAACACTTTATAATAACACTCAGTTATAAGACCTTTATAAGGTATTTGTAGATAATGAACTAATCATGAACAAATCATTTATATACATTCGTAAATTATTATTAAATCATTTATAACTATATTTGTATAACATTTACAGATTAGTTCTACATTATTTATAACTCATTATCAACATTGTTTGTACTTGATTTGTTCATCATTAAATAATGTTGTTTAATGTGTAGTAACACATTTGTAGATGCTTTGAAAAATGGATATGAAAAAACGACTATACTGTACCTCCATTTATTTGTTCATGTTCAACAAATGATTTGTTAAGACATTCATAAAACATCTATAAATCATTTGCAGGTGCTATTGTGTGCCCTAATCTATCTATAGTCCTAATTCTGTCACTGTTTGATGTCACAAAGAAGGGTGTATCCGAAAGCTGTCTACAACATTTGTAACAGGTGATGAAAAAGTAAACAAATAATTAACTGTATTAGACATTTGTTAATGATGAATAGGCTTCACTTCAGATTAGGGCACACAATAGCATCTGCAAATGATTTATAGATGTTTAATGAATGTCTTAACAAATCATTTGTTAAACATGAAAAGACAAGTCTGGTAATTGCTTCGTGTGTATTCATAAAAGTCCACAAATAAACAAACTTAGACATTTGTTAACACAATCCCGCCCAAGCACGGAGATCTCCGTGTTTCGAGTCCATGCGTTGTGGACAGAGGCACGGATAAATCTGTGGGAAGTTGTTATTGCTTTTATTCCATTTTAATAACCTATTCAAGGTCGCCGAGTGGCACTGCAGATTTACCCTACTCTATGAATTCGACAAGGTGCAATACCGGCCAGATCCTCTTAGGGGGGCTATCGCGATAATGCAGTGTGCCCTGTGGCTGAACGGATCAGTATTTTTTTTTCTTTCAATTGAGATTTCAGTTAGCAGGATTCTAGATGTGCAGCATGTAGCTTGGATTACGTTTTGGATCGCAAATTTCACCATGCAATAAGGGGATTTATCATCAGCCAATGGACATATCGATCTACCAGATGGCGATCGATAACGGGGAAATGCTCAGGGACATCCCACCGGACTACGGTAGGATCTTTTTCACGTAAAGTACATCCCGATCGGGCCTTGTTTTGATAGCCAACCAGGCGTTCGGCTATGAGGCTAATGAGGCTAACGCGGTTATTGGTAATCGATAATCAGAAACGACGTCCCCCGCCCCTTTCATGCATACATGCGTGAGGATCGTACCGATCATATGCAGTTTGAGTTTTAACTGGAGCGTATCTATAACCGAAATGCCATTGGATTTAACGTTATTAGCTATTAGCCCTGTATCTCGGCTTCCAGAAAATATACTAGACCAAATCCCCTATAACGCTTATATTCACGGCGCTATAAAATGAGAACCTATTGATGAAATCTTTTTTTCTTTAAGCCATTTTTAAGGGACGGTTTATGGACTCAATTTACAATGAGAATGGACAGATAGCAATACTATAAAGTATAGATTTAGCTGTACAAACAGCCCCACGTTTGTTTACATTCCCCGGTCCTCTTGACATTAATTAGACTCATCCCAATGGCCCTGAATGTGTTAATGATGAATAGGCTTCACTTTAGATTAGGGCACACAATAGCATCTGCAAATGATGTATAGATGTTTCATGAATATCTTAACAAATCATTTGTTGAACATGAACAAATAAATGGAGGTACAGTATAGTAGTTTTTTCATATCCATTTTTCAAAGCATCTACAAATGTTTTACTATACATTAAAGTGGTTCTCAACTGGTCTAGCCTCGGGACCCAACATTTTCCTTAGTCATTAAGTCGCGACCCAAATTTTTTAACCACTATGATTTATTTCAATTTCTTTTTGCAGTAATACACAATCTTTCATGCACTGTTAAAAACACGAAATAAACACAAAAAGAGCAACAAAAGTGCAACTAGGGCTAAAAACCCAATGAAATTAAATAATAATAAATAATTATGCTTCTTAGCAGACTTCTTAGCTTAACATAACAGACCTACAGTAAGTTTGGGGGAACTAATGGGATAACTGGGGTTGCAACAAAAGTGCAACTAGGGCTAAAAACACAATGAAATGAAATAATAATAATAAATATTATATCCTTCTTAGCAGACTTCTTAGCTTAACATCCCAGGGAACTAATGGGATAACTGGGGATGTTGTTTGCTCCTGACAAGAGTCTCAAAGTCTGGGGTGATGGTAGACAAGCAACTCTGAGGTCATGCTCAATGTCCAATCTGTTCCTCTGCTTTGTCTTCAGCTGGACCAGAGCTGAGAAGCCACTTTCACAAAGATAGGTAGTGCAAAAAAAAATATATATATATATATATATATATATATATATATATATATATATATATATATATATCTTTTCTTTTTAAATTTAATTACATTTTTTAACACACATCCGCGACCCACTCAAAATGGTCCCGCGGCCCACTTTTGGGTCGCGAACCACCAGTTGAGAAACACTGCATTAAACAACATTATTTAATGATGAACAAATCAAGTACAAACAATGTTGATAATGAGTTATAAATAATGTAGAACTCATTCTTAAATGTTATACAAATATAGTTATAAATGATTTAATAATAATTTACGAATGTATATAAATGATTTGTCCATGATTAGTTCATTATCTACAAATACCTTATAAAGGTCTTATAACTGAGTGTTATTATAAAGTGTTACCAGAGACTTTGCCAATGCACTGGTTCACCTTTTGAACCATTGAAAATCAGACCAGTACGACCTGAAGGAAATTCATTGAAACTTGTATCTGCCGCTGTCATTGTCTATTCTGCAACTTCTATAATACAGTGTATAATAGTGTCTGATTGACATTATCTTTCCTAGAATGCTGCTTGCTGGTCATATAATCTATAACAAATGGTCATATAATTTACCGGTAGGCCTAGTATCGACACATTTAACCCCAGTTTTATTCCACCTTTTTGACTGAGGGTTCATGATGAAGTGTCTCACGTTCATTCCAGGTGACTGCTAGTGCTACACTCATCACAGCTAACTGTACAATAGCATCATCTGGCCTCCTCTTGTTGTTAGATGTGACCAGCACTGCTATGTTTTTTTTTCTTTTTCTTTTTTTCCTAACAAGCTCTATTCAACAAACAAGCACCAACATGTTCTGTGTTACACTTACTTGAAATGTGGCAGTCAATACCCACTCCAAACACTGGCTTATACTCCAGGTCCTTCATAAGCAGAAGATAATAATAATAATAATAATAATAATAATAATAATAATAATAATAATAATAATAATAATAATAATAATAATAATAATAATAATAATAATAATAATAATAATAATAATAATAATAATAATAATAATAATAATGTACAGGGATATAACTAGAGGCCATAGTCTTTTGAGATGTGTGTTATTGTCAAAGCATTGTTTTTTAACAGCTGGTATTGTAATGGATTGTATGCACCCCTATAGCGGTATTTATTGTTGATGCGTAAGTCAAACAGCAACAACAAAACAGCACAACTCAAGAGTTAACGTTTAACAGGTAAGCTTTACCAGAATTGAAGTAATTATTGATGATCTTCCCCCCTACATCACTTCATTACTGGACTGGAACTCTGGACCCTATCCTACTCACTCTGGTGATTGGCTTACACTTAAAAATCCCCAGCATTTGTACTGAATTAGGAACATCTGCTTTTAGCTTCTGAACGTTTTGCAATGCACTTTAGAACTCAACTCATTAGTATCTATTGATCAGTTTAAATCTTTAATAGCAAACCATTTCATCACAGTTGTTTTTACTTATTTGAAATTGTTTAATTGATTGACTTTCTGTTTCTACACGTTTTTTGTATTTATTATGTGCTGTATTTCTCGATGGCCTTATGACAGCTTGCTCTCAATAATCTTTCAAGAATAAATAAAGATTGAATGAATGAATGAATGAATGAATGAATGAATGAATTAATGAATGAATGAATGAATGAATGAATGAACTATAAGAATAAAGGCAAAGGTGTGTGTGTGTATTTCCATTTGATCTGCTACAGTTCACTTTATTCATTATTCTATTTGTACATTATTAACAAAAACATGTAGAATTGACTTGTGAGAGAGTAGCTATATAACCCACACTTGCCCTTAAATGTCTCCGCATGGGATGATTCTTTCAGTTGCATAGTTGACAGGAGACTTGTCTTATTCACTAAGATAATCAATTAAAAAACACACAAAGTGAAACAATTACGCTTGATTGGATAAATTGACCTTAAGCTGTACTAATAAACACTAATAATCGCATGAGACGTTACTAAATGTCAAATGCATTTTTTGTTTTTGTTTCTTTTAAGAATTAAGAATCTTGACCAGAAATTAAAACAACCAACAAACAAACAAATGCAGGCACACAAATCCAAAACAAAAACAGCAACATGAAACCGTTGTGATCTTTGTATACCCTTCTTTGAGAATTCCCTCACTGGCAGTTCCAGAGGTCACTTGAGAGCGTGACTATCTTTAGACATTAAGAGACTGTAAACCATCACAGACGATGAAAAATATCCACAAACATTTAACTCAGGAGTGTAATTAGAGTGCAGTGCAGTGGTGGACTGGCCATCAGGGGCTGCCGGTTGAGCAGCTCATTATACAGAAACAAGAGCAAGAGGGAGATGGAGAGCAGTGTGTCGTCGGCACACTTTGAATCCTCACCAGTTCATTTTGCAGTAGTGATAATCCATTAAAACTTAATTTCCCATTAGTTACAACCACTGACCTATACAAATCTGACGCCCCCTCCCTCTCCTATCTCCCTTCTGAACCAACTACCAATTGATCTCGGGTCACACACTCTCTGCAGTGGGAAGCTGACGTGAAGCTGAAATAGCAAAAATGTATTATGAAACCGCAAGAAGGAAGAAGAGTATACAGAACATTGAAAGACGTCGTGTTGCTTTGTGAAAAATACTTTCCTGAAGGAGGCGGAATAACTCAAAGTCAGTTTGTCTCCTGACAACCTTTTAATGGCATACTTTTAACAGTAGACATTACGTTCTCTCGCTCTCTCCTTCTATGTGTAGAATATATGTAGAACAGTGAACACTGATCAGAACATTGAACACTGATCTCTCCACACACAAGCACACATGAACACCAACACACACACACACACACACACACACACACACATGAACACAAACACACACACACACTGTGACACACAACACACATTCTGCACTCGCTCACACACAAACGCACCACAGGTCACTTTAAACACAAAAGACACTTAAGGAAATAACTGTTGTGGGTCTTGTTAGTTAGTTAGTAATAGCAAGTATAGCATAGGGATATAGAGTAAAACTGTATATTGTATAGTAGTGCACACATAGGACCCAGTGCCTTTAATTCGTAGCTAACATTGTATTGCATTTATCTCAGGACTTTTAACATTTTACATAACATTCTATTTTATTATGTCTATTTTATTATCTTCTACTTATTTTATTTACTATTGTATTCTTGCACAATCGAAGCAGGCATGGCCACCCTCATTTCACTGTATGCCCTGGTATGTATGTGATAAATAAACCTCTTGAATCTGTGTGTGTTCTGTGCCTCCTCCTCCTCTCTCTGTCTCCATCCTGTTCTCCTATCTGGGGGAGAGAGAATCTAAAGCTGCAGTTATGGACTTTGTCGTGATCAGGCTCTGTGTCCTATTACATTATTCTAGTTATGGACTTTAGGCTATTGTGCTGATGGTCTGTCTATAGGCTACTACAGTTGTTTTGGACTTTACTATATTAATTGACGTTGTGCTGATGGTCTGTCTATAGGCTACTACAGTTGTTTTGGACTTTACTATATTAACGGACTTTGTGCTGATGGTCTGTCTATACTCTATAGGCTACTACAGCTGTTTTGGACGTTACTTTATTAATGGACTTTGTGCTGATGGTCTGTCTATAGGCTACTACAGCTGTTTTGGACTTTACTATATTAATGGACTTTGTGCTGATGGTCTGTCTATAGGCTACTACAGCTGTTTTGGACTTTACTATATTAATGGACTTTGTGCTGATGGTCTGTCTATAGGCTACTACAGCTGTTTTGGACTTTACTATATAAATTAAGTTTGTGTTGATGGGCTGGTCCTACCACACAGAGCCACTTGGGGCATTTCTTTTGCCCGGGGAAACCATTAATGACATTTATTATACACTGCTTGTGATTTTGCCATATATATCAATAGCTGAGGTTGCTATGGTAATGTTAATACATTATGTAGCCTACTGGTATACATGATCATGCTTTTTCATAGCTTGTAAATCACATATTAATAGCATGATGCTGGTTTGGTTGAGTAACAGGGTGTTTTTATAATGTGGCTCTTTAAAACATATATTTTCTTGTCAATGTGTTTCCTGAGTTTGCCAAATCTGAGTACCACTGACCTAGAGGTCCATCCGTTACGCTTCTAAGTGGTAGTATTAAGGGCTGGTGTGTTTGTATGTGCGTGGATGGGTGGGGTCAGGTGGAGTATCTGTGGGATGGTTGTGGCCTGGCCTGGTCTGCGTAACAAATTCCAGGAAACATTTTTGTATTCCCAGTCGCTCCCTGTCGCAGTATATCACCCACGCTGTGAGAGAGAGAGAGGGGGTGAGGAGGCACATACAGCAGCCACACGGCACCTCTTCCCCGCACTGCTCTTACTTGCCCACAAGAGGGTGCTAATTCCCTGTCCACTAACCCCCACACAGCTCTGCCTCTGGCATGGTACTAAAATGCACAATGTAAAAAAGAAAAGAGGGGGAAAAAAGTCAGGCAAAAAACAAAACAGTGGTTTGTTTGATGAAAAGAGCCAGTGAAATAAATAGGGCAGATTACTTCCGTTTCAACAAACAAGGTCACATCATGGCATTTTTCTATTAATACCCCCCCCCCCTCTTTTATTTTGTTCATCTTTTTTTCTTTTTTTACATAATTAACACTATCTCCTCAGGGGGAATTGATCTCAGGAGCCCCCCCCCCCCCCCCCCCCCTCCCCCTAATTCCTAAATTGCATAGCGAACAAGGCCGTCTTCGTTGGTTAGTGAGAGGAAGAGGAGGGGCAGGACCTCCCTCCTGTAGGAGGCGAGTGGAGAGAGATATAGGATGTAGGAAGGAGCTATACGGGTTGTTTCGGGGGTGGGGGGTGGATGATGTTATTATGAGGTGTGTTTGTATGGATGGGATTACAGCCTCGGTATTATAGAGGTCCTCTCTGAGGCTGAAGGCAAGAGAGACGCAAGCGGCTAAAGTTTGTGTGTGTGTCTCTCTCTCTCTCTGTGTGTGTGTCTCTCTCTCTCTGTGTGTGTGTGTCTCTCTCTCTGTGTGTGTGTCTCTCGCTCTGTGTGTGTGTGTCGCTCTCTCTGTGTGTGTGTGTGTGTCTCTGTGTGTGTGTGTCTCTGTGTGTGTGTGTCTCTGTCTGTGTGTGTGTGTGTGTGTGTGTGTGTGTGTGTGTGTGTGTGTCCGTTCACGCTAAGCTCTCTCAAGAAGCGGATTGGCCACTGCTGATTCCAATGGTTTTTCACAGGGGCGTCCATGGCATAAGCTCTAACTCCTTTTTCGATTCCTGACACACACACACACACACACACACACACACACACACACACACACACACACACACACACACACACACACACACACACACACACACACACACACACACACACACACACACACACACACACACACACACCCTCCCTTACTATGAAGTGTCTGGAGTGGAGAACTATAGCATAACCTTCCCACATTGTACGTATGCAGGCGCACACTCAAATACAATTACACACTATCCACCCCCACAGGCGCAGATACTCAAGCACTGCACGCACACACACAACCACTGCACACACATACACAACCACTGCACGCACACACAACCACTGCACGCACGTACACAACCACTGCACGCACACACACAACCACTGCGGTGGCATGTGGGGGACCCTGCCTCTTGTGCCGAACCCGGGACCTCCCTTCTCTCTCTCTCTCTCGCTCTCTCTCTCTCTCTCTCTCTCTCTCTCTCTCTCTCTCTCTCTCTCTCTCTCTCTCTCTCTCTCTCTCTCTCTCTCTCTTCTGTGACATTCCATCATGGGGAGGGACCTCTCCCCACATCTGGATTCTCTCTCTCTCCCCCTTCTACCTCTCAGTCTCTCTCTCTCCCTCACTCTGGCTTATTTATGGCCTGTGTTTAGTCAAGCAGCCATCTTTTTTCATCCTCTTGTATTTTTAGAGATGAGACACCCTGCCATGTTACTTTTTTTCTCTTCCCCCCCCCCCCCTCTCTCTCTCTCTCTCTCTCTCTCTCTCTCTCTCTCTCTCTCTCTCTCTCTCTCTCTCTCTCTCTCTCTCTCTCTCTCTCTCTCTCTCTCCTCCACCCAGGCAGCCATGATAATGACAGGCTTCTCAGACAGGAAGGGAGCAGGCTCTCTCTCTCTCTTCCATCCCCCCATCCTCTCCTCTCACCCTTTCTTTGTTGTCTCTCGCTTCTTTCTTCCTTTTCTTCAGAGGATGGAGTGTCTGTTCTTTCAGTGTGTGTGTGTGTTGGGGTGGAGAGGAGCCAATGAAATTATAGTCTTTGTCGACTTTCTTTTATTCCATGTTCCTGTTTTATTTATTTATTTATTTATTTTGTAGGTACGTCTGTGCTTCTTGTGTGTGTATATGTGTGTGTGTATGTATGTGTGTGCGTGTGTGTGTGAATAAAACAGTACACTTTGCTATGGTGCTATGCAAGGGAGGATACTCAGTGATCAGTAGCTACTGTGTGTGCGTGTGTGTGTGCACACGCTCATGCTTGTGTGTGATATGTGTGTGTGCGTGTGTGTGTGCACACGCTCATGCTTGTGTGTGATATGTGTGTGTGTGTGTGTGTGCACGCAAGTGTTCCCACTGTGAGCATTCCTACCCCTGAAAAAGCGGTATCAAAAGCTACACAGTATAAATTACAGCCCACTACATCAGTGGTTCCCAAACTGCGGGGCGCGCCCGCCTAGAGGGGCTCGGGGGAACTACCGGGGGTGCGTGAGGAGATGAGATGGAGGGAGAGAAAGACGTTGTACCCTCATATAGTTCTATGGTGGAACAGTGGAACCAAACAATCAGAACAGAATGAAATGTATTCAGATTTAGATACAACGCGTTGCACACAAGAGCTGTAAAGAAACACACGTCGCTTGGTTGTGATAGTGAGCTCGCTAGCCGATGCTACGTTAGCTATCCAACCAGGGAGAACATAAATTCAGAGCTCTGTAAAAATATATAGATATATGAGGGGGGATGGAGTAGTGCATGGCGGCTCCCGTTATTATTTTATCTATTTTGCACATTCCAACTACTGTAGTTAAATTATTTTGATGTAAAATAGTTTAAAACTCATCATCTACTGCAGTGGTTCCCAAAGTCGGGGTCGCGACCCAAAGGTGGGCCGCGAGCAGCCACGGGTGGGCCGCGAGATGATTAAAAAAAAAAAAAAAAAAAAAAATGTTTTTTTTATTTTTTATTTTTTATTTTTTTATTATTGTTTTTTTTTGTCAGGCCACTGAACTTAGAAGCAGGCCAGGACAGTGTTTCTAGTTGTATTCTAAAATTCTATTCTATTGTATTCTAAAATGTGACTATATGGTTTTATATTAACTTAATAAATAAACAAAAACGAAAAATCTACTTATTTCAATGAACATTTCAAACTAAATAACAGATTATGCACATAAAACGCTGAAAACAACCGAAGCAACAATAGTATTTTAATGAGGCTATTATTATTATCATTATTATTTTGCAACAAGTTAGCCCTCTCATAAATAGCACATATAAATGAATAACTAACTTGAACTAACTTAATAGGATTGAAGTGATATTTGGCTTAAAAAATCGGTCGCCTGGCAAAAAAAAAGAAAAAAAAAAAAGCCTGACGATGTGCATTGGGCCGCGGCTCTCTGACGCCTTATTTTCTGGGCCCTGGCCTGAAAAGTTTGGGAACCCCTGATCTACTGAACCTAGATCGGACACTCTGAGCTCTGGCAGCCAGAAAGAAATAAACCAGAGAATAATTAGAGCAAACAACAGCTAAGCTAGCGAGTGAAACAAGATGGCGCAGGGAAGATTGATAACTGGAATATCTCCGGGAGGAACACAAAATCACCCGTGAGAATGAAAGACCTCAGGCTGAACATTTCTCCCTTTGCACGGAGCTAAGAAAATGAATGAAAGCCATATGCTTGGAAACCACAAGTTTTGAAAGCCTGCACCAAGAAATTTGTAACAGTCACAAATGTGCCTTCTATAGTTTGGTGTTATTATTTGGTTGCAGTGCCATGTTTGGTCACTAAGGGATCCTTGTTTGTACTTGATTTAGCAACAGGTTTAACTTGATTTAACTTGAGCCAGTGACTCACTTCACTTCCTGTCTACCTGCCGTCCGGTACAGTACGCTAACTTGTCCTCCAGTAACGATTTGGCTTGCGTCTGTGAATCTATATATCAATCTACATGTATGCTGACAGAGTATAGAGCCGTATGACCTGGCATTGTATGGTTATAAGCATAACGTTACTTGACAATAAACTGGTACATCGTGTGAAATGCCAACAGCAATATAGTCTGGCTACCTCTTTCATGCTAAGCTAAGCTATCTTGGTGCAATCCTTTTCTTGCTAACAAGTTAACGTCATCACACAGCCAGACATGTTACAAATTGGATAGGAAATAAGAAAAGTTCACCATGACCAAGCCAAGCCCAAAGAGCAAGCTGATATGGCACACAGTCTTGCAGATGCCCCCCCTGATCACCAATCGGAGCATGTTATGATCAGGGAGGTAGACCCAGGTAATGTAGCAGCGGTAGGAGAAGGGGTAGTGCAGGACAGGTGACTGGCTGGTAGGCCGTAGTGCAGGAGAGGTGACTGGCTGGTAGGCCGTAGCGGAGGAGAGGTGACTGGCTGATAGGCCGTAGTGGAGGAGAGGTGACTGGCTGGTAGGCCGTAGTGGAGGAGGGGTGACTGGCTGGTAGGCCGTAGTGGAGGAGAGGTGACTGGCTGGTAGGCTGTAGTGGAGGAGAGGTGACTGGCTGGTAGGCCGTAGTGGAGGAGAGGTGACTGGCTGGTAGGCCGTAATGGAGGAGAGGTGACTGGCTGGTAGGCCGTAGTGGAGGAGAGGTGACTGGCTGGTAGGCCGTAGCGGAGGAGAGGTGACTGGCTGATAGGCCGTAGTGGAGGAGAGGTGACTGGCTGGTAGGCCGTAGTGGAGGAGAGGTGACTGGCTGGTAGGCCGTAGTGGAGGAGAGGTGACTGGCTGGTAGGCCATAGTGGAGGAGAGGTGACTGGCTGGTAGGCCGTAGTGGAGGAGAGGTGACTGGCTGGTAGGCCGTAGTGCAGGAGGGGTGACTGGCTGGTAGGCCGTAGTGCAGGAGAGCTGACTGGCTGGTAGGCCGTAGTGCAGGAGAGGTGACTGGCTGGTAGGCCGTAGTGGAGGAGAGGTGACTGGCTGGTAGGCCGTAGTGGAGGAGAGGTGACTGGCTGATAGGCCGTAGTGGAGGAGAGGTGACTGGCTGGTAGGCCGTAGCGGAGGAGAGGTGACTGGCTGGTAGGCCGTAGTGCAGGAGAGGTGACTGGCTGGTAGGCCGTAGTGGAGGAGAGGTGACTGGCTGGTAGGCCGTAGTGGAGGAGAGGTGACTGGCTGGTAGGCCGTAGCGGAGGAGAGGTGACTGGCTGGTAGGCCGTAGTGGAGGAGAGGTGACTGGCTGGTAGGCCGTAGTGGAGGAGAGGTGACTGGCTGGTAGGCCGTAGTGGAGGAGAGGTGACTGGCTGGTAGGCCGTAGTGGAGGAGAGGTGACTGGCTGGTAGGCCGTAGTGGAGGAGAGGTGACTGGCTGGTAGGCCGTAGTGCAGGAGAGGTGACTGGCTGGTAGGCCGTAGTGGAGGAGAGGTGACTGGCTGGTAGGCCGTAGTGGAGGACAGGTGACTGGCTGGTAGGCCGTAGTGGAGGACAGGTGACTGGCTGGTAGGCCGTAGTGGAGGAGAGGTGACTGGCTGGTAGGCTGTAGTGGAGGAGAGGTGACTGGCTGGTGAGCAGGCAGGCAGGCAGAGTGACAGGAGTACAATGGTCCTAGAGCATGGGGGAAATGATGATGAGTAGATAAACCATTGGGTGGATGGATTGAACTGGAAGATGACACGCACACAGAGACAGACTGAGGCACTTGGAGACACAAGGAAGGAAATAGCTGGATCTGGGACTGGATCTGTCATGCCATGACAGAGCAAAATGACGAGTCGAAAACGAAATAATTGAAGCAACCAAAGGATAAATGTTTTGAAATTTAAAGCAGGAGTGGGAGGTTTATCTGCATTGTGGAAGGAGCAGAAGGAGCTAGTCCCACTGGATTTAAGGAGGAGTTTAGCCAAGAGATTCTGGGGGCTGAGAATTCTCACTTCCCATTAGTGATCAATCGAGGCCATGGATTGCTAACGGCAAAGCCAAAAAAAGGAGACTGGCCTACACCCGACCCGTCATTACCCGGTTGCACTACTATGCACAAAAATAGAGGATTGTGGGCCTCACCAAGGGGAAAGGTTCCCTCATCTCCCAGAGCACACCGGTCCACATACACTGATCTACCAGAGGAGATAAGCAAGTTCCTTCCAGGAAGCCTATTCTTTAATCCCAGCCCAAGAGTGCTGCAGAGTGCTTCCGCGTTTTCCCTGATTGGCCGCGACAACGCCTAGCACGCCGTAATACCCCCTGTTTTAACATCGACGGTTAGCTCAACTCGTTCGCTGCCTTGCTGTGGAGCCTGTGGTGCGTTGGTGACAAGTTCAAATCACTTACATTTTTTTTCCTTTTTTTACGTTTAATTAATTTATCATCTCTCTATATAAACGTGCATTCTTTCGCCGGTTAAGTTTAGGCATTCTTTCGGAGTTGGTTAAGGTTAGAGTTTGTCGCAGAGCATGGCAATAGAATGCCTGTCTGTCTTTCTTGACACGGAGGCAGCAGCCTATTTCCGCTCTACCGCTCTGCCGCGCGCCGCGGTCACAATCAGAGAAACGCGAAGCACTCTTGGGCTGGGATTAATATAGACGCAGGAAGCCAAGGTGGGGTACAGATCATTCTATGCTGCGGTTCTAGCTATCAACCTGGAGGGTGTGAGACACACATTTGATTCCCCACAAGCAGCAGAGGACTTCTACCAAGCTAAGATATCCCAGCGTTAGGACAGATAAATACACAGTTTTCTTCTATAATTATTTTTATTGTTGCCAGAGACTTGGGAATTTACTTAAGTTAATCAAAAAAAGATTCATTGCAGCAGTATTCACAAGGTAAAAGAAAACAGACCATTTGAATGAAATAGGACCATGACAATTATGTTACAAGATAAAAAAAGAAAAAAGACACAATATCACGATGTAATTTGCACTGGAAGTGGAAAACTATACTGTCAAATACCGTTATACCATCAGAACTAAGGAAAATATTGTGATATGATATTAAGCCCATGTGGGACAACCAAATTATGACTGCAGAAACTGCATGTCTGTAAACTATGTTTTTTGTTGGTGTTTTGTTTTTATTGTTATGGCAGCTGCAGTTTCATTTACATGTTTTGTGATATGGTTACTTATGTGGAGCTAGAAAGGCATGATTATTGCAGAGAATAAAGAGGAGAGATTAGTCCAATGTTATACATAATAATTTCTTAAATTTATATAGCGCCTTTCAGGAAACCCAAGGCACTTAACAGAGGGGGACAAAATAAGGACAATCAGAAATCAGAGGGACAATTGGGTAAAGGAGGGAAGTCAGGCAGAGTCACATGGAATATGAAAGGGATGAATGGGGCTGTAAAAAGAAGAAGAGTAATGGCACATCTTAAAGAATGAAAGGCAGCCGTCATGAGTAGGGATGGGTACAGAATCTGGTACTTTTAAAGCCCAACATCCAGGTTAAACCCTACTGATCAATTATGGGTAGTTTACATCATTGGTATATAATTTCATTATTTATTTTTTTCCATTTGACACCGGAAATGCCACTCCGAAAGAGATAAAAAGGTCCACGCACGAATAACATGCACGCGGGAATCAAAAAAGCTTATCAAACGCCGACGTCACTACAGGTGCATATTAATGAGCCGAATCTAAAAGCTTATCAGACGCTAGCACGGCCGTGACGTCACTTCAGAAAACGTATGCCTTATGCTCGTCCGGGTCATAGTACTACTCGATATATGGCGCTGGCTAACGTTAGCATTATGTCTACTGTCGTGAACCATTTGAGATCGGGGCATGTAGAGGAGTTTGGGGAACGAGTAAAATCATGTGCAGGTCCTCTTCTCAGACCTGTGTGGCAAAGCACTACACACGCATCATGCAAGCTACACGTCGCTGCATGTTGATCAATGGTGGCCCACTCGGTGCATCACAGTGGGCTACTGTTGTGCTAACAACAACCGCGGTGTCCGGCTTGTCGGCCGGCATGAGTGCTCGATTTGGGGTGGTTCTTGTTCCAGACCTAGGTTGATCGATGCCATCGGCAATCCTCTAGTGAGGCCTGTGATGTTTACACCCGTGCTCGGGAAGATGTTACGTCAGATTATTATTACATGACTTAACTACACACCGCGTCCGTGTCATTATTATTTGAATACTGTATACAGCATACAGAAACAGTTCTCTCCTCTTTGTGTGCCCCCGTCCTCCCGGGTGTCTTGCCGGGGAGCTTGTGGACGCGACAACAGCAGCGGCCGTAGCGTTAGTTAGCTCATAGCTATCGTGTACCACTAGCATTACAGCGGGCTCGAGCACCCTACGGCTGCCGCCGTTGTCGCATCCATGGGCTCCCCGGCAGGGTACCCGTGGGGACGGGGGTGTACAGAGAGGAGAGAACCAACCGTCGGGATATGTTGTTAGCACAATAGCTACCAAGCTAAGCTATGTTAGCTTATAACGGTGTACACAATATGTACAACGACACAACGATTTACATTATTACAAATATGGTAACGTGGTTGTGGCTTTTACAAATAGTGGTTAGCTTTAGAGATGGATGGCTATGATCACGGAGCAATAGTGTTGTTAGGTGAAACAGATACATTTTCATTCGGCTAGTAGTAGCAAGGCTCTCAGTGCCTGCCACTAGCTGTGTGTGACTCTCAGCGCCCCCTGGTGAGCTCCCTGGTGCCCTGCACCTCTTGTGACGACATCATTTCGATTACACACGCACGTTATGAACCATTGATTAAAATATCCACGTGCGTGGTGATTGTGTTGGGCAGACAAAATGTTTGATAAAAACGCTAAAACTGGGTCAATTTCAATACTTTTTTTTCCCTTCTTCATGAAAGTCACCGTTGGCCTATTGTTTATTGAACAAGAATACAACATGAAGGTTGGCCTTTAAGGGTATCGACCAAATCACGTCGGTACTACCGAAAACGGATTCACGTGAGATCCACCGGTGGCACATTTAAAAAAATTTGTCCGATGACGTCAACGTTTAGTTTCCCACAAAACAAAACATATGAAGTGTGCCGATGGGCAAGCTACTTGGAAAATGTAGCAAGCTACACTACAAGTTACTCTCGATTAAATATAGCTCAACTACAATGGAAGCTATCCCCAGATAAATGTAGCAAGCTACACTACAAGAACATGGCAAAAATAGCTAGCTACATCGGCACTACTTTTTTTTATTTTTTTTTACTTCGTGATTTAGTTTCCACCAAACAAATAGGGAGGCAAAAAAATTCTCAGTTTGATTGTTTATTATAAAACTGAAACAAGCCCTCGGTCTGGCTTTTTGTGTCATCCTTTTAACATGAACTTGTATTATGTACAAAATCCAGGAAGGCAAGTTTAGCTGGGTGCAGCCTCTACAAAAGAAAAGAAAGAGACCATTTGGTTTTATCAGTTTTTATAGTATAGTTTGTTGATTACTTTTGATGCAGTAATGGTCTTTTTCTTTTCTATTCTATCTTTATGTATTATTTATCCCTAAACTCTGCATCTTCTGAAACCTGCCCACTTTATTAACCAAAAACACACTTCTTCAATATCTGAATTGTAACTGTTTTACTTCATTTGACTAGTATTATGCTACCATGTATATACTACTACCAACTATGCTAATATGTCTATACTACTACAGTATGTACTCAGAGTATAACACTCAAGCTTGACACTGACAAACAATACTACAGTACTTATCCTTGGCTGCTAGATATGTACCACTCCTGCTGACTTGTTGTACACAATTTGTAAGTTGCTTTGAATGAAAGTGTCAGCTAAATGACTAAATGTATTTAAATATGTAACTCACAAAACATTCCATGGCCCCAAAATCATGTGGGGACCCCCCCTGGGGGTCCTGTCCCACAGGTTGAGAACCACTGCTCTAAGTGATCTTTTCCCTCTTTTTTTCTTTTCTCCACCCCCATAATATTGTTCATTTTCTGCCTACAGTGAAACATCATCATGATAGCAGCTATCTGTTAGTTAAAGCTGTTGACAAAAAGTGTACTGACTTGTGTGCTGTTTGGGAACAGTTGATTTTCATCAGCTCACCTGAATGTGTTCTCAAGTTAGTGCTGGCCGTGTGGTAAGTTGAGAGCAGCATATGTTTTAGCAGTTTTTTCAGTCAAATTCAGTCATAAATGTGTCCCAGATAGGGCCATGGAGAGGCATTGTTGTTATTGACATCATCTTCATCAATGCCATCGAATCCCTCTGCCATTTCGCGCGGACTGGTTCATATAATCCGTTAAATTGCATTCATTCAGTACGTCTGTTTTGATTTTCACTTCCTGGTTTGCGGACTTGGAGTCCCGCCCTATCCTGCCTCTGATTGGCCTACCCGTAATGTTTTGGCCTAACCATACCCAATCGTGAGTCGTCATACTCATATCGAAACCAACCAACCAATCATAGTGGGTTTTTTTCTACGGGGAGTTTTTTTTCTCTCCTCACAAATCTTTATAGTCTAGACTGTTTCTCCCGACAGTAGCGTTGTAGCGTTTCCTCGTCGCTACGTCACTACTTCGTTCTATAAATAGCTGCGCTACAGACACCGCTACGTGATTCAAAAGTAGTGACGCTACCATCACGCTACTGAGAATTGTAGTTAAGCTATGTAGCGTCGCTACTTGTAGCTAGCTACTGCCCATCACGTTCATGTCAACGTTCACGCGCACAATACACGCTTACCTAGGATTTGACTTGATTCAACAACAAAGCAGTCGGGGGAATGGCAAGCCGAAAAACGGTCGCAAGTGGGGTTACATTTTACAAAGCTAGATGCAGTGAACAGTACCTGTAAGTGCTGTTGCATAAATATTCTATATGCATAATTCATTGATTAATGATTAATGATTGATTTCTTATTTTCATGTATAATGTAATAATTAGATAAATAATGTGATGCATAAATAATTTGATGTAAAAAGCTAAATTCATTGGTCAACAGTTAAACGTGAGTATGTCACATTTAACCGTAGAAAGAGAGAGCGGGCGCGCTCTGATGGACGACAGTTGAGCAAGAGTATACGCTGCTCGACCAGTTTTAATTTGATATTTTATGGATGTCTGGTGTTGTAGCAGACCATCAAAACAAAGGCATTCCATAGGACAAGGACTCAAGAACCTCTTTTCCTGACAAGCCGCCAACAAGGTATTTTATTTCTTTTGAGTAAATGCATTTTGTTTGATGCGCCATTGTATTGTAACCATTGCATTGTAACCGTTGCATTTGTACTGTGTCTGTGTTCATCCAATAAATATAGTTCTCACGGCGTGAGAGGGACGAGGATTGTGATGAGCCCAAGATAATAAACGCCCGTTTATAAAGAACCAACCTGTGTCCGTGTGTCGTTGGGGAGAGAGCTACAGTACCTAACCCTAGTCATGAGACTCACCTGAGAAATCAACATAATGGGTGGGCCAGGTTTTCCATTCCTGCTTCCAATTAAAGTTAGCAAGGTGCAGCAATATTAAGTAAGAATACCCCCTTTGTTTGTTCCCAATCTTTGTCTGATAATCATGGAAGATATGCAGTGGTAGTGAGGAAGTTATACAATGTTTCACTTATTGTAGTTGGTGTATATGCTCCCAATTTAAATGATGATAAATCATTCTCATCATTGATCCCTAATTTAAACTCACATAATTTAATTATGGGGGGAGAATTCAATTGTGTCTTAAACCCATAATTAGACATATCCTCGACCACTTTCCAGACCAGCAAGGAATATAGCCTCTTAAGCAAGGAATATAGCCTAAAAGTACATACCCAAGTAAATGGAAGCTTGCTCCACTTCTACAAGGCGAGGTCTATGGACCTCAGGGAATGTATTCCCAGTGTCAGAAATATTGTGTCTGTTACTATGCTTGAGTAAATTGTAATGAACCAAAGGAGAATATAAATCATTTTTATTATAGACGTTCACAGAAAGGTAAAGAAACAAACTACATTCTATTTTATGGCAATAATCATGAAAAATAACGCTGAAAAATTATTTCACGCCAGACGGCTCCAAGTTTGACAGGGGCTGGCGTGAGCTGGGTAGTGTAGTTTTATGAAATTCGAAAGCCCTGGGTCTCTTCTTTCATAGGATTACACTCACGTTTGACTGCGCCATTTCCTCGCCTCAATATCCGCCGGTTTCCGACTCAATGCGCTGAGATTTCTATAAATTATTAGTTACTGGGTATGTCAAAGTACCTCATATTTGGTACCATTTTGAAGCTAACAACTAGGGCTTTTCATTGATATAAAATATGTGTATGATTATCATCATTATTATTGTTAATATTCTTCATATGTAGTTGAACTTGAACTTGTTGAACTTGAAGATACAAAATTATTCATGGGCTAGCTCGACGTTAGCCGCAGCTAGCCTCGGAGCTAGCTGAGATAATGAAAGCCTCCAACCGGCAAGCATTCATCTCTAGGTATGCGGGTCGCACCGACCCGTCACACTCATCGTCCGTTCTGGGTTGATAACATTTTATATATTATATATAGAATATGTAATGAATAAACTAAATACACTACAGCAATGTAATTTGAAAACATTGCATTCCCCCACTGTAGCTAAGGGGCTACACAACCCTGACTGTATTAAAGATTGTTTAGATTAAACCACTGCTAAAGAATATTAATAGCCAGACAGTACAGTTAGACAAAATGGCGGACACTCAATTGACTGCGCGGGGACAGGGATACCAAGTTAACAGCATTTTAATAGTCATAGCAACATACATATTATTCATTACGGTTCTCCTTTAATAATAGAATGTCAGTGTAACAAAGTCAGCGGTAACGAATAGTTCCTAGACTACGGATACTCGACCGGAGCTTGATTGATTGATTGAAAACTTTATTAACAGATTGCAGAATGGGTACAATACAGTACAGCTCAATACACACAATTGTTAAGGGGATGCAGACCAGAGAAAGACTTTCGTCTTGTTTACATCAGGGTCCCCCATTTTCAATTCATCAGGACATATATGACATACATGACATACAGATAGTCAGCTCTGAAGGGAGTGAGACGATACGAGGCGATACAGGGAAAAGCAAATGGTGGCTGGAGACGATGGTTTCTCTCTAGAGCTCCTGCTCCGGAGGAACGGTAAACCGGTCGGATAATCCTGTCGCCGCTGGAAGAAGGGGTCTCGTACGGAACCGGTCCTTGTAATCCTAGCGCCCGATGGCAGGGTTAATAGCTATTAATCCAAAAGCCCGTTGGCATAGATGGTAGCTAGTTAGCTTCGTTTGTACGTGAAACTAACCCGCAGACGGTCTCCAATGAGTAGTTATATCAAAACGTTGATGGGTTTAACTATAAGTCTCTCCACGTTACTTCGCTTACACAAGTCACTATACTGCGCCAATAATGGCTGGACAATATTATAGTTGTATCTAAGTAGCCATTAGCTCTCTGTAACGATACACCGCTATCGGTCTGTGTACAATTGTACTGGACGTCTTACACTCTCGCTCTGCTAGTTTTCCTGTAATTATACTACTGCCGCTGCTGCTGCTTGCACCATCTACACAATATACTCAATCTGGTCCCTATAGGGCTCAGCCTGTTCACCTGTACAGAATCAATGCGCCCGCTCTGGGCTTGTCTGAACGTGTCTGAACATGTCTGAACATGTCTAGAAAATATGTCTAGGGGGTGCTTCTCTGGCGCCTACAACATCAAGGATGGGACCCAATAAGGCGAGCGAAGAACACTGTTATGCAAACAGATGGCGTAAAGATATATATCTTATATATATAAACAATATATAAGTTATACAAATTAATAAACGCAGACTTTCAGTGTTAATCTGGACCTTCAGAACACCCACTCTTCCCCATGACAAAACCCCCAAGAGGGCGCCCCATAACGTCCGCCTCAATAATAATAGCTTACACTATGATAGCTTACATCCTGGTCCCTGCTGGGACATACCAACTGCACACACCACTGTGGGGGGGTTTATATAACATCCCCCATTCCCTTGTAACAGTAATGTTGGCTACTGCAAGCTATTCTACCCATAAATCACTAATGTCAAATATAAATAACTTGGTGGCGGGCGGCTGGGTGGCGTAGCGGAGATTGCGCTCGTCACCAATGCAAGAGACTCCGGTCTCGAATCCCGGTGTCAGCATTGCCTGCGGCTTGGGCCAGTCGTCATACTATCTCAATTGACAGAGGTAGCGGGTGGAAAGTCGATGGGTGGGAATTGGACGTTGTGGACAGCGACTCCTACAGGTCAGTTGGGTGACGCCTGCACAGCAGAGACAGGAAGTATCGGGGGCAGCGTGAGCCTCCCACGCGTTACTCCTCGCCACTGAGAGTCCGCGCTGTCTGGTGAAAAGATGCGACAGGCTGCCTCTTCGTGTACCGGAGGGGACGCGTCTATTCTTAACCCAACGCATGTTTGCTTCCGCATTCGCGTTTTGCAAATCTGATTGGCCACTGCCGTTTCTGGTGTAATCTGATTGGCCACTGACGTTTCTGGTCATGTGACATGTGCGCCCAATCGCGTGACGCGCCCATTTCCGCCTCGACCAGCAGCAAACTACCTAACGCCTACGATCCACACTCTAACCTTAACCAACTTCGTAAGAGTGCCTAAGCTTAACCGGTGAAAGAACTTGCCGTCACACGATATCGCCCTGCTCTAAGACAAACTCTAACCTTAACCAACTTCGAAAGAGTGCCTAAGCATCATATTAGTTTATATGCGGACGATATAATATTGTTCATACAAAACCCTACCACCTCAATACCTCATTTGCTCAAGCTGATAGATGATTTTGGCAATCTATCGGGATTTAAGATAAACTGGCCAAAATCGGCATTCCTTCCACTTAATGTCATTGCGAAGGCAACCATCCTTCCAGAAAATATACCAATGGTAGAACACTTTAGAACACTTTAGAGTCGAAATATTCCCCACTATATGCCAGACGGTGAAGTTTAATTATACCGGAATCCTAGATAGGATCACAAAGGACTTCGACAGATGGTCAAAACTAAAAAACTCAGTGCAGGCCCGAGCATCAATAGTTAAGATGGATGTTTTACCAAGAATCAATTTCTTCAGTTTGATGCTGCCGTTATCCCCCCCCTGTTGGTTACTGGAAAAATTACAATCCGCCGCATATACATTTATTTGGAACAACAAACCACCACGAATAAAAAGATCCACTGCACAGAGAAATAAAGCCGACGGAGGTTTAGCATTTCCAGACTTCTACAACTATTTTAAAGCGTTCTCGTTAAGACCACTGATCACCTGGTTTGATTCTCAAGCAGCTGTATCCTGGAGACCATTAGAGGTGAACATAGTGTCACCACATAGACTACAGGATATAGTATACACCAATTTATCAATTAAGCAATGCAACTTGAAATTTGGCCCTCTTATTACACATGTGATCCTGATATGGCGTGACACACAGACAAAATTTACTAACCAATACAAATGGCATAGTCATTCTCCCATATTTAATAACAATTTACTACTTATTGCACAACAACCTATCAGATATACCAAATGGGAAAAGAAGGGCATACATACATTATGGGATATTTTCATAACAAATTTAACCTCACCTGTTCCACTTATTATTTCTATCTACAGTTATTAGCAACTTTGAAGGCTCATGGAGTCCCATTAAAGATACCACTTGAGCACCACAGATATCACAAATTATTTTATGAAAGGCAGATATCGAGAGGCTTCGTCTCTGATTTTTATCGTCACTTACTTACATCCTCGTATGAAGTCCTTCCCCTAGACTCAGTTTGGAGGAAGGATATACTAGACTTGGAAGTTTTGATTGGGCTGAAGTATGGGCAAACATTCGGCTATCGTCACGCAACCCGGATCATCAACATATTAATCTTAATTTTATTCATAGGACTTACCTGACTCCGATACGACTTAACCGAATTGGACTTAAAGGGGAACTCCACTTTTTTTGGAAATTAGCTTATTTAACATCTTCCCTGGAGTTAGACAAGAAGATGCATACCTTTTTTGTCTCTGTGCGTGCATTTTAGCTTTGGGAATAGACGCTCCGTTAGCATAGCTTAGCTTCATCACTGGAAGTGAGGCAGGACAGTAGCCTTACAGTGCCTTACAGTGTATTGCAAGGTCTGACATTGACCAAACTTGATATGCATGACCTTGGTGGGCTCTAGGTCAACTCCTGAAAAGGGGGTCAATGTCAGACTTTGCAATCAAAAGTTAGGGGGCTAATAACCCTTGCCATAATTTCAGTGCGCCCCCTAACTTTTGATTGCAAGGTCTGACATTGACCCCCTTTTCAGGAGTTGACCTAGAGCCCACCACGGTCATGCATATCAAGTTTGGTCAATGTCAGACCTTGCAATACACTGTAAGGCACTGTAAGGCTACTGTCCTGCCTCACTTCCAGTGATGAAGCTAAGCTATGCTAACGGAGCGTCTATTCCCAAAGCTAAAATGCACGCACAGAGACAAAAAATGTATGCATCTTCTTGTCTAACTCCAGGGAAGATGTTAAATAAGCTAATTTCCAAAAAAAGTGGAGTTCCCCTTTAAACAAGACTCTCGATGCTCCTTATGTCTAAAGGGTGATATCGGTACATTTATGCATATGTATTGGGAATGCCCCCCTGTTAAGATATTCTGGGAAGAAGTAACCACGCAATTATCAGAATTTTTATTTCTGACCATACCTGTACTTCCTTCGGTATTGTTGCTGAATAAAGTCTCTCAGTTATCACACTCTGTACATGTAAAGAGGCTAATCTTGTCCGGTCTTACGGCTGCCAAAAAGCTAATAGCATCACGTTGGATTCAACCGGAGAAAATATGCCTGAAGGTATGGATTCTTACCTATCTTGATGTGATTTATTTAGAGATATCTACCGCACGAATCCTAGGTGTTAATGAAGCCAGCATAGCAATTTGGTCAGTTGTGGTGGAGAAAATAAAGCATAGCATATGAATTTGTAATCCTTGGTTTTAAACGAAATAATGGTTGGACTGTCCAAGGGGGGTCCTGAGGGGGGCAGAGCGAGCAAGAGCATATGTATGTATTGTATTGTATTGTAATTAATATGTATATATCTTGTAATCTACATTTATATTGATTCAAATACTGGACTGTCATAGTCCTGTGATTTATTGTGGATTTTTACTGTTAATGTTTGTGTGTCTAGTTTTATGTCATGTCAAAAATAGAAAATATATAAAAAAAAAGAAATTCAAAAAAAAAGAAAGAGTGCCTAAGCTTAACCGGCGAAATAACTTGCCGTCACACTATTGGCGCGACCAGAAACGTCAGTGGCCAATCAGAGCGCAAAACGCGAACGCGGAAGCAAACATGCGTTGGGATAAGAATTTAGGCGGAGGGGACACGTGATGCAAGGCTTCTATCCTCACTAGAGCCGACCAGTGGGAGGCATAGTCTAGCAACGTTCAAGACAGGGGAGGGGAGAATTGGCAATACGAAATTGGGATGGGAGAAAAATAGAAAAATAAGGAGAAAAAGTGGATCAGAAAATATATATATATAAATAACTTGACGGTCATACCAAACCATTCATTTTGACAGGAGCTAACTAACGTTAGCTAGTTAGCTAGCTAGCACTGGTGATTGTCTGATTTTGGTTGACTAACGTAACGTTAGCTAATAGATTGCTAACATTAGCATAGCTAATAGATAGCTAGAATAAATATTGTTGGCATTCAGGCACACAACACAATATTATCATCTTGATGAGAACACAACACAATATTATCATCTTGCATGAGCTAAGATGGCTCAACAGGTGTGTGTGTGTTTTAAATTAAAAAAGGAATCACTCACCCCATCCTATTTGTAGAGGAATGATATCTTCTCTCTTTCATGTTGGCAAAACTCCAGGGATTATTTAGTCCCGCAGCTGCTTTGTCAAACATCAAACATCTCCAGAAAAATAATTGTCCTCTGTTAGCCGCATCAGTTAGCCATTCAGTTTGTCGTCTCTTATTCCTGGCTCTTGCCTGAACAATGCACAGTTGTGGTGTTGGCCTTCCTTTTGCTTTGATTAGCAATTGTTGTTCAAATAAAAATTTTGTGAAATCATTTACTAATAGATACTCGACAAGATCTCTGTCACCTTCCATTATTATTAACTTGATTGTTCAACTGCCTAGCTTGCTAGAAACTTTGAACGAGGCGATGGCGTTTTCACGTTTAGCTTTTAATGTGATTTGATTGGTCTTGAACTTCTGGGGCAGGCTGAAGCCAGTCTCACCTGGAATCCCCAGTTCACCAGGACGGTGGGCCCAACCCCATTGAATTAAGCTAGAATCTTATTGGCTAATTATTTTTTAAGGGATGCCAGAAAATGGCATAGAAGCCTGGCTTCAATGTCAATCAAAATAATGCCCCTGAGCTTATTCTTTGAGTCAGTATCAAGTGTTACATCACATTTACATTTACATTTTAACATGGGCTGACTTTGGTAGGTTGGAGATCAGATGGGTGGCTGAATGAGTTGAAGAGGCTTGGTGGCGTGGTTGGTAGACCAGCAGGTAGCTATGTCATGTCATCATAGGGCAGGGGTCTCAAACTCAATTTACCTGGGGGCTGCTGGAGGTAGAGTCTGGGTGAGGCTGGGCCGCATCAAATATTCCACAAAAAAAGGGTTTCAAGTATTCCAAAAATGTATTAACACTTTGGTTGCCTAAGGTTAAATTAATGATATACCATAGATTGCCAGCGCTATTTGTCTATGGAGAAAGTCCCCTTCTTTGCAGAACTATAACTTTTTAAATTCTATTGCTACATTGCCATTATTAGGGCCCATTCAAAGTCCTATATGTATTGTTCATTGTGTAGCAACGTTAAACTTTTTCATTCACATATTCATAGTAAAGTATGGTCTAATGTATAAGTATGTTTTCATCTCTTTCTGCAGCTTTCTCCAGAACGTGATATATAGCCCCAAATGCATTATATTGATGATGAAATACAGTTTGATGGCAATCAGCGCGATATAAAAAATTCCAACTAGACGTACTTCTAGAAGTTACTACATGTCATCTGATGTTGACCGGATGGGCGAGGGGGCGTTTATAATTCCGTGGGCAGCGTTATACCAATCATCTAATGTGGGTCAAATGTTGATAATATCAGTTATTATCAAAGACGGTAACGTTACACGCTGAAACTCACCCCAGTCTCCGCGCGCCGTTGGGCGATCATCGTCGAGTAGAAATTTTATCATTATGGGATATATTATTACCCGGTCCATCTCCAGCTTGTATAATGGTATATACGTCCAAATCATGTTGTTTATCGAGTTATTGGCAATCGATCGCTATGTAGTGTGACGAGCTAGAGTGCCGGAACCTATACCGAGTGCCCGGAACTAATATGGCCGACCAGCAAAACCTCTACTGCGCTTCCTGTTAAGCGGTTGTGCCGATCGGCCACCAGATGGCGCTCCTGAACCGCCAGAGAGCTCAGTGGGTCCTGCTGGTGGATCTCAGGCCAGCGGAGGGACATTATGAATCCGATCGCAGATTTTTGAAATATTGATATAAGGATGCTGTACAGCGTCCCCCGGCAACTTTAGCATGGCCAGCAAAGACGTCTAAAGACGGGTCCCGGCAGTCAAAGTGTTAATACATCAACAAACTACCCCTTTGCCTCATCATAAAACCTCAAAAACACCAGCAACTGAGCATTCTCAGTGGTGTCAGTGGACTCATCCAAAGCTATGGAAATGCACTGTGCATTTTTTTTTATTCTATCACAGCCAGTATTTCAGTTATTCTGGTTGCTGTGCTATCTGAGGAGGATTTGCTTTTGTTTGCCTTCAAACATGGTCTCCATCACTTCAGTCATACATTATTTTATTATTTATGCATCAGAGAATGGCTTCTTGTGTTTAGCCAACACCCATGCCACTGAGTGAGCAGTGACACTTGGTTGCTTTTTATCGTTGTGACATAACTTTAACAATAATTCTGCTTGCAGCTTGATATGATGATTTCATTACATTTATTTTTGTGGTTCTTAGTGCTGAAAGGTTGCATCAAAATAACTGTGTTTTGTTTCGTATTGGCGTTTCAAATTGCCACTCTTCACAAGAGTAGCTGTCAACATTGGCAGGAGACAAAACGTGTACATTTTAGCCCCGCTCCTTCCCCCGGCCCCGCCCCCTTGGCCCCGCCCCCTCCCACCCGGCCCCGCCCCCTCCCAATGGAGCTGCCTCGTCGCTGCCATCTGCTGGTCAAAACCTGTATGTACCCAGCCAGTAAACTTTTCCTACTTTAAGTGTAAATGCTATGTAAATGATGGTTTTGTTGAACATTTGTATTTCACAAGAGAGAAACTGTATTCAAAGAAAGCTATTAAAATAGTCTTTGAATCTAAATATACTTTCTTTGTGTTGATTTTACATTAATTCCATGATTTTACTCAAGTAAATATCTGTTACAAGCTTCAGTTTTATGTAGAAAAATGCTGTTTTTAATCTAGATTAATCTAGATTGATTACAGAAAATTGTGAGATTGATTAGTTAATTTTTTTTATCTATTGGCGGCGCTGGTGTATATATTATATATATATATATGTGTATGTGTATATATGTAATGTGTGTATATATGTCAGAGAATCAGCCCCTTGCGTCCTTAGTGTATAGCATATGACATGGTGTATGTTTGTTCATTGATGTGACAGTGTCTGGCAACATACTGTTTGTGTTCTTTTTATTTATTTTTTATTTGTGTTTGTGATTTGTCTTGATGTGTGTTTGTGAAACTATAAAAGCTGAAAATAAAATATTATAAAGTGTAAATGCTATAAAAATACAGTAAATTACATTTTATCAAAATATTAACCATTAAATAAAGGTTGTAATCTGTAAATGTATTTGATTTGACTGTAAATGTTATGAATTGAAAATGGGGGAAGTTCTTCTCTGGTCTGCATCCCCTTAACAATTGTGTATTGCGCAATACTGTATTGTACCCATTCTGCAATCTGTTAAATTTAGCAATCAATCAATGTATTACCATAGTGCCTTTATACCTTCATCACTGTAGGCTACATATTAATACTACAACTCGTTAAAGCTATAAAAAAATACCTATGGTCATTAATTTAGCAGTGGGAATATCATTTTTGGAACAGTGTGTGTGTCTACAGAGAAATGTGAGATAGAAAAAAAGCCAATGCGATTTTGTGTTTTTCCTCAATATCTCTGCAATGCCTGCGAGTTACCAGTAACTGTATTTGTCATACCATGACAATTCACGACAACTTTTAAAACGGATCAATTTATATTTATAAATCGCATTCAGGAAATTGGGCGTCAGAGTGAAGGCATGCTCTCCGTGGAGGAATGGGAGGAGGGGACGCGTGAACCTTAGGGGACGACACAGAGGCGCAGAGCAAACGGCTGTTCACCAATACATTTACACATTCCTGCATCACATACAGTAACTTTGTATTGTTTTATCCACAGAAGATTTGCAAACCCTTTGTTCCAGAGACAAAAGCCACAGAGTGGGCAATCAAGAGACACTGGCTAAGTTGATTTGACACCCTCTGTGCATCAGTCTCTCCCCTGAGCTCTGAGCAAATCCGCTCGCTGTTCTTATTCTTCTTCGGGTCGCAACCGTCTCCCGGTCTGACTTCCTGTGATAACGTTCTAATCTACACTGCTGCCACCTGTCGTCACGGAGGGGACTTGCAGCCATTTTGTAAAAATTAATAAGTACAAAATACGTGCCAATACGTGAACCGTGAACAGGGCGTGAAGAGGGTTGAAAAAACAGGAGAATCCCGGGAAAAACGGTAGGGTTGACAGCTATGCCTACCCTTTCTTGGCACATTGTGCTGGTTGGAGGGAGGATGAACGCATATTTTTTTGTCCATTCACCTTTGAATTGCAGCGATTTTCACTGTTGACTTTTATTTTACTGGCCATCTTTGAACATGCCATATTTTTCTACTAGCTGCCTGCTGGTAAAAATTATGCTACTCGCTACAGTACCTGCAGATTAGACTACCTGTAAATGCGCTGTCAACTCTCGCTCTGACTCCGACCCGTTGAAAGACAACACGCATTCCGTGAAGACCCGCCCTACTCTGCTCTGATTCGCAGACTGTGGGTGGGGGGGGGATGCTGACGGGACGCTGAATATGATTGGACCAAAGCAGTAGACAGACACAGACAGTTGGAGCAGTGCAGAGGAGATAGCAGAGAATTTCGAGGATACCTGCTATACGCACTGATGACAGACAGGATATATTTCCTTCTACTTGGTATCACTCCGGAATCACGTTTCAACCACTAACGTTGCTGCCATGAGCCTGCGCTATGGTAGCTTACAAGTGATAAAATAAATAAAACGCCCAACTCGCGCAACGACTCGGCAACAAGTTGCGTGCGGCGGCGCGGGCCGCATTAACACTACACTTTGATGTCAAGTAGGGGGCCGCAATTGGCCCGCGGGCCGCGAGTTTGAGACCCCTGTCATAGGGTGTGTGTGAAGGCAGGTATGTTGTGTGAAGGCAGGTATGTTGTGTTATTGTAGGGGTGTGTGTGAAGGCAGGTATGTTGTGTTATTGTAGGGGTGTGTGTGAAGGCAGGTATGTTGTGTTATTGTAGGGGTGTGTGTGAAGGCAGGTATGTTGTGTTATTGTAGGGGTGTGTGTGAAGGCAGGTATGTTGTGTTATTGTAGGGGTGTGTGTGAAGGCAGGTATGTTGTGTTATTGTAGGGGTGTGTGTGAAGGCAGGTATAGGGTGTCATCGTGGGGGGGGGGGGGGTGTAGTGTGTAGGGGTGTGTGTGTGTAGTGTATAGGTGTGTGTGTGTAGAGGTGTGTGTTTGTATGTAGTGTGTAGGGGGGTGTATATGTAGTGTGTATGTAGTGTGTAGGGATGCGTGTAGTGTATAGGGGTGTGTATAGTGTGTAGGGGTGTATGTATCTAGTGTGTAGGGGTGTGTGTGTAGTGTGCAGTGGCGGCTCTGCCACTAGGGGCGCAAGGGCGCCGACCCACCTGCTGACTGCTGTTAAATCAGAGAAGAAGAATAAAATAAAACTTTTTAGTTTTTTGTTTTATAGCCCTATAAATAATATAAACATGTTTAAAATTAATAATATTTACTCATTTTAAGTATGTTTGTGTTTCCAATGCACAATATAACGTTATTATATAAAATAAAAAAATACTCGTTTTCTTGAACAGGAAGTGACATCACTTTTTTTTTTTTTTTTTTTTTCGGCCCGGGCTAGACGCAATAGCGCTCTGAGTGCGCGTCACGGTTTGATCGCTGTATCCGTCGAAGCCAATCAGTGCGTAACGCGTTGTGCGTTGAAATATGACTATTATGTTGGAATCCGGGCGCGATTTGAAGCGGTCTAGCCAGTAGCGTCAAGAATGTCTGTAGCCGCATTTCGCGGAGACGCTCTCTGATTGGCTGACGCCAGTATTTTTTTCCGTAGCAGAATTTCACAGAGACGATCTCTGATTGGCCGAATCCAATTTCTAATGTTCCAATTCTAACACTGGGATATTGACAACCATACTGGGTAATCTACATTGGAGGTGGTTGGGGGGGGGGGGGCACACTGTATATACAAGCAAAACTGTACATTGAGGGGGGGGGGGGGGAGACACTGTACAAACAAACAAAATTGTACATTGGACTATTGACAAAACCATACTAGGTAAATGACTGTACATTGGAGGGGGTTGGGTTAGGATATTTACAGGGGCCAGTGTTGAATTGCAGTCTCCCGTAGGTGTCCCTTGAGAGAGGTTTTGAAAGTGGGTAGTGATCCACATTCCTTTACAGCTTTGGGTAGGGCGTTCCACATTGATGTGGCATAATTGCGAAACGTGTTTAGTCCCTTATTTGAGCCGAATCTGGGTTTAACATGATTTGTGGAGCTCCCTCTGGTGTTGTGATCGTGGTATTCACTGACCTTTGGGAAGTATTTTGACATGTACATGGGTACCTTGGTCGTGTAGTGTATCTTGTAGACCAGGCCCATTGCAAGTTGCTGTACTCTGTCGTCTACTCTAAGCCATCCTAGGTTGTCAAAGTGGGCAGGGGTGAGGTGGGTTCTAGGAGTAAGGTCAAGCAGTAGTCTGACCAGTTTGTGGACAGTGGTCTGGAATACATCATTCAACAGTGGATTATACACGTTTATCAAGCTCTCCTGCCCTGGACGTTTCAACTAAACAGTGAGTCTCTCTCTCTCTCTCTCTCTCTCTCTCTCTCTCTCTCTCTCTCTCTCTCTCTCTCTCGCTATACACAGCTGTCTCCGCGAAATGCGGCTACGGAAAAAAGTATTGACTGTGCTTGCTGAGACGATAATTAATAGGCTAGCGATTCAAAACGCGCTGCTGTGTTGTGAACTATAACATTAATTTAGCTGCTGCTGATGCATAATGAATGAATGGTGAGTTGTTTAAAATGACAACATACATGTGTTAATTATTTGATTTGATTGATCCGAGAGACAGAGAGAGATTGCTCCAGAGCATCTCAGAGCATTAAATTTTCAACTCGACCTATTAACGTGAACTGCCAACCACAAGGCACCAGCGCCAGCGGCCGCCACTGGTAGTGTGTAGGGGTGTATGTATCTAGTGTGTAGGGGTGTGTGTGTAGTGTGTAGGGGTGTATGTATCTAGTGTGTAGGGGTCTATGTATCTAGTGTGTAGGGGTGTGTGTAGTGTGTAGGGGTGTATGTATCTAGTGTGTAGGGGTGTGTGTGTGTGTGTGCAGGCTGCCCAGGGAGGCACATATATTAAGAGGTTTGACAGTATTCATACACAACGTGAAATTAATGTTTCAAGCACTGCGCTTTGAACTCTCTGTGATTGTGCTTTGACCTCTATTTGACCTCAAATGCATGGGGATGTGCGTGCGTGAGTGTGTGTAAGTGCGTGCGTGTGCATGAGTGTGTGTGTGCATATGTATGTGCGTGTGTGCGTGACTGTTTATGCATGCATGTGTATGAGTGTGTGTGTTTGTGTCTGAGTGCATGTGTGCGTGAGTGTGTGTGTTTGTGTGTGTTATGGGAGGGTTATGTGGAGAGACAAAGAATTCTGGTTACCTGGTTGTTAAATGGTAAATATAATCTACATCAGTTTTTGCAACTCTCAAAAAAATCTGCCTGTTAAGCTGTAGCCCTATTTTCAGAAATGTCGCCTAAAGGTACATGCCCAAGTAAATGGAAGATTGCTCCACTTCTACAAGGTCAATTAGCATGTTCTTGTATTGTCAGAAATATTGTGTCTGTTACTAGGCTTGAGTCAATTGTGATGAAACAAAGGAGAATATAAATTATGATATTCTTTTTGCATCTTTGCCGGTGAATAACACCATGTTATAATTGTGCCGCATCCGACCTCGCTCAGAGCTCATTCAGCACCTTCTTGAGATCAAGTGTACAAAAAAATCTAAGCAAATTAATAAAGGGAAGATGATTAAACAGAAGGATTTGTAGATACAGTAATAAATTATAATCCATTTGAATTATACATTTAAAATGGACCTTGACCTTATTGTGGCCAAATCATACATCTATGGATAGGGAAAAAGCTCCTCTTTCCAATGGCAGTGTTAAATCTGGATTTAGTAATTTCCTTGGTAAATCTTAAAAACATCGGTAAACAAACGTAGTGCTGAAAATATACACTTTGACTGCTGTTTTGATAGGGTTAAGGTCTTTACTCTTGGCTACATTTGAAAAATAAACTTAATACGGTCTGTATTAATCGATTTAGGATATCTTAACAGGTTAAGAAACCGAATCTTAGGAATTTGTGTTTGATTTTGTTCTTTCTCCATCTACTTCATTATCTAACCATCTCTTATTCCCGTGGCTCACACATGTCCCTCTCTCCATCCCTCCATCACTCTCATCTCCTCCACACGCCACCACCTCCCTTCTCCTAACATTCCTACCTTTATTCCTCTCTCTCTCTCTACGTGCTAGCCTTTTCCTCTTGTTCATTACAGCCACCTTTGAAGCATTTATGCCTTCATCATCACTCCTCATCCTCTTCCTCCTCGCCTCTCCTCCCCGTCATCGTTCTTCTCCCCTGCCATCTCTCTTCTCTCTCTCCAACCCCTCCCTCCATCTTGTTCCAGAACTGTCACATTGCATTAGCAGCTAGCGTTGTTCAGCCTGCAGAAATAACAGGCGCGTTGCTGGCTGTTGCTGAGCCCCCCCCCACCCAACCCCCACCTCAACCCCTTATCTCCCCTCCCCCATTCTCCTGCTCCAGTTAGCTTTAAAAAAATAAAAAAATAAAATACTTCCTCGATCATTTGCTACCTCACTTGCCTGCTCGCTCGGTTTGGGACAAACGCCCCCACGTTATTTTATTCATGCCGGGTTTTCCTGCTCTCACAAAAATAACGCCACACGCTAAATTCAAGCCTTCTTTTTCTGTGGTGGCAAGATGGAACGTGGAGAGAGGAGGAGAAGGGGAGTTTGAACTGTGCTTGTGTCGACATATAGATTACTTAAGTTGCGGTAGAGGTTGATCAATAGAATTTTCTAGCAGGCGTCGCCATGAGACGGCGCTGACACACATACATGATCACGAACGCACACGCCGACATACTGTCTGTCACCGTCACACAGACCCAAACTCATTATAATGTATGCTTATGTATTCAAGCACCAAAGAAGGAACACACACACACATCCCCATAGATTAGTGTCAGAACAGCCGAGTGAAGACATATTTATTGTCTCGACAAAAAAAACAAAGTATTCTTTTCTCTAAGTTGACAAGCGGCAGCTTTGAGATGATCAAATACTTTTGAGAGTTGAAATCAGTAAGCTATGATTATGCTGTAACATCTCGAGTTGTTTCAACCCCGTCAATGACATCAAAACCCACGTAGAACACATTCTCCCCGGTGGGTGGATGTACATTATATTCCGGAAGATTCCATAGCACTGTGTCTGGGATACGGTTTCTGTGTTTGCTGGAGGATGATCCCGGTTGGCTGTTATTATCCAGATATCTCTGTACATCATCTCTGTAATTCATATCATGTACGTCAGTGCTCCACTTGTTTTGTCTACTCTCCTCTATAAATACTTTGTTAGGTCACCATTCTTTAGGGATCTAGGCTATAGGGCCACTGCTGTAACCTATAGGTCTCTCCATGTTGCAACTTGTCATTCTGTCAGTAAACTCTCAAAGACTCTGTTGTCCCCCTCCATGAATAATATCTGGTAAAATGATTCCATCAATACTGGATCTTTTCCTGTCAACAACAATAGAGGATGTCGTTTCGGTGCTGTAGAAACAGCTAACTGGTAATCATAGTCTGTTCAAGAACACAACGTTTGAGACCTCAAGTTGAGACCACATATACCACACAGCTGACAGTTTCATAGCGCTATGGCTCTTCTATATCCACTGTATTATACATCTTCAAGTGCAGTGATGGGAGCAGAGGCAACTTCTCCCAGATTGCTTTAGTTGACGGTCAGTGTGTGAATGGGTCAAATGTGAGGAACAAATTGTAAAGCACCTTGGATAAAATATGCTATATAAATGCACCATTTAGTGAATGTAGTACATTCATAAATGGTAAAATGACGCATTTGTATAGTGCTTTTATCCAAAGCGCTTAACAATTTGTTCCTCACATTTTACCCATTCACTCACACATTCACACACATTCACATTGTCCTTGAGCAAGACACTTAACAGCAGGTTGGCACCTTGCATGGTTGTCTCTGCCGTCGGTGTGTGAATGTACGGGTGAATGTGAGACATATAAGTTGTAAAGCATTTTGGATAAAAGCGCTGTTTAATGCAGTCCATTTACAAAACACTGTGAAGCTGTCAGTTGGCTATTTGCCCTAATCATGTGATTTCCATATTGTTGCTGCTGCATCTTTGCATCTGATCTGGAATAATTAAACAAAAGATATCCATGATGTTGTGTGTGTGTGACTGATTGATTGATGTATTGAAATTCTTTATTGATCCCTCTAGCCTGAGATGCCCCAAATACAAAACAAATCAAAAGGATAAAAACACAATAAAGCCCCTAGCCTTATGCAGAGTTAATCATGAGCATCTTCACGCTCGTTGGTAAACCGTTCCACAGGATGGCAGCTGAATACAGGAAGGAGCTCTTGAATCTAAAAGGGAACAAAATTAGTAGCGCTCCCTCTTGTGATGTAATTATGGTTTTCCCCTAACACGGGTAAAGCAGTTGCACAGGTATTTTGGGATGACATTTTGGACAGTCCTGTGCGGCTAAGCTATATACATCATTTGATCTGCAAAACGCTCTCTTCCACCAAGGCTGATGGGTTGGAAGGAGATGTATCCTAGATGGAAGTTTAAAGATCAACTGTCAAACCCTGAGAAACTACTTCGCTCCTCTGGCCGCTCCTCTGGCCGCTCCTCTGGCCGCTCCTCTGGCCGCTCCTCTGGCCGCTCCTCCATATAGCTTGTTTCCTCCGCTAGCAGCTAGTAGTGCTAGCAACCGAATCACATCATCAATGAGGAAAGGTCCTGCATCTGCCTTATTACCCTCTCCTGCAGGCAGTGAGGGGCCTGCATCTGCCTTATTACCCTCTCCTGCAGGCAGTGAGGGGCCTGCATCTACCTTATTACCCTCTCCTGCAGGCAGTGAGGGGCCTGCATCTACATTATTACCCTCTCCTGCAGGCAGTGAGGGGCCTGCATCTACATTATTACCCTCTCCTGCAGGCAGTGAGGGGCCTGTAGCCTTATTACCCTCTCCTGCAGGCAGTGAGGGGCCTGCATCTGCCTTATTACCCTCTCCTGCAGGCAGTGAGGGGCCTGCATCTGCCTTATTACCCTCTCCTGCAGGCAGTGAGGGGCCTGTAGCCTTATTATCCTCTCCTGCAGGCAGTGAGGGGCCTGCATCTGCCTTATTACCCTCTCCTGCAGGCAGTGAGGGGCCTGCATCTGCCTTATTACCCTCTCCTGCAGGCAGTGAGGGGCCTGCATCTGCCTTATTACCCTCTCCTGCAGGCAGTGAGGGGCCTGCATCTGCCTTATTACCCTCTCCTGCAGGCAGTGAGGGGCCTGTAGCCTTATTACCCTCTCCTGCAGGCAGTGAGGGGCCTGTAGCCTTATTACCCTCTCCTGCAGGCAGTGAGGGGCCTGCTGTCGCTGCTAATGAGGTAACAGTTGCTGTTATTCGTCCAAGCGACCTCTCCATCTACAATGGGGGACGTCTCAGCAGTCACCCTGAGATTCTTCTTCCTCGTGGCATTAACTTCCTTTTCTCTGGATGTAAAGTATCTAATGTCATTGAACAGGTCCCTGCCGCCCTCGACCGTTACCCCACTGTCCACACTGTGATTTTGCATGTTGAAACTAATGACGTGATGTCGAGATAATCGGTCAAACTTCATTCAGATTTAGATTATCTGACAACTATAGAAAACCTTGGGAGGAACTATATTCTGCCTGTCCCCCTTCCAATCTTTGGGATATGCTTTGGAATATTTCAGAAGTGCTACTGAATATGGTTTCATTTGTATTCATTCTGGCCCACAAATAACCTGTACAAGAAGGATGGGATTGATCCAGATGGACTGGGAGTAAGGCAGACTATATAAATTTTATAGCATCACTGGCCTGACACCTACCTACTGTATCTGAAGTTTGTAAAATCGTTGTCTCGTCTCCTGTCCTCCTTATATACCTGAATCTGCCTGCCGCCTCTCTGTGCTTCTGCTCCTTCTCAGACTAAATGCCTGCCTGAGTCTACTCTATTCTGTCCAAATAATCCATCCAGATATTTTGGCTCTTTCAGAAACATGGCTTAAGAATAGCATCAGTGATTCCGGTGGCCATAAATGATTATAATCTTGTTAGAATTGACAGAATTGGTAGAGGCAGAGTGGCACGGCCGGACCTAGCACATTTGGTGCCCTAGGCAAGAATCACCCCTGCCCCCCGTGTGCAAGATGCGCAAGACTATGTGATAAAATAACTTAACATCTATTTTGATTTTGTGGGGCAAAAAAAAAAGAGAAGGTAGACACAACATTTTTATATACATTTTAATCATCCATCCAACATACTAGCACATGATCATAGAGGTTGACCAATAGCACCTTTTCCTGACCAATAGCATCTTTTCCTGACCTAGATTGTTATCAAGAACATTTGTGGACCACCTCGTATGCAAACAGTAAAAATAAATAAATAAACAACTGACTTTGACCCGCGTCGCGCGCACTGTGTCCGTTGTCTCAGAATGGATTTGGTAGAGAGAGAGAGAGAGAGAGAGAGAGAGAGAGAGAGAGAGAGACAGAGAGAGAGAGAGAGTTTTAGTCTTACTTGGAGCACGCACTGTACTATGCGCACTGCCAGCCAGGCTTTAATGCGGAGATATTCAGACTCTAGATCTATTTGCAGAGCCAACCGGTATTTCCCAACCTACTGCACGATTGGCTCTTGACAAGCACACAGTCGTTCAGTCTTAACAAAGCATACTTTGCTGGAACGATTCACTTTGCACGTACTGTATACAGTGTGTGTGTGTGTGTGTGTGTGTGTGTGTGTGTGTGTGTGTGTGTGCGCGCGCTGCGGGAGGTGGCCAGAAGCGTGCAACTAGACTACATATGGAATATTAATAGTCTATTCCACTATATAGCTATAGGTGCTGTATGATGACAATACATTTGAATCTGATCTCACTTTGATTCGTCGCAAAGCGCTCCAGCGCTACCATGTTGGGATCAGCTGATGCAGGCCATGTTTTGAACACGCCTCATTCGCCTTATAAGGAGCATGCCGGGTGTGTCTGTATGCAAATGAATTGAGCGCGAACACGCATTTCAGTTTAAGAATGAGTGGGATTCATCATTCAACACACCTGGGTAAGAACGGATTTGGACGTTTAGAACGGGTTGATGAATGTGGCGGTGGCTTTTCTTATTTGTTCTCTTAACAGACGGTTAAGAAACAATATAAGACAAATAATAAGAGGGTATTGGTGAATGAGGCCCATTGTGGGGGAAACACATTCCTCATACAGACATTTACATTTATTTACAGTAAATGGTTAAAAATGCATTCTAGTCTAACCAAATGCCAACCTCACATTTTATTTTCTAATATAATTGGTAGATAATCCTTTCATTGTCATTAGACAGCATTGTGCCAGTGCTAATCTATGACATTAATCGATACAGAGTACAAGTATTTCCTCCTGGAATATCAGGCCGATACCTGATACTGTCTGGTAATGGTGTCAGAGAACCTCAGTTCATAATACATTATAGTTATAACGATGCACAGGTGTATAATCATAACACCACGTATCACTTCGTAATTACAGGCAAAGACCCTGTTGTTTATCACAGCACTCTATGGGCGACGTGGGTGAGAGGAACAACTGTCACAATACCGCACATCATACATCATTGAGATGATACCTCGCACATCTAGACACTGGAGTGAGCAAAGTCGTTCATTACATGATGACAATGTAAGCCTGACTTCTAAGGTGTAATTATAATGCATTATAGAAACAAGCTTTCTAGAAAGAGTTAACGAGAGTGTTTCATGGATGTACTGTAAAGTAAACCCCAGTGTGTTCTCTCTCTCTCTCTCTCTCTCTCTCTCTCTCTCTCTCTCTCTCTCTCTCTCTCTCTCTCTCTCTCTCTCTCTCTCTCTCTCTCTCTCTTCCCCCTCCTTACCCATTGAGAGCCATTAGTGCTGCAATTTTGGCATTTCTGCTTAAATTGCTTGTCAGCTAGTGGGGCGTAATCTCCCGCTCAAATTAATCCTGATGTCAAACGGCGCTAACAGTGAAAGAGTGTGTGTTTGTGTGTGTGTGTGTGTGTGTGTGTGTCTGTGTGTGTCCGCCTTCTGGGCCACTGCGGTGCACCCGGCTTACGCCAATCATTGCAAATTAACCCCCCTCTCTCTCGCTAACCCGTTTAAAACGAGCTACCCCCCCCCCCACTCCTTTCTATGACCTTGTGTGCATTCTTACCTTTTTTAAGTAATCTCAGCCTTAAGTGTGTCAGTGTGTGTGAGAGAGAAAGAGAGAGGGGGGGGGGGGCTAATGGCATAATGTGCTTGAGCTCATACATAAGGCCCAAGTATTACACTTCTGGATTTGATTGGCATATGCAAACCACACACACACACACGCACACGCACACGCACACGCACACACACGCACACATTACATTCCATTTTGATTTCAACCTTTATTTAACCTTTATCTTCAGAGAGAGTTGGAGGACATTCCAAGAGTTAGGGGAGTCATAGGAAAAAGCTGATTTCCCCGAGAATCTAGATCAAACCATACTGGAGGGACCCTAAGATTCATCCAGTCATTAGATCAGAACATACTTGAGAGACCCTAAGATTCATCCAGTCATTAGATCAGAACATACTTGAGAGACCCTAAGAATCATCCAGTCATTAGATCAGAACGTTATGGTATTTAGACACACTCTGGGTAATGTTAGGGTATTTAGACACTGTGGGGTAATGTTAGGGTATTTAGACACATTGTGGCGTAACATTAGGGTATTTAGACACACTCTGTGGTAACGTTAGGGTATTTAGACACACTCTAGAGTAATTTTAGTGTATTTCTACACACTCTGGGTAACGTTATGGTATTTAGACACACTCTGGGTAACGTTATGGTATTTAGACACACTCTGGGTAACGTTATGGTATTTAGACACACTCTGGGTAACATTAGGGTATTTAGACACACTCTGGGGAACGTTATGGTATTTAGACACACTCTGGGTAATGTTATGGTATTTAGACACACTCTGGGTAATGTTATGGTATTTCTACACACTCTGGGTAACGTTATGGTATTTAGACACACTCTGGGGTAACGTTAGGGTATTTAGACACACTCTGGGTAACGTTATGGTATTTAGACACACTCTGGGGAACGTTATGGTATTTAGACACACTCTGGGTAATGTTATGGTATTTAGACACACTCTGGGTAATGTTATGGTATTTCTACACACTCTGGGTAACGTTATGGTATTTAGACACACTCTGGGGTAACGTTAGGGTATTTAGACACACTCTGGGTAACGTTATGGTATTTAGACACACTCTGGGTAACGTTAGGGTATTTAGACACACTCTGGGTAACGTTATGGTATTTAGACACACTCTGGGTAACGTTAGGGTATTTAGACACACTCTGGGTAACGTTATGGTATTTAGACACACTCTGGGTAACGTTAGGGTATTTAGACACACTCTGGGGTAACGTTAGGGTATTTAGACACACTCTGGGGTAACGTTAGGGTATTTAGACATGCCTATATGTACATTTCAGTTCAGTGAGTAACGCTCTGGGAGCATGTGTCGAGTGGAGGCAGGGGGTGATAATGACATGTTGAAGTGGCTCATGGGGCAGAGCGGAGCAGGAAACGCATGGCGGTGCTCTGTTATCAGTGTCCAGAACCTCCTAGTCAAACTCTGCTCGCCCCAATGATTCACACAGCCCTCTTCCTCATCGCTCAGCTGAGCAGAAGTAACGCACAGGATGGCTCAGCTGTGTGAGTGTGCGTGTGTGTGTGTGTATGAGAGAGAGAGAGAGAGAGAGAGAGAGAGAGAGAGAGAGAGAGAGAGAGAGAGAGAGAGAGAGAGAGAGAGAGAGAGAGAGAGAGAGAGCATGTGCATGTGCATCCATGTATATTTTGTGTGTTCATAATTTGTAACCATCAACCATCAGATATTCTTTTGTCCAGGAGTTAAGTCAAAGTAAATAAATATCTTTTTTTTTGATCAAATTTTTTTATTGTTATTCACACGAAACAAGACAACACATTAACCACAATCACAATACATAGAACTTCACAAGAAAATAACAAAAACAATAATAATAATAATACAGACTAACAATTATACAGACAAGAGAAAAGAAAACAGAGTTCAACCTTCTAAATTAATTCCAAGGGGTACTATCTAATAAATGGTCTTTCCCAGTGTTCAGCCCCGATTCCCGGCCGTGTGACCCTATATTAATAAAACGTACATCTCCAATCCACCACAAGGACAATTTTTTGGGAACACGACCTGAAAACAGAGCAATGAACCTTCATGAAAAAACAAAAACCAGTAGAGGTGTTCCATAGACTCACAGAGACCGTGTAAAAGTGGCCAAACAGTGAAGAAATAGTTAAATAGCTGCCCCCCCATAATATCCCCAGCTAAACTCAAGATGACAAGACAAAGGACAATCAAAGTAAATAAATATCAAAGCTAGATATCTTACTTAACTTACCTAAATGGTGTTCATTCATGCCATCTGAGAAGAGAGAGAGAGAAAGAGAAAGAGACAGACAGACAGACAGGGAGAGTGAGAGAAAGAGAAAGAGAGAGAATGGTAAATGGCTGCATTTATTTATCCAAAGCGCTTTACAATTTGTTCATCACATTTTACCCATTTATTTCACACACACCGATGGCGTGCAAGGTGCCGACCTGCTCATCGGGAGCAATTACGGGTTAAGTGTCTTGCTCAAGGACACTTCGACACGCTGCACGAGAGGAGTGGGAATCGAACCGGGAACCTCCAGATTACCAGATGACTGCTCTAGAGCCACTGTCGCAGAGAGAGAGAGAGAGAGAGAGAGAGAGAGAGAGAGAGAGAGAGAGAGAGAGAGAGAGAGAGAGAGAGAGAGAGAGAGAGAAAGAAAGAAACCAGGTCAAAGCACTAATCGCACCACGCCATCCACAGATGTACAGAATAAGAGCAGCAGAAGATCTCCGATCACAAATCCAGTTAGGATTTATAGTAGCTTATGTTATCATCGCGTTACACGCTGATTGAGGCCAAACGCCCCAACAAACTCGTCGAGGAATTGAACATCTAAAATAGTCCCACTCTGTTTTGACAGTGGCAAATCCCACGCCCTCGTCAACCACGGCGTACATCAAAAAGCAGTCGTGGTACTCAAATACTTCAGGAACTCGTGTTTCACCGAAATGTAATACCCTTCTGTGTTATTATTTCTTTTTCTTTTTTTTACTTTGTCAGTCCAATGCCCTGATCCGTGGAATAGCCTTTGAAGAATGTTTAACTTCTGAAAGTCGTTGTTAAGCTTTGGCAATGACACATTAACCCTTTAGCATAACTACATAACATAAGTACATAACATAATACTACTACATACTGTAACCTGACTGAAGCTCACTGAAATCTACGCTGTGGAGTATAGACTTCAGTGAGCCTCAGTCAGCTTGTACTGGCAGGAGCTCAACCCCGAAGTACTGTTTTGGGGGTATTTGTACTTTATTCTAGTATTATTAGGTTTGTATACTTGTACTTTTACTCAATTACATTTCAGAGGGAAAAAAACATACTTTTTACTCCTTACATTTAAAAACGCAGACCTACAAAGTACAAATCTCGCAGGTCCAACCATTTAAATTAGTATATTTGTTTCTCTGGCCGAACTAACGTTCAAATCCCAATCAAATCCCCATCAATGGAAAATTAACCCGCCCATACCCATGCTGATTGGTCCTTGTGCAACACTAGAAAGCGGGGATCTTTGATTAAACACCTGCTATCAGAAGAATAGACAGTCAGAAAAAAAATTTTTACTTTGACTTTTTAGTACTTAAGTACATTTAAAAGTACAAACCTTTTAACTTTTACTCAAGTAAAAGTACCCATACTTTCACTTAAGTATAACAAAATCGAAATGACATTATATGATATCTCCTCTGTAAAATTGATAGATGAAACCATACTGACATATATATATATATATATTTTTTTTTCTTTTCATATTCAATATTTTCACATTCAATGCCAGAAATACAATTTAAAAAAGGAAAAAAAGGATTTAGTTTAAACAAAACCATTGAGCCCTTGAGGCCCTGGAGTGCGCCTGCCTACTGTACTCCGTCTTGACAGGTGCATGGTCACTGCACATGCTCTGTGACCCCTGCGCCAACTGGGGTTTGGGGCATGCAGGAGGATTACCATGTGTCTGTGCCAGCGGAGCAGATGGCATGAAGGTCCACATTCTGGTCCCTGAGCGCACACCAAACCACCCACATGAGGGCAAAGCCCGTCCCTATAGATTCAATCATTTCATTTCATAATGACAACCATACTAGACAGATAGATAAGACAGACAGACAGACAGACAGACAGGCAGAGATATATACTGTAGATAGATAGAGAGATAGATAGATAGATAGATAGATAGATAGATAGATAGATAGATAGATAGATGGATGGATGGATGGATGGATGGATGGATGGATGGATGTATGGATGGATGGATGGATGGATGGATGGATGGATGGATGGATGGATGGATGGATAGATAGATAGATAGATAGATAGATAGATAGATAGATAGATAGATAGATAGATAGATAGATAGATAGATAGATAGATAGATAGATAGATAGATAGATAGATAGAAAAATACATACATTATTATTATTATTATTATTATTATTACAACACAATTGTTGACATAAGAATATAATATAGCCACATGTGTTGATTCTGGGCTTCAAGCCGATATGGACTGTTTTACAACATTTGGGCAGAAATGGCAAAAGCAATTGTTTATTTGTTGTTGTTGCTGCAGGAGTCAAAGGCTCTCAGTGTCCTCCCAGTTCATACTGGTATCACTCTCGGTATCCTCCCAGTTCATACTGGTATCACTCTCAGTGTCCTCCCAGTTCATACTGGTATCACTCTCAGTATCCTCCCAGTTCATACTGGTATCACTCAGTATCCTCCCAGTTCATACTGGTATCACTCTCAGTGTCCTCCCAGTTCATACTGGTATCACTCTGTGTCCTCCCAGTTCATACTGGTATCACTCTGTGTCCTCCCAGTTCATACTGGTATCACTCAGTATCCTCCCAGTTCATACTGGTATCACTTTCAGTATCCTCCCAGTTCATACTGGTATCACTCTCAGTATCCTCCCAGTTCATACTGGTATCACTCTCAGTATCCTCCCAGTTAATACTGGTATCACTTTCAGTATCCTCCCAGTTCATACTGGTATCACTCTGTGTCCTCCCAGTTCATACTGGTATCACTCTCAGTGTCCTCCCAGTTCATACTGGTATCACTCTCAGTGTCCTCCCAGTTCATACTGGTATCACTCAGTATCCTCCCAGTTCATACTGGTATCACTTTCAGTATCCTCCCAGTTCATACTGGTATCACTCTCAGTATCCTCCCAGTTCATACTGGTATCACTCTCAGTATCCTCCCAGTTAATACTGGTATCACTTTCAGTATCCTCCCAGTTCATACTGGTATCACTCTCAGTGTCCTCCCAGTTCATACTGGTATCACTCTGTGTCCTCCCAGTTCATACTGGTATCACTCTCAGTATCCTCCCAGTTCATACTGGTATCACTCTCAGTATCCTCCCAGTTAATACTGGTATCACTTTCAGTATCCTCCCAGTTCACACTGGTATCACTCTCAATATCGTCCCAGTTCACACTGGTATCCGTGTGTCAATATTGGGAGCATCTGAATGAATGTCCTTTTTCCACAAGGTTTCTTACTTATCCATGATAATCTGCATGGTACAATGGCGTATATAGGCCAAAGAAAATGTCATCATTATTTATGTATTTATTGAAATAAAAATGTCACGGTTCACTCACTGATAGAGCACGGGTGTCATACAGTGTTTAGAGGCAGGGATGGCAGCTAAGCCAATTATTCAAATACTGTATGTAACCTTAGCAGTCATTATGCACAAACACAGCTCCAGAGGCTTTTCTGTTTGTTTTTTAAGTCAAAAGAGGAATTAAGAGTGGTTGCTGGGAGCGATGTCGAGGAAATCATTTAAAAAGGGCAGGATGGCCGGCCAGTAACCGAAAGGTCTCTGACAGGAGGGTGTATTCCAGCTGTGAGCTGGTGACTGAGGGGTAGCTGGTATCTACGGTGCCCACCATATCTGTCTAAGTGCCCTTGAGCAAGGCACTAAACCCCAAAACTGCTCCATGGGTGACCCTGCGCTCCGACCTCTCTGATGAAATGCATAATGTGTGGGGGACTGTCTGTATGTGTAACTAGGAAGGATATACAAATAGAGTCATTTCAATTGCCTTGTGTACATTGACAATATATTTTTCTATCTTCTTTTTCTTCATTTGGAAATCACGTTACCCAGAGTGTGTCATAATTTTTTTTTAAAGAATAATAAACGGATGCAACATTTGCATTGGCACTTCATGATTATGAGAGAGAGTGTTTACACTGGGGGAACATAACATGTGCAGAGGTTCACGCTATTTCCCCCAGATCCCCTCCCTGCTGAACAGGCGCCCCGACCGACCAGTAGGAGTCGCAGTTTACAACGACCAGGACACAATACCCCACCAGCTTCCCACCTGCTAACACTGCCAATTTTGTTCGTAGGGCCGACTGACCAAGCCGAAGGTACACAGTAAATTTCGTAGAGTACATTTTACTCAAACTGAGTCAGTTTGAGTAAAATGTACTCAGTTTGAGTAAAATGTACTCTGCGAAATGTACTGTGTACCACTGACAGCTGGATTCGATCCCAGCGTCTCTGCGATGGTAGGCGAGTGTTTAGTCCACTGCGCTACCCTCAACAGGTGTTTTATGCAAAATTTGCAGGACTGTTAACCCCTTAACAAATCCTGCGCCATAAACGTCGTACAACGTGTTTCAAGTTCATGCGAATTCTGCCAATCCACGGCGTACGACGTTATTGAGATCATATTAAATTTTTTCGCCATGTTATTCATAATTCCCTCACGGAGCCTGGTATGATGCAGTGGGAGCATGCACAACTCTGCAACGCTTCAATACTGCCACCTGGTGGATGATCGGCGAGTTGCCAAACCGGAAGTGGATCTCTTGTGATCCCGGTGCGTCTTGGAAATGCGTCCGGCACTCGCATATTGTCGCGGGACTCAAGACACACACACCGTGTATATGGATCGCTGCCATAACTCAATAATCGATATGATTTGGGCTGTTATTATTATTATACAAACCGGAAATGGATCGACTCGATCGCCATCAAATAAGTGGGATCTTTTTGCTCCAGTCTCACCGGCCAACGGTAAGAGGACACTGACGTAATTTTCAGCGCGTTTGTTTATTATTATCCATGCAAACTGCTCCGATCAATATATCACCCATACTACATAAAGCATTTACCGACGATCACGGAATTATAAACGACCCCCCCCCCCCCCCCCCCGTTCACCCGCGCATGATCAGTCATAACGTTTAGGATCGTGTACAGTTGAAATTTTTAATATAGCGTGTATCGCCAACAAATGGCATTTGATAATCTATATATGCGTTTGTGCCTATATCTCACGTTCTAGGAATTACTGCAGAAAACGATAAAAACATATTTATATTCTAGACTGTATTTTCGTATGAACCTATGAATGAAAAAGTTAAACGAATTAGACAAGAGTAAATAACACGCCAGGAAACTGTTGCAGTCCTAAAACAGAGAAGACCCAGGGCTTTCAATGGACATCGGAATTTCATAAAACTACACTACCCAGCTCACACAAGCCTCTGTGAAAGCTGCTGAAAATATTCTTTATGAAAAATTCGGACGTTATTTTCGTGATTATATCTCTAAACCTGAACGTTATTGCCATAAAATACAATATAGATTGTTTCTTTACCTTTCTGTGAATGTCTCAATCTGATGAAAAATGGCGGAGCTATTTACATTATAAAAAAGTTATTTCATTCACGGTCTTTGCTGCCCTATACCGGGCGCCTGGTGGTACTAAATCCAGATTGAACTCTGCCATTGGAAAGTGGATTGGAAGATTTGGCCCGATCCATAGATGTATGACTTGGCCATAATAAGGTAATTTATAGGCCTGATATTCTATATTCATATTTCAAATTGCATGTGTCTGGATGACAAAATGCAGTACTGTATCTACAAAAAACCCTGTAAATAATCTGCCCTTTATTGATTTGCTTAGATTTTTTGTACACTTGGTCTCAAGAAGGCAACTGAATTCACTATTCACATCTGGTCAATGTTAGCATGGTGTTATTCACCGTCAAAGATGAAAAGAAAAATTTACAAATTATTTTATATTCTCCTTTGCTTTACAACTGGTACAAAACGCTGCTTCCAGACTGTTGACCGGAACCCGCAAGAGAGACCACATCACCCCTGTCCTTGCCTCCCTTCATTGGCTCCCAGTACGCTACAGGATAGATTTTAAGGTTCTCCTATTTGTTTTTAAAGCCCTTAATGGTCACACCCCCTCCTACATCTCAGACCTCCTATCCCCCTATTCCAACACCAGGTCCCTCAGGTCAGTCGATCAGAGGCTCCTGACAGTCCGGAGGTCTAACCTCAAGCTCAGGGGGGGCCGTGCCTTTGCTATCGCAGCCCCTGAACTGTGGAACAGCATCCCCACCTCCATTAGGCTCGCCCCCTCGATAGATGCCTTCAAATCGAGGCTCAAAACCCACTTCTACCTACTAGCCTTTCCCGTTCACTGATCATGCCCTGTTTTTCTATGTGTTTGCCTGTGTGCCCTCCCATAAAACGGAGTGTGATTGTTGTCTATATGTATCTTGTGTATCTACCCTCTGTACAGCACTTTGGTTGACACACGTCATGTGAAATGTGCTATATAAATAAATCTGATTGATTGATTGATTGATTCATTACAATTTACTCAAGCATAGTAACACAGACACAATATTTCTGACACTGGGAATACATTCCCTGAGGTCCATATATGTCCCTAGATACCAACAACGTGAAAATGGACCTTGTAGAAGTGGAGCAATCTTCCATTTACTTGGGTATGTATTTCTAGGCACATTTTTGGAAAATATGCCTAGGGCTTAAGAGGTTAATGCGTAAATCCTTCTTTACATCAAATTGATCAAATCATTTCTTATTTCATTTGGGACAAAAAGAGAACTAGAATCTGGAAAGCCTATTTACAGCGGCTGAAGCCAGATGGAGGGATGGGATTACCACATTTTCAGTTTTATTACTGGGAGTGTAACATTCATGCTCTTTCCTTTTGGGCTTGTTTTGATAAACATGCTGAGAATCCAAGTTCGTTCATGCTACTGGACATCATCTCTGAATGATCTTTTGTTCTCTCCTATGCCTCTGGCTTTACACTATGTTAAGAATAATCCCAATGTAACACAAAATATGGTCTAACATCAGGAAAAACTATGGATGACAGAAGGGCTCTCTGCTGCCGTTTATCCCAGCCACCTCTTCTCCCGTTCTATAATGGATGGTTATTTGGGGATATGGGAAAGGAATGGAATAAATAATATGAAGACCCTTAAATATCAAATATGTCCTACCTTTGAACTGCTACAAAGATTTATATTTTTACCAAAATCCCACTTCTTCAAATTCCTCCAGATTGGCAGTTATATTCAAGCGAACACACCTTCCTGAACTACAAAGTGTGTGCAGTTATCTGTGTGGATACAGTGTGTGTAGTTATCTGTGTGGATACAGTGTGTGTAGTTATCTGTGTGGATACAGTGTGTGTAGTTATCTGTGTAAATACTGTGTGTAGTTATCTGTATGGATACAGTGTGTGCAGTTATCTGTGTGGATACAGTGTGTGTAGTTATCTGTGTGGATACAGTGTGTGCAGTTATCTGTGTGGATACAGTGTGTGTAGTTATCTGTGTGGATACAGTGTGTGTAGTTATCTGTGTGGATACAGTGTGTGTAGTTATCTGTGTAAATACTGTGTGTGTAGTTATCTGTATGGATACAGTGTGTGTAGTTATCTGTGTGGATACAGTGTGTGTAGTTATCTGTGTAAATACTGCGTGTGTGTAGTTATCTGTATGGATACAGTGTGTGTAGTTATCTGTGTGGATACAGTGTGTGTAGTTATCTGTGTGGATACAGTGTGTGTAGTTATCTGTGTAAATACTGTGTGTGTAGTTATCTGTGTGGATACAGTGTGTGTAGTTATCTGTGTGGATACAGTGTGTGTAGTTATCTGTGTAAATACTGTGTGTAGTTATCTGTATGGATACAGTGTGTGCAGTTATATTTCGTATTGCATCGCGTCCCGCTCTGCGCCTTACGAGATACTCCTATCTCCTGTGATACCTAATGTATCTCCCACGAACAAAAACACATGCACCCCACCTGTATGGGGCCCCGCCCCTTATGGTGGTACCGCCCATATAACCATGACCCTGGTCATGAAACACCCTTCCTCTATTTTCGTCCCAGCGTATTGGATGCGTGCACCATACGAGCTAGCGGAATGAAAAGATTAAGGAAGATTAATAATGTTGGAAGCTTACCGGAGGTTGCTGGCCCCTGGCATCTTCGACGCATGTTTTCGGCGACACGACGGGCCTGTGATGTTCCTCGTTTGATGACTGCACATCGAGGTTCAGCTGTACAAGGCTGGCTGTCGGGCCAGCTTGTACTCAGGTAGGCCCTGTGTCTTCAGGCATGGGTATTAGTGTTAGTAATGCTGGTTTGTGTTGTTAACACAACCTTGTTGTGTGTTGGCGCCAGGGGCAAGATGGTTTGGTGAACGTTCTCTGCAGGGAACGGTTTCCAAGCTGTCTTGGGCGTGCTGCTAAAACATCTAAAGCTATGCTAACATGCTATCGCTACTGCCGCATGCTATCACTACTGCTAATTGCTATGCTGTTTTAATGTCTCCGCCGTGAGATGTTGTCACTCTCCCGCCTCTTGCCCGGTTCATCAATGAAGGTCAGTCGGTAGCTGTTGTGGGGTTTTGAGTTCTATTTACCTTTTTCGGGTAAATGGGTTGACAGCGGGGTAGGTCGTGGCTAGGTTCTAGCCAGGTATTACCTTGTGTTCCGGCGGGGTTTGTTGAACGGTGTTCCCATCTGGGTTGGCGTCGGGTAGTGGGGCTATGGGTCCAGCCGACATGGTAAACATGTTGCGTGTCTGTGCACAGGCAATTGTTGTCTTGGGTTCCACATTGCCTGGCGTTAGGCTGCAGTAGTATAAGGGCAGGGCCGCTTGGGAGAAATGTGAGGCCCTGTGCGTTTTTAGACGCGAGGGCCCCCATCTCCTGGGGCGGCCCTGTGTAGGGGGCTATTGTTTCATTTTGTCACTCTGCTATGAGAAGGTCTGTCTTGCTACAGCTTTCTCTCCTCTCAAACCATTCATACTGACGGTCAATCGGTATACTGGGGGAGTAGTGCGGGGGGGGGGCTTTGTTTACCTTTTTTGGTAAATGGGCTAAACTAGGGCTGGTGTTCTGTTGTGAATATTTTGAATGAAGACGGGTCTGGTCCGTCTCCCCTTAAACTTTGTGTGTATGGGTTTGCTCATTCTACAGTTTTTGTGGTTTAGCTCTTTTATTCATTTAACCTTTTCATGGTGCACACCACAGTGGAGGGTGCTGTTTGCAATCACCACTGGTGCTCCATGTTAACGTCAGTCCTTTGTTTTTGATATATTGAAACAATGCCCCGCCCGGCCGACACCTTGGGTGGGTCGGCCTGGCGAGTGGCTGGTGGGCTGTTAAGGCTTGTACCGCCACGGTATGGAATTGGCAACGATTAGAACTGTGTTCGAATTGGTGTTTTTTCTATTAAAAAAAATTGTGTCTGGTGGAGGGGCCTTGGGGCCAGCCGACGTCGACACATCGCGCGAGGTTGTTGACGTTATTAGCTTTGACCCAGCCGCAAGCTATAACCGCTCAGGGTTCCCCTCTCCGCAGGGGATTTTGGTCTTCTGCTGGAGCGCGGGCGGTATTGTCCTAGGCCCTACACCGCCTCACACCGCGCAGCCAGAAGAAGAGAGAGCACGGCCTCGTCAGCGGCGATGACGGGGCCCTCGACAGGCGGCCATGTTTCCCCCGCCAGTGGTGCCCTGGTTGGAGAATCGACAGGGTATCGCGAGGCCGACAGTCTTGGCGGCCGAGGGATCGGCCATTTTGGGTGATTTCGGTGTTGGTAAACCACTCCGTCGTCATTTTGCCGCGAGCAGCCCGCTCCCCGCTCAGTCCGCTTTCTGTTACCCTCAGAAGCGGGGCTCTGGGTGTGTTCCTTTGGCTGCGGGCCGCGAACCTTCTTGAAGCGTATGCGGCCCCATTCTTCGCTTCTCATGGAGACAGGGGCTGACACCCAGTTGATGGCTGAGCCTGGGTCTGTCCGTGAGAATGTTGTGCTGTCAAGCGGCTCCCACACCTTGAACTGTGTTGGTTGAGCCTGGTGTTACGTCTGTCAACTTAAGTGTTGTCAGCAGGGGGGCTCGAAACCTTTTGAGGCACACAGTGCGGGCTTCCCCGGCCTCGCCTTCGCCAGGCCAGGTATCATGTTGGTGCTCCCACTCCTGGAATATTGGCAAGTGGTCGCAGCTCACATGGTTTGGGGTGGTAGTGATATCACTGCAGGGCTACGGTGTGTAGGAACCCATGGGGGCCTTACACCTTGCATGTCCGGCTGCAGAACAACTCCTTCAGCATGTTCTGGAGGGGTGTTCAGTGGGGGGGCTTTTTTGATCGGAAGCCCCCCGTATCAGACAGGCCCTTTTTCTGTCGGGGTTCCCCCTTGGGTGCGATTGCCTCGTGGGTGGTGTCAGGGTCAGGTGTTCCGACACGGAACGCGCTCCTCGCACGATTCCAGGGTTGTCTTCGCACAGCGGGGGGGACCGGGCCAACTATCTACAGTTCCTGGCGGACCTGCGCCACGTGACGGCGGGTGCGTTGGGAGTGTCGTCACATATGACTACGGCAGTACCATATGTCGAGGTAGATGGAGAGAATGGTGAGGCGGGGACTTGTGTTTACACAACCCCACCCGTTTTCAGGTTTGGTACAGACCCTGTTGTCGGGGTCTCCAGCAGGGACAGCTCTGGTCGACGAGATCCAATCTCTGTGGACGAAGCAAGCCATAGTCGTGGCGTTCTCCTCCCGGTGTTCTCTGCCCGAGAAGTCGGGAGGGAGGGGTGTAAGACCCAGGCTGGACCTGTCCCATGGGAAGGTTCAGCATTTTTTGGATCGTCTCCTACCTGTTGAACACTGTCAGGTGGGGGTCTGGTTCTCCTCCATAGACCTGTAGGATGCGTATGCGCATCCCCGATCTTCCATCCTAGGGCTTACCTACGCTTCCTTTGCAGGGTTAGCGTATGAGTACCAGAGGCTGCCGTTCGGTTTTCTCTGGCTCCCCGCATCTTCACCAAGTGCGTGGAGGCCGCACTGGGGCCTCTGCGTCATCCGGGGTTACGGAGTGTTCTGCCCTGATGGCGTTCTGGTCCTTCGCGGTCAAGGTGGATCGTCAGGTCTCGTACCAGGCAGGTCTCTACCAGCCTGGGGTTGCTGTAGACTGGATGTAGAGTATTCCTCTTCCCAGTCAACGGTTGGAGGGCTATGGGCATCCATCTCAGAGCGTGTTGTCAACACGCTCGGGAGGTTCCGTCCTAGGACGGTTACGGCGCTGTCTCACGTCGCGTTTTCACCGACGCCTCCCTCGTTGGTGATGCGTCGGGCCAACGCAGTAGGGGGCAGCTGGCAAACCATGCTGCCCGGTCTGCGCTACGTTCAATGTGTTGGTGTTGAAAGCGGTCCTTCTGGTCCACAAATGGTGTTGATCAGGACGGACGATACGACGTCAGTGTCGTGTATCGACAGACAGGGAGGAGTACGCTCCCCCTGTCTGCACCAGGCGGCGGGCGGCTGGCTATGGGCGTCCTCCATCTGCGCGGCCTAAGGGCTCCCCACATCCCCGGCAGGGAGAATGTGGGTGCAGGTGTACTGTCGCGGGGCGGCCCTCATCCTGACGGGTGAGGATTGCGTCTGGACATGGCCAGGCAGGTCTGGGACCGATGCCGTGCCGCCAGGGATTCTTCCCCATACATCTGTTAGGTCAGTTGTTGGGACGGGTACGTTGAGGGGCGCAGGTTCTTGATCCTGATGGTGTTACCATCTGGAATGCGCATGCTCCCTCCACTGTCGCGCTTACGCGGGCAGATGACGTATGTTCCAAGTGTGGTGTAAGGCGGGGGGCCAGGACTCAGTCTCCTGCCCCCTGGTTGCTGTCCTTAGTTACCTCCAGTCTCTCCTTGATAGACTGTCGGCTTCGACGGTGAGGGTATATGCAGCAGCTATATCCTCCTATCATGAGGGGTTTGAGGGGATGTCTTGTTCAGCCACCCTCTTGTGAAGCGTTTCCTGCTTGGCGCTCGACGCGTTAAGCCGGTGCAACGCTCCTTGGCTCCGACTTGGGATCTTCAATTGGTCCTCGGTCAGTTGACCTTGGCCCCGTTTGAGCCGCTCGAGCGGGCGCCGTTGGGACAGCTGTCCTTCAGGACCGCGTTCCTTCTGGCTGTCACTTCCGCTAAACGCGTAGGTGAGCTCTGTGCTCTCTCGGTACATCCAGAGTGCCTGTCTTTTCGGACCGATTGCGGTGTCACTCTGCGACCTAATTCTGCTTTCGTGCCTAAGAATATCCGGAGTTCCTTCCGCTCCCGGGATATTGTGGTTCAGGCGTTTCGTCCTCCTCCTCACACTGGTGAGTTAGATGCGGGCCTTCACCTGTCATGTCCAGTCCGTGCTTGGGGATTTACCTCAGCCGTACTCAGGATTTCAGGGTTACCAACCAGCTTTTTGTCTGTTACGGTGGGGCTCGTGCTGGTAAGGCACTGTCGGAGCAGCGCCTGTCCCATTGGTTGTGCGCGGGTGTTACCCTCTGCTACACGCTGGCTGGGCAGGATCCCCCTGGGGGCGTCAGGGCGCACTCCACTCGTGGGGTGGCTGCCTCTGCCGCTCTCCTGGGTGGGGCCTCGGTGGAGGCCATCTGTGCTGCAGCTTCATGGTCCTCCCCGGGCTCCTTTGTAAGGTTTTTCCTCATGGACATGACCGGGGGTTCTGTCTCCCAGGCGGTTCTGGGGTCTGTGGCCTTTCCTGCTTCCCGTCCTTTGGTCGGGTAGCAGGAGTGTATGGGTATGGGCCGCAGTGTGTTGAGTCACACGTGGTTCCGCCTGTACGGTGTGTTCAAGGGGTTCTGGCTCCCTCTTGTTCGCATTCAGGTGGAGTTGACTGCGCCCCCCCTTCGTTAGGAAGGATGGGGTGACAGGGCTCCCCGCACCCCTTGATGTGGGCTTACGGGTCCTCAGGGGGTACATCTGTCGGGTCTCGCGCCCGCTCTTCCCCATTATCTCGTAAGGCTCAGAGCGGGACGCGATGCAATACGAAATATAACGATAGGTTATGTAGATAACCTAGTTATATTAGTATTGGCTAAGCGTCCCGCTCTGCGCGCCCTGAGTTCCCTCTTGAGGGATCTTTTCCTGGGACGGGTTTTGGCGAGGAACGGTGTTTCATGACCAGGGTCATAGTTATATGGGCGGTACCACCATAAGGGGCGGGGCCCCATACAGGTGGGGTGCATGTGTTTTTGTTCGTGGGAGATACATTAGGTATCACAGGAGATAGGAGTATCTCGTAAGGCGCAGAGCGGGACGCTTAGCCAATACTAATATAACTATCTGTTATCTGTGTGGATACAGTGTGTGTAGTTATCTGTGTGGATACAGTGTGTGCAGTTATCTGTGTGGATACAGTGTGTGTAGTTATCTGTGTGGATACAGTGTGTGTAGTTATCTGTGTGGATACAGTGTGTGTAGTTATCTGTGTAAATACTGTGTGTGTAGTTATCTGTATGGATACAGTGTGTGTAGTTATCTGTGTGGATACAGTGTGTGTAGTTATCTGTGTAAATACTGTGTGTGTGTAGTTATCTGTATGGATACAGTGTGTGTAGTTATCTGTGTGGATACAGTGTGTGTAGTTATCTGTGTGGATACAGTGTGTGTAGTTATCTGTGTAAATACTGTGTGTAGTTATCTGTATGGATACAGTGTGTGTAGTTATCTGTGTGGATACAGTGCGTGTAGTTATCTGTGTGGATACAGTGTGTGTAGTTATCTGTATGGATACAGTGTGTGTAGTTATCTGTGTGGATACAGTGCGTGTGTAGTTATTTGTGTGGATGTACGATATTACGACATTGAAGACTTCTGACAGTGTTTTAAAGATTGAGCTCCAATGTGGACAGATTAGGACACTGCCCAGATGAGTGTGCTACAGATGCCAGAAGACAGAAAGCATCTGCCACATGTGGATCTACATTTGGGAGCATTTTAGAGAGTAACATTTTTGAGAAATGCAGACGATGCATCACCTTAAATTGAATGAACCATACTGAGCACAAATTGATGCTGTATGTGCCCCTTCTAGGGCTTCTCCCCATTGCTCTACAGTCAAGGCCACTCCCAAATGCCCCTCCCATGCAGATCATATAATCTCCATGATGATGGGTGATGGTATGATGGGTTATGCAAATTAGACAATACATCATATTCTATTGTACCCCTCTTTTATTTTTTATCCACTTTTTCCTCACCATTTTCAATTTTTCTCCAATCCCAATTTCGTATATCCAATTCTTCCCTCCCCTGTCTTGAACGTTGCTAGACTATGCCTCCCACAGGTCGGTTGTAGTGAGGACAGAAGCCTTGCATCACGTGTCCCCTCCGGTACACAAGGAGGCAGTCTGTCGCATCTTTTCACCACAGCAGCTCGAACTCTCAGTGGCGAGGAGTAACGCGTGGGAGGCTCACGCTGCCCCCGTCACTTCCTGCTTCCGTCGCACCGGTGTTACCAAACCGACCTGTAGGAGTCGCCGTCCACAACGTCAAATCCCCCCCCGCCGGCTTTCCCACCCTCTAACACTTGCCAATTGTGTTAGTATGAACGACCGGCCAGCCGGTAGCAACGCAGAGAGCTGGGCTCGAACCCAGCGTCTCCTGCGTTAGAGGCGAGCGCCTTGCCCACTGCGCCAATCAACCGCCCTATTGTACCCGTCTTTGAATGCTCAAAGGAAAACAGAGATTCCACAAGTGATTCATCAGGCAGATTGAGAAAAGAAGGTGTGTTTGCTTTAATATAACTGCCAATCTGGAGGAATTTGAAGAAGTTGGATTATGGTAAATTACATTTATTTCGCAGCAGTTCAAAGGTAGGACATATTTTATATTTAAGTGTCTCCATATTATTTATTCCATTCCTTTCCCAAAACCCAAAAGACTCATGCGTTGTAGAACGGGATAAGAGGTGGCTGGGAAATACGGCAGCAGAGAGCCTTTCTGTCATCCATAGTCTTTCCTGATGTTAGACCATATTTTCAAAGACTGTGTTACATTGGGATTATTCTTAACATAGTGTAAAGCCAGAGGCATAGGAGAGAACAAAAGATCATTCAGGTCCAATAGCACAAATCTGGACTCACAGCATGTTTACCAAAACGAGCCCAAAACGAAAGAGCGTGAATGTTACACGCCCAGTAATAACACTGGAAATGTGGTAATCCCATCCCTCCATCTGGCCTCGGTCGCTGTAAGTAGGTGTAACGTTCCGCCCATTACTGGACTGTTCTTCCCTGCTCTACCTCTTCCCATCCCTGTATGCTTGTTCCTCGTGTTCCTTGCCCTCAGTGTGCTTCCCCTCCTCTCTCTCATGCTCTCTCTATCTCCCTTTCTCTTGCCCTTCATGTTCCCCTGTTAGTCTTATGTTCCTAGTGTCTGTTATTCCTAGTGTTGACGTTATGTTCCTAATGTCTGTTAAATTTCCTGTATTTGTCTCGTCAGCCGTAGTTGTAGTCCTTTGTGTTGTTTCCTGTAGTTCTTTGTCTGTCTCCCCTCCCAGGTGTCTCCAGTTGTAATCATCCCAGGTGCTTGTCATTTGTGTCTGTATTTGAGTTCCTTGTTGCCTGTTCTCTGTTACCCCTTTTAGACCGGCCAGGCTCCGTGCTGGAGCCGGTTCCCGAACGTAATCTTGCACCGGCTGGCGCGTTCAGACCGGGATTAATTGGTTCAGAACGTGACAAATAGGTGCTCAGGCACCGGAAAATAGTTGGTTTTTCCTTGTGAACCGTGACGTCAACAGTGGGCGTGTCATATTCTAGGCTGTCAAGACGAGTAAACGGGGGAAAGTAGCGAGTCGGCATTGCACTCAACAGGAAGCGATTTGCGACTGCTCTCAAAACAAGATTAGATTTAATTGTATTGTTATGATACAGCACAAGTACAATACACCATCCAACCAGAGTGGATAAAGAAATGCTCCAGAAATACGTGGAGAAAGGCTTAGCGAGCCTCAACGCACGAGCGCACACACAAAAGCACACACACGCACTTTGAAATGAATCATTCCAGCAAAGTAGGCTTTTATTATTCGAATTACTGTTTTAATGGGTATCACAGTAGTAAGTCCTACTGTAGAACATGACATATTAGCATGACATCTGATTTATTAATGCCAATACAAAAAATGTGACAAACGCAATTGGCACAAGTGTAAATGATGGATTAGTCGCTCAGTTTTAACATCCGACTGATTAGCTCAACTTGTTAGTCTGCTGTCTGTGGATACTATGGTCACAGGTTCATATCACTCTTGGTTCAAATATATATATATTTTTTTACGTTTAATTAATTTATCCACTCTGGTTGGATGGTGTATTGTACTTGTGCTGTATAATGACAATACATTTTAATCAAATCTCATTTTGAAATCGCTACGCTGCCTATGGACACGACAGTGGCAGACAGCTTCGGAGGTGATTGCATTGCACCATGCTGATCCACTCAACAGGTAGCAATTTCAAAATGAGATTTGATTCAAATGTATTGTCATTATACAGCACAATACATACATATACATACACACCATCCAACCAGAGTGGATAAATTAATTAAACGTAAAAAAAAAAGAATGTTGGAACCAAGAGTGATTTGAACCTGTGACCATAGGATCCACAGCCAGCAGACTAACAAATTGATCTAATCTGTCAGATGTTAAAACTGAGTGACTAATCCATCATTTATACTTGTGCCAATTGCGTTTGTCCCTAATTTTTTGAATTGGCATTAATAAATCAGATGTCATGCTAATATGTCATGTTCTACAGTAGGACTTACTACTGTGATACCCATTAAAACAGTAATTAGAATAATAGAAGCCTACTTTGCTGGAACGATTCATTTCAAACGTATACAGTGCGTGTGTGCTTTTGTGTGTGCGCTCGCGCGTTGAGGCTCGCTCTCCACGCATTATTTTTACCTCCGCCTGAGTAACGCCCCCGTTGATGACGGAGATGGTGGAATGTTGGTTCTGCTTAAATGGGTGTAAACGCGGGGTGGTTCGCCAGAGAGCACCAAGATTCAGAGGGTTCAGAACAGAGCTGGAGCTTGAACCGGAGCCCGGGCGGTCTAAAAGCGAGTGTGGGTTCATTATCGTTTCCTGTTGGTTCCACCGCGTTTGTTACCCTGTCCATTTTCTTGTTGCAATGTAAGTGTTTCCATGTTAGTGTTTTCCTGTGTAACCTTTAGTTTAGTTTGTGCCCTCTGACAGCATTGGATGAGAGGTTTTGTTTTTGTGTTTTGAAAGTACTCTGGTTTGTTGTGCTTTAAGTTTATTTTATAAATGAAAGCTCCGTTGACGCGTTACCCGCCTGGTCTTGTCTGCTCCTGGGTCCTATCACCACCACCGTGACAGTAGGCTTTCCAGATACTAGGTCTCTTCTTGTCTCAAATTAAATAATTTTTTTTATTATTTATTTTATTATTTTATTTTATCAATTGATGTATCTAGAAACACTATTAGAAGGTGATGATAAAGGTTGCTATGTAATCGCACAGTTCTTATATTCTTATATATATCTTATGTATCTAGAACCACTAGATTTGCCTTGCATGGTTGCCTCTGCCCATGTGAGTGAATGGGTGAATGCGAGGCATATGTTGTAAAGCACTTTATGGCGTCTGGTAGGACATTCCAGCAAATCATCCGGCGTCCAACAGTTTATTTGGAATGAATAAAAGATGAACTCAGTAGTCGGCGTGAATCTTCAAGATGGAAAGTGCAAAAACAAAATGAGGATCTTTTAAATTACTTTAAAATAAAAAAATAAATGAAAAGTTGACAGAGGGCACTCACTCTAAGTAAGTACGGCCTACACTCTCTCTCTCTCAGCTCATCAACATGCTAAATCAGAACCGGAGTTAATCCACTCCCAGAGTGACTCCCACGACATCATCTTCACAGACAAGCACTTCATAGGCTTAGCTGAGCTGTCATCTCCACTCCTGTGACAGCTCTGTGTGTGTGTGTGTGTGTGTGTGTGTGTGTGTGTGTGTGTGTTCCTGACTTAACATCACATTGGAGATACATTTCAGGCTACAAAGCAGCTGATTGGGTACAGTTTGTCCAAATGGGGACAAAAGCTCCGTCCTCCAATTCGTCTCATTCACTTTGTCCCCGTGTTGGTCCAGTTTGATGCATTAAGGGGTACAGATGCAGAAGTTGTCCATTGACTGCAGTGTTAAAACCTTTGCTATAAAAATGCCAATTTGACAACAAATGTTGTAAGAAATTGCTTTTGTGTTTTTGAAATAGACATGGAAATGCAGCGGTTTCATTGCTGGGTTAAGTACTTCCATTTCTATTCACATAATACGCCTACTTCATATATCTACTCCTTTCACATATATGCCTACCACTTGTATCTATTGCTATGTCCGCCTACTACAATCTCATGAGCCGTCTAACGCCTGTCCCGTCTCCCTGTCTCCCTATGACTTGCTGTCCTGGAGTGTTGACCGGAGTGTTGGACGTCCCGTGACGAAGGCCGGGAGGTTGCGACCCCCTCTGCGTGCCCCCCTGTCTCCGGAGGTCTCGTAGTGGTGACAGGAGTGCCGGATGTCCCGCGATGATGTCGGGGAGTTCGTGACCCTCTCTGCGCCGCCCCCTATCTCCCTGTCTCCGGCTGTCCCTGAGCAACGACCGGAGTGTTAAATGTCCCTTGACTAAGACGGGGAGGACGTGACCCTCTTTGCGCCGCCCCTGTGCCTCAAATAGATTGCTATCAGCTCTATCTTTAATCTTTCAAAATGTTCAGTTGCTATCGCTATTAGCTCTATCTTTAATTTTTCAAAATGTACAGTTGCTATTGCATGCACTCATCTGTGTTCCACTACACACATGAGTGCATGCTTACCAACTGTCCGTCTGCAACACTACTATCACCAACATCTAAGAAGGGAGATCCCCCCTTGAATGGCCCTTCTAAGGTTTCTCTCCTCCACACTGCCTGTGGAGCTTTTTTCCCCCATTGTTAGGTTTTAGTGAGTTTTTCCTTACCTTCGCGTGGGGTATGTCTGGGAGTGCTTGCATTCTTTCATTTATTTGCATCCATCTAAAAATGTTTGCACCTTATGGTGTTCTTGTTCTGTTCTTGACTTATTGTTATGTTTTCTTCTTGACTTGTTTAAAGAAGATCTGTACGGCCCATGGGGACATTAACGTGTGTTGTTGGGCCCTATAAATAAATTTGATTTGATTTGATTTGATTTTCCCTGTCATTATACGATTTAGGCACAGGCTCAGTCTGTGGATGTGCAGCCTCCTAGGTGGTAGATAGCTTCCTGTCAGTCTGTGGATGTGCAGCCCCCTAGGTGGTAGATAGCTTCCTGTCAGTCTGTGGATGTGCAGCCTCCTAGGTGGTAGATAGCTTGCGACATTGCATCTGTTTTGTTACCAGGTACATGCCACTCCTAATAACATTAACGTTACGTGTAAATACTCATGCCTCTGGGAAGCTGTACCTGGGTTTCCATTATTCGATTAGCTAATATATAGTTATATCAATATTGTGCTGTCAGAACATTCTAATGTTTGCAGGTTAATTAAGTATTTAATGTTCGCTACCTAACCCTATTGCCCAGCTCATCTGTTAACTGGAGCGAACACCGCTGGCACTGTCTAGAGAGAAGCTGCGTCTGCTTGTAACCTAGTTACAATTAGATTGTATGAACTAAGCAGGTGAAATGTGTGCAGCTCAAGCATTTAAATATTGCGATTCCCTACTAACAGAGAAGATGGCACTACAGCCCTGCTATTTTAAATTATGTCTAGTGATCTATGCACAAAAGCGATTTGTTTTTTGTAACTAATCCCTTATTTTACTATTCGATTGTATGAACTAAGCAGGTGAAATGTTTGCAGCTCAAGTATTATTAGTAGGCAATTCAGGCATAACTCACTTGGAAATAGAGTCATGTCGTCTGGACTTGTGTGAGTTGCCAATGCATTGTTAGTTACACGTTCCGGTTCAATGCGAGGACCAATATATCACAAAAGAGAATGCAGGGAACATTGGTTTGTTCATTTAACCGTGATCCACAAAGATCTGGTCAGAGAAAATTGTACTTCCGTGTTCTAATGAGACACTGAAATGTCTAGAGACCTTTTTCTAGAGACCAGACTAATTTGCATAATCTTCTCTGATCTTTTCACTGTGATGGAAACGCAGAGAATAACAGGCCGAAGGAACTTAACGTTCAGCGCAATGCAGCTCCTGGTGATTAGAGTTCCTGGTAGTTTCATGGATTGTGCTAAAAAAGGACTCTACCAAACATCCTCATGGTAAGTAAGAAATAGGGCTAGAATTACAGCCCTTTATGGTTAGGGTTGGGTTCAGGTTAGATCTGTACCGGCTCTGGTTAAGGTTAGGGTTGGGTTAAGGTTAGATGTGTACCAGCTCTGCTTTGTGTGTGCATGTGTGCATGTGTGTATGTATTGGTTTGTCTGTGTGTGTTGGTTTGTGTGTGTGTATTTGGTATGTTAGCAAAGACATCGTTGGTAAGACCAAACCACTCTGGTTGCACTCTAGCATGTTTGTACATTGCTGCACTAGATGGTGATATGTTCCGTACCGCATCAGACACAATGTCCACAATACGTTCATGACGAGCGATGTACAGGTGTTTGTATGCATTACATCCATTTGTTATGTGTGCAATGTATTCTACAGTAGGTGTTGTGAATCCTGATGGTTTAAACAGAATGGACTGTGAGTTTGCGGATACCAAGTGGACAGATTGTATTTAGTGGGTAATACCTGCAGTCTTGCTTTGATGGTAAATTAAAAAACATCCTCACCAACAGCGGTGTTCTTAAACACTGAATGTGAGACTGAGTGGTCAGCAAACTCCAAACAAGCTAGCTTTCCCTGTAATCTGAGTCCACACCAGTGCTGCCTGATCTCGGACAGCTTCATGCTAAGCAGAACCCTCCTTGCAGAGTATCTGTGCAGTTCGACAGTCTCTTCCTGCGGTGTTGTGATGTTGGCCTTCACAACCACACAAGGGTCTGTGATAAGTTCATCAGAGACAGGGACTTCAGTCTGTGTGTTGGGTCTTGTCCATTTCAGCTGAACTCCAGTCTGGTTGCAGAGGTCATTGAGATCTGGCCAGTCAGAACAGACCCCCCCCCCCCCCCCCACACACACATTTTAAATGTTTATTTATGTCCACATGAACAGAAGTACAAGGAAGCCTCATACAAAGGACATAAACACTGCCAGTGCAGTCAGAGAGTATGAAAGAACAGCCCGTTACAAAGTGCATGGACGGCAGAACGCTGTTACATACAGTATGGCTGAACTACCTGTCGGACACATCGGACATGAATCATGGGTAAAGGAAACAACGCCTCCTCCAAATTGAGCGGCTTCCTATAATAGCTGATACTGAGCAGTACCTTGCTAACTGCTTGGTTTTCCTTTTGGGGAGACCGGCTATTTGTAGGCCCCTCACAACCAACTTGTGCACATGCCCTAGGCTGCCAAAGATAAAAACTAGAAGTTTACATCTGTAGCCTAGCTGTGAGATGGTCTGCTGTAGCTGTTGGTATTTCAACACTTTGGTTAGAAAGGCTTCTTCTAAGCTGTAATCAAAAGTACAGCCAACCTCAAGAATGGACACCTCCCTAAGGTGTTCATTTACAACAAATACATCAGGGGTGTTAGCTGTAATATTAGAGAATATTGCACTACCAAAGCTACCTAGCATGTCCTATATGCTCTGTAAATAACTATGTACAGATACCGAGATGTCACACCATGTTACCTGTTACCTGTTTATTGCACAATGTTGTTTTATTGGATTCTATTATATGTTGTACCACTGTATTGCACATCGTTGCGGGCAAGACCACCCGCATTTCATTGTATACTTGTATGCCGTGACAAATAAAACTCTTGACTTGACTTGGCTTCACAGTAGAATGCTTAAACAGCATGATGGAGGACCTAAAAATAGAAGAGATATCTTTCGCTATCAAATCTACTATTCTGTCATGCCTACTTATGTAAAGGCCCCTGTATATTGGCAACCATTTAAGATGTGGGACATGGTTTCAGCTATTTGGTCATTGCCATGATGAATACAGTGAGGAGCATGATTGCCTGGAAACCAGATGGAGAGATTCAGTTTAGATGGTAAGACCTGTAATCTCGCTTTCAAAGTAAAGATAACAATGCTCTCATCTATGGCAAAATTTTTGAACACAGAGTGAGAGACAGAATGGTCCGCAGCAGGGAGACACGCAATCTTCCCCTGCAAGTCTCAACTCAGTCCATTGTTCCCGCTGTCTTTCCTGTTGTGCCCACAGCCACAGGAGGCGACCTCAGGCATTAGTCAGTGGAAGTTGGTGATCCATTCCACACACAGTCATAGATGCTCTGACAGAGATACTGGGGTCAGATATAATATTCTCTGAGACAGCCACTGCCTCAGAGTTAGACCCCACCCACTCCAGGGTAACATCAGCCCAGCAACACATGTCATTTAGGTCCGGCCAGTCTGACCACACACCGAAGCCAGGAGAGCGACTGTCCAGCTTTCCATTCGGCTTTCTCTTGAAGCCTAGGAAGTTAGGGTCCGAACCACACGCCAGGGGGACCTTACGTCTTTTTAGGTCCAAGAAAAGAGAAGAACGAGCGAGCATTCTCACATACTGGTCATCACTGTTCAGCATATTCAACAGATGGGAGAGCTGTGTAGCAATATATGCCCATTCAAAATTGGGAACACCCAGACCACCCTCATGTTTACTGTGAAATATAATGTTGCGTGTTGTGTGTGTGTGTTGAGGCCAGTCCATTGTCTCACTAGGTGTACGGTTTTATCAGTCAAATCATGTAGTGATTTTCGTGGAATATGTACATTGGAGAACAGCTGTTGTACTTTGGCCAATGCCATTACTCTGATTGCCTCAAGTTTCATGATGAGTGGAAGTGGTGATGCATGAATTAAATCAAGTTGGTGTATTCAGAGATGATTTCATCGACCTGTTCTTTCCACTCACCTGCCACATTAAACATGTGACCCAGGTATGTGTATGTCACAAGCTATCTACAACCTAGGAGGCTGCACATCCACAGACTGACAAGAAGCTATCTACCACCTAGGAGGCTGCACATCCACAGACTGACAGGAAGCTATCTACCACCCAGAGCCGTATAATTAGAGTTGCGACACGCTTTGATCTCGCCGACAGGCAATCACGTGGTTCACGTAGCTCCCTTAGTTCCAATTGTTTTTGCAGCACTGCAGCACTCAGCGATGTCGACTTGATTTCAGCGGGACCTAACGGCAGAACTACTACTGTTAAAGCCATTTTTGGTACTTACCTGTTCCCCCCCACGGGGTCGGTACCGACCCCTTTTTGACATTATTATCATATATTAATATTTTTATGAGTGATGCAATAAATTTGCGTTTTTAAAATCAAACGTTTTCAAGTATTATTATCACTACTATGTCACAAATACATGTAGAATGTAAAACGTTAGGTTGGCAATAGTTTAGCAATAGGTTAAAAGTGAGTTTTTATCATTTTAAGTTTTTATTTTTCAGTCGCGTTTTTGATGCGGAAGCGGAAATGGAAATGTTGAACCATGGGAATTGTAGTTTTTTTGCGGCCATTTTGAAGATCGCCTCGCCAGCTATCTGCCAGTGTCGGAATTTCTCAAAACTACACTTCCTGTGGTCTGCTATGGACGTTCAAAGTTCGGCGTTCTGAAGGAATCATATCAATAATTGTTATGATTTGCGATAATAAGCTACAAAAGGTAACGTTTTTGACAAATATTGAAACGCAGTCAGTTTCTCCACACTATTGTAATCATGTAGGAATAATTAGATCTGAAATTAGTTACAGAATGATTACACTGTGGGAGAAATAAAAAAGTACAGTCGATTACATTAAATATCTGTATATGTTATTACGCATGCCTGGTGATACTATATCCAAATTGAACTCGGCCATTTGAAAGATACTATATGTATATATATATAAATGTGCGAATTGGCTATAATAAGGTAATGTATAAGCATATATTCTATATTCTATAATAATATTTCAAATTGCATTGGTCCGGATGGGAGAATTCAGTACTGTATATACAAAACCTTCAATTTTATCATCTTCCCTTTATTAATTTCCTTAGATCTTTTGTACACATGATCTCAAGAGGGTACTGAATTAGCTCAGTGGCAGTTTTCTTAAGTTTGGTCATTATTATCATGGTTTTATTCACTGTCAAAGATGAAAAGAAAAATCATAATTCATATTTTCCTTTGTTTCATCAGAATTTAAGCAAGCCTAGTAATAGACACAATATTTCTGACACTGAGAATACATTCATTGAGGTCCATAGATGTTCCTAGATACCAAGAATATGCAAATAGCCCTTGTAGAAGTGGAGCAATATTCCATTTACCTAGGTATACATTTTATGCAGATTTTCACCTGGGGTGGAACAGGTTAACACAATGTGCATTGATCACTGTTGCGTTATATCATTTACATGTCTGCTACTTTAATATTTACATTATATTACTTTATATCACTAGGCTATGACGGCAATTTCGAACGTTACTATAGCTACTGATGACTATTCTTTTACATTAGCCATATCACGGCAGTTGTTAAACACTCAAGCATAATTGTATTAATCAGCCCACATTACAGTTATATGTTGACAACACTTTATATTCAATATATATAATAGCATTTCAGGGGAGTGGCAGAGAGACAGCATTAGTCAGTTTTTCTGTGGACTGTCCCATAACCTCAACAGCAAAAAGACAGAGCTCATGGTTGTGGCCCCCAAGGCACTGCTCGGGAAGGTTGGAGATCTCCTCCTCCATGTTGACGGCTGTTCCATCTCCCTGTCTCTCGAAGTCCGTAACCTGGGCGTCACCCTTGACTCCACACTTTCATTTCACTCCCACATCAAATCCGTCACCAAGTCTGCCTTCTACCACCTCAAAAACATCTCCCGTCTCCGACCCTCACTCTCAGACTCTGTGGCTGAGACCCTGATCCACTCATTCATCACCTCCCGGTTGGACTACTGTAATGGAGTCCTGTTCGGGGTACCCAGCAAAGCCCTGGACAGGCTCCAGTATGTTCAGAACTCAGCTGCCAGGGTTCTCACTCACACCAAGCCCTGGCAGCACATCACCCCCACCCTCATCCACCTCCACTGGCTTCCAGTCAAGTTCCGCATTACCTTCAAACTCCTGCTCCTCACCTACAAATCCCTCCATGCCCTCGCCCCCCGATACCTGTCTGATCTCCTCCACCAGTACACTCCATCCCGGAACCTACGATCCTCTGATCTAGGTCTCCTCTCCATCCCTCGCACCAGGTTACGGACTTTTAGGGACAGAGCCTTCAGCGTGGCGTCCCCTACCCAGTCTGGAACTCTCTCCCCCCCGAAATCCGCAACGCCCCAACTAGACGGTGGGCCGAAGGTTGCTAGAGGCTTCCGTTAGTGAAATGATTGATCTGGTTTTAGAGAGTATATGTTATTGTAATATGAACTACATAATATACTATAATAACACATTTCCGTTTGTTGGCAACGGTTTTTGTGTCATATCTTTATGAAAATTAATGTGTTGATAAGCTAAAATCTACCTACGTTTGTGAAAAGGGGCGTTGCTGCGGAACCAATCAAAACGCGTTACAACGTCAAGTGACTTGTTTTCTCCCAATGACATTCCTCCAACTCAGGAACAGGAAGTAAATATTGCGTCTCGTCTGTTGACAACAGTGGATTTAGCTCTGCATCGGTAAGCTCTCAATTAATATACATTACTATTGAAATGCATTTTTACTTAACTTTACAGCATTATTCAAACGTGATAGGAAGTTATGAGTCATCAGCAGTTTATATGCAGTCCGCTTTGACTTCCGATTACACATTGGAAAATGTTGTAGCCAGCTCACATAGACTAACGTTACGTTAGCATTTTAACTTTCTCAGATAGCAATCTAACATTACGTTAGTGTAAATCAAACAACTCTAACCCAATACTAATAATAGTAACTTGTTTCACATTCTTGCTGTGTGTTACACTATGGTATAGCGGTCTGTGTTGTTGCCTGTGACGTTAGAAGTTTGAGGTGACGTTGTCACAACCGTTACATATGTACAAAATATACTGTCTCATAAATATACTCTTCCAATATATAAATATACATATAAATATATTGTTTTAGATGCTGTTGTCACTATGAATTACAAATGGGGGGCCCTGATGTAAACAAGACAAACGACTTTCTCTGGTCTGCATCCCCTTAACAATAGTTTGATATTGGATGGTCCCTGTGCTGTTGTTTACTGTCTATCTGTATGTCATGTATGTAATATGTTATGATGAATTGAAAATGGGGGACCCTGATGTAAACAAGATGATAGTCTTTCTCTGGTCTGCATCCCATTAACAATTGTGTGTATTGAGCTGTACTGTACCCATTCTGCAATCTGTTAATATGATGAATAACGTTATCTATTGTAGTAACAATGTTCCAAAATGTATTGATTGTTTTTCTGTTTCCCCAGATGCTCAACCCTGGACCACACAACGGATATATTCTAGGCCTAATCTAACCCTAGCCTGAGGGTTATATAGTAATCATGCAAGCTCAAAGATTGAGCTCTTGAGGTGACTGGCCCTGCTCTATATCAAGAACCATTATCAGAGTGGCAACTGCAGGACCTGTATTTCCCAAAACAATTAATATCATGATTGAATGAGAGGCCATGGTAAACAGCACAGTGAATAAACAATGTGCAGTCCCCTTATATATATATATTGTTCTGGATAGAAGTGGGGCCAGGCTAATCTGCAAGAGCTCAACTTTTGAACAAGGATGGTCATCCTCTCACATAAGCTGTCCGGGGACGACTCACACAGCTCTCTACTCTCTGGGCCCTGGACTGGACACCCCTCCACTGTACTAGTTACACATTACACACATACAAATGACAATAACACTATGTAACAACCATCAAATGCACTCACAGCACACACATCCACATGCACACACTCACTTTAAACAAACAACTCACTGCAGCACCCACTTTAGAACACCTAAACACACTTTATATTTATTGGCAAAGAATTTGCACTACAACCCATACCTCATTACACCTTACTGTAAATTGTACCTAAATTGTACCTCATCCCATTTCTGCATTGTACTGTATAGTATATTGTATTGTAACTCAGTTATTTTTCTACTCTGCATTGTACATTGTATGTATATATTGAACACTTGTCTACGTACTTGACTTCTATTTTATACTTATCTATTTTTATCTAGCACAATCTCTGGAGCAAAACAGAAAGAAGCATTTTATATAAAAGTATTCTGTACTTCTGTATGACAACTAATAAAGAAACTTGAACATCAAAAAATCAACATTCTGTTCTCTATTCCAGGCTAGATCTGACCTTGACTCATGTTACAGGATTAATACACATTTTCTTACACCCATATTGCTAGTTTTCACCTGAAGGGCAAATTACAGGGCCAGTCCAGTAAAAAAATACATTAATCATGTATCATTATGTTTAAAATAAATTGCATTTTGGTACAAACCTTTTGTGGTGTTTGTCAACTTTGCCTTCCTGCGGGCTATGTTATGTATATTAGCAAATTGCATATAGCATTCTCTTTGGTAGCATTCATTCTGTGTTTATTGTGTCATACTGGGGAATAATATTAATATTATTATGTCCTATTGGGGACATCATTTTAAATTCTGAGCAATTCAATCGTTTTTTTTATAGAGAGGACGTCTGACATTGATTGAAAACGGTTAACAGATTGCAGAATGGGTACAATACAGTACGGCTCAATACACACAATTGTTAAGGGGATGCAGACCAGAGAAAGACTTTCGTGAGAGACCAACAAAGTGAGGTAATACATTTCGAATCAAATTGTGGTCGGTTAGATCTAACGTTAATATCACGTTATCCATCTAATGGCTAGCAAGCTCACCTGATGTCGGTATGGCTTAATACAGTGCGAAATACAATCTTATAGTAAGAAACAAAACACAAGTTGAACATAGTTTTGAACGTTTTATTACAATAGTATTTAGGTCGGATAGATCTAACGTTAATATCACCTTAACCATCTAAAGCTCATCTGTGACGTCGGTATGGCTTAATACAGTGCGAAATACAATCTTATAGTAACAAAACAATACACAAATTGAACATAGTTTTGAACGTTTTATTACAATAGTATTTACTGTCTCATGTTGCAATGTATAATCCAGCTAGCGTTCCAGTCAGATCCATTCTCCGTTCTTGTTGACAATTTTGGGGTCCCTATTTCCCGTTTCTGTATCCTGATTGGTTTATCAGCTAGAGGTGTCCAAGGATATGCATGAGCAAACATTTAATTTAAATGTAAGATTACGATAACCGATGACCACCAGACGGCTGGCCAACAAACGTATTTTGACTCAACATAATAACTAGATATCACACACAAAGAATTGTGTAGTCTCCCAACATGGATCAATCAAGTTCACTTTAGACAGACTCGGCCTGCCATCTAAGAGCCCCACTATTCCCTGGAGACATATATGAATATGATATAGACTATACATGGGTCCGTCAGCGAGGAGATTTAGCCATTTGAGAATAGGCTATTATGGCCAAACGAGGGCCTATAGCCTATAAATATTATTAAATGTTTTCATAAGCGTAAAGATACAAGGACAACAGTTATATTAACGATCAAGTTAGTTTACTGTATGCAGGCTTCGCGGGGCTCCATGTGACATGTCTGTGCCATGCTGCGTTATGTGCAAATTACTGTTGCATAATGTAGGCTATGCATATATAATTTATATAGGCTATACCTAATACCGACAACAAAATAGATTGTATGCCTCTACAAATCATATTATAACCGGTAGCCAATCGAACGGAACGAATAAAGGCATTCATATTCCAGCATGGTTATAATGACATTGACAGTTTGACACCAACGCCAAACAGTGGTCAACGGTCTTTATTAGTATTTTGCGCTGTCCAGGCAGAATTGCAGCAATGGTCTTAGGGAGTCGGTGATATCTGACATCATCGTGTACACGTCCGACAGCCTGTCGCGTATTTCTCCCATAACACGCGTTGTGTCTTCTTGGTTCCACAGCGCGTTCAATTATTTGCTTAGACCTCCGTGAACAATCTCCCTCTCAGTGAGGTTTCTCAGAGTTCGCTCGGGTTAGTCCATTATTTCACATCCCATGGGGGTGTTTCATTACTAAATATGGATAATCATGCACGAGCATTGACGGTAAGAACAAATGGTATTTATCAAATAGAACACGTTCTACGCATTGTTGATAAATGAGGGCCCTGGGCCCTCATTTATCAACGTTGCGTACGCACAGATATGTGCGTAACCCGTGCGTACGATCATTTCTAAGCAAAGTGTGTGACTTATCAATTTGAACGTGAACTTGACTTTGTGCGTATATTTACGCACAGCTCGGAGCATGCGTACCTGGAGCCCGGTGGTAGAATATGGTTACAACGCAGAAATAAGCTTCCGTGCATTAGTTATTATTTTGCGCACAGACCGCAGAAACACGGGAACGTTTTGATTATATTTAAAAGGCTTTGCCATTGTTAAACGAAACAAGTGGAATTTCGAAGCTGTAAGCAGAATACAAGTCACATGAACACCCACAATATAGTGTTCTTCCCCCTTCCTACTGTATAAGAAAGAATAAAAAACGCATTGCAACGAGAACAGAGGTCATTTGTTGAGTGTATGTGTATACAAAACCCTTGCAATAAATGTGTCTTAAATGAATGAAAAGCATACATGCTCTGGATACAGAGCATATATCGTGTGGGTGATATGACTTGTATTCTGCTTACAGAATCTCACTTATTTAGTTTTACAATGTCAAAGCCTTTTAAATATAAATCAAAACGTTCCCGTATTTCTGCAATCTATGCGCAAAATAATAACAAGTTGAGTTCTAACAAAGAACGTATTACATGCTGGGTAGGCTGATAGAGTAAACTATGATATGAATATGAATATGAATATGATATGATATAAGGTATACTGGTCCGTCCGCGAGGATAGCGAGGACGAGGAGTCGGATAGCCATTAAATGCCATTTGAGAATATAGGCTATTAATGCAAAGCGACAGCCTATAGCCTATACATATTATTTAATGTTTTCATAAGCGTAAAGATACAACAGCTAGATTAATGATCAAGTTAGTTTACTGTGCAGGGTTCGCAGGGCTGTGCGTGTGTCATGTGCTATTATATATGCGCAAGTTACTGTTGCATAATGTAGGCTATGGGCTGGCTGCTATTATATGTAATGAATGAATGAATGAATGAATGAAAACTTTATTTAACAGATTGCAGAATGGGTACAATACAGTACGGCTCAATACATACAATTGTTAAGGGGATGCAGACCTGAGAAAGACGTTTGTCTTGTTTCCATCAGGGTCCCCCATTTTCAATTCATATAGACATTTATGACATACACAACATACATGACATTTATGGCATAGGGACATATAGGTATTTAGTACTGATACATTTGTGACATAAGCGGTATTCAAATATACAGTACTGTTACCCCTAGATCCTGACAGAGTATATACATATGATGGGGAGGGGACTGTACATTAGGAGGGGGTGGGTGGGTGGGAGGGAAATATACATACGGCGGGGAGGGAATATATACATGCAGTGGGGAGGAGACTGTCTATTAGGAGGTGGTGGGGGTTTTGGGCATTTACGGTGGCCAGTTTCGAATTGCAGCCTCCCGTAGGTGCTCTTTAAGAGCGGTTTTGAATGTGGGCAGGGATTCACATTCCTTTACAGCTTTGGGTAGGGCGTTCCACATTGTTGTGGCATAATTGCGAAACGTGTTTAGTCCCTTGTTTGAGCCGAATCTGGGTTTAACATGATTTGTTGAGCTTCCTCTGGTGTAGTGGTTGTGGTATTCACTGACCTTTGGGAAGTATTTTGACATGTACATGGGCACCCCGGTCGTATAGTGTATCTTGTAGACCAGGCCCATTGCAAGTTGCTGTACTCTGTCGTCTACTCTAAGCCATCCTAGGTTGTCAAAGTGGGCAGGGGTGAGGTGGGTTCTGGGGTTCAGGTCAAGTAGTAGTCTGACCAGTTTGTTTTGTGATGTTTGTAATTTTGTTTTAAGCGCCTTTGAGGTGCTTTGGTACCATGAGGTGCACGCATAGTCATAGTACCCTTGAATGAGTGCTCCTGCCAGAGTCTTCAGGGTATTCTTGTTTACCAGAGAGGAGATCCGGTACAAGAATCTAGTTCGTTGGTTGACTTTTTTTATTACATTGGATGCCATAATTCATATAGGCTACCTAATACCGACAACAAAATAGATTGTATCATATGCCTCTACAAATCATATTATACCCGGTAGTCAATCGAACTAATTCATATTCAGCATGGTTATAATAATGACACACCAACGCCAAACAGTGGTTAACGAACGGTCTTTATTAGTATTTTGAGCTGTCCAGGCAGAATTGCAGCAATGGTCTTAGGGAGTCTTTGATATCTGACATCACCATGTACAAGTCCGCCAGCCTTTTATTTATCCCATAACACGGGTTGTGTCTTCTTGGTTCCGTGAACAATCTCGCTCGTGGAGTTTCTCATAGTTCGCTCGGGTTAGTCCATTATTTCACATCCCATGGGGGGTGTTTCATGACCATATATGGATAATCATGCACGAGCATTGACGGTAGAACAAAGAGGTATTTATCAACGCGGAGGAGCGTAGGACCCGTGTACGCACGGTTGATAAATCCCAATATTTCTGTGCGTACACACATTCTAAATTCTGTGCTTACGTATGAAAATAGAACACTTTCTAAGAATTGTTGATAAATGAGGGCCCTGGTCTCTAGGCCTGGTACCTGTTATTACACATATAAAAAACCTCCAGGCATGGCAATTTTCAGAACATGTAAAAGACTGTACACACACACACACACACATATAATGCTTTATTTGAACCCACAGATCAAACCACACGCATAGGATTCAATTTGCTCTTAGGTCGCTTTCACATAGAGTTTTGGAGGACTCGGTGCGGTTCTGGGGGTGAAGTTGCAACATTGTTGCATTCTTCATTTGGTTCGCCTGCTTTCACACAGGTTTCTGTGAGGCGGACCGAGACCTTCTGAACAATGTCACGCGGTCGAAAAGGGCGCTTGTCTATTGGACAGTGGAAATGTGTGTGTGGCTGCGATCCTGTGTGTGCGCGTGTGTGTGTGTGTCTGTGTGTGTACTGCGGAGCCCAGATCAGCGGAGCCGAGTTTTGACATGGCATTGATCCATTGTTCTATTGAAGCACATTACCACCATCCTCTCGCTAAACAACTTGTAGACCACAGTGTTTTTATGAGTGCCCACAAGTAGCTGTTTTAATAATATAATAAGCCGCGCGCCTCGGTAATAATAATAAGCCGCGTTTTTTCTTCCTTCTTCCCAAGATGCACAGACATAGATAGATAGATAGATAGATAGATAGATAGATAGATAGATAGATAGATAGATAGATAGATAGATAGATAGATAGATAGATAGTAGGGATGTCCGATATTATCGGCCGACCGATATTATCGGCCGATATCGGCAGTAAAATGTGATATCGGAAAATATCGGTATCGGTTTAAAAAAAATAAAAACAATAACAATATTTGTTATATATATATCCAGTGAAATTATTAGTTACCTGAAATTATTCCGTTTTTTGGGGGGGGGGAACCCTGCATATATCGGTATCGGTTGATATCGGTTGATATCGGTATCGGAAATTAAAAGTTGGACAATATCGGAATATCGGTATCGGTAAAAAAGCCAATATCGAGCATCCCTAATAGATAGATAGATAGATAGATAGAGAGATTAGATGCAGTGTGCTTGTTTTGCAGTGAGTGCTGCGAGCAGTGGTAATAATAATCACTTCCTATATTTGGTTCGCGTTTGGTCCGCTGAAGCCGAACCGAGACCTACGTTTTCAGGCGGACCAGAGTTCGCCTGCTTGGTCCGTTGACCGAGTTCGACGCGCATTCACACAGACCCGAAAAACCGGACTATCGAATTCTGGTCCGAAAGTCCGGACCAAACAGCCCCTGTGTGAAAGCGACCTTAACAACCAATCAGGGTTTTTTGGCGTGCTGAGTGTTGTTCCCAGGATCGCATCGGAAAACTAACACCACCCATTTGTACCCATCTGCTGGAAGCTGCTGGTGCCTCTGTGAGTCTGTGCATAGCGTAGTCAATGGGGCTGGAAAAGTGACGTAGAGCTTCTGCTCCAGTCCTGCTGGACAGGTGAGCTCACGTTGACGACCCGACCTTCAGTAATTGGTGGATTCAGGTCAAGCATTATACAGTATGTGTGTGTGTATGTATGCACATGTGTGGGCGTGTCGCGTTTCTATATATCTTCCACATGTGAGGTTGTGTGAGAAAAAGTGTGTGTGTGTATTTGTTTGTGTGTGTATTCATTTGTATGCGTGTGTGTATGTCTATTGGTTTGTGTGTATGTGTACATGTGTGTGCATGAGAGAGAGAGAGAGAGAGGGAGAGAGACAGAATGAGAGCGACAGTGAGAGAGATATAAAGAGAAGCGTACATGTCTGTTTAGTACTGCACTGGCAGTCTGTGTGTGTGTGTGTGTGTGTGTGTGTGTGTGTGTGTGTGTGTGTGTGTGTGTGTGTGTGTGTGTGTGTGTGTGTGTGTGTGTGTGTGTGTGTGTGTGTGTGTGTGTGTGTGTGTGTGTGTGTGTGTGTCTAGAGGGTGGGCTGTGGGTGTAGAAGCCAGGCGAGCGTGCAGAATAGGCCTTGGCTGCACTGGTTAAAGTGAAGGGAACAGGAGGAGCAACGGGCCTCTTGATTTAATCCACTCTAATCAAGTCCTGTGCCCCATGGGGACTGGGCTTCTCTGCACACACACACACACACACACACACACACACACACACACACACACACAAATATATATATACACACATATATATATACAGACACACAATTTACACTAATTGACAGAGAAGAGGAGGTTCATGCGCTGAGCTACTGAATGTGGTCAGGCATGCACATATACAGTACACACACACACACACACACACAGGAACACGCATGGGCACACACACATTGGAAGACACGGCACACTCACTCTCACACACACACACACACACACACACACCTACACACACACACACACACACACACACACACACACACACACACACACACACACACACACACACACACACACACACACACACACACACACACACACACTCATGAACACCCACAGGCACACACACACGCACACTCGCACAGCCCCCCCATACACACATACATACATTCACACACACAGTGCCAAGAATAGCTGCGCCATAAAAGGGCAGAGATGGTGGAGATCGCTCCGAACGGAGCGAGAGAGAGAGAGAAAAGACAGGGAGGGTTAGAGCACGGAACGAGGCCACAGCTGTGGGTCTGTGGGCTAAAACATAGACTCAATATGTCAGGGAAAATTACATCAAAGACTGGCATATTGCCCCCCGCCCCGTGGGCAGCGTCTCTATGTAAATCCACACTGGGAGGCTGAGTCCTGCTCAGGTCAAACTGCTTCAGGAGGACGTGTGTGTGTCTGTGCATGTGTGTGTGTGTGTGTGTGTGCTTGTTTGTGAGTCAAAGCAGACTCTGTACGTTATTATTTATCTCATTCCGTTGCACCAACCTGGTTATCAACAGAGTGTGCAGCGTGGAATGTAAAAGGTCTCCATACGTTCGGAATATCTGACTGCGTTTACTGTGTTTACATTCCATGGCCCCGTTTCTGGAATTCACGTCGGGCATAAATAAATCCCTCGGAATTGGAGACTGTGTGTGTGTGCACGTTTGTGAGTGGGTTCAGGCGTCCATTTTGTTTAAGCCATTATGTTTGTGTGTGTGTGTGTTTATCCGTGCACAGCTGAAAGGCTACTGTACACATGTATTAATGTCTCTGTCCAGCTGGGCACCAACATAACAGGGAAAGGAATTTAAACTGGGGCGGGGGGCAGAATATGAGGCAATGGGACAATGAGAGAGAGAGAGAGAGAGAGAGAGAGAGAGAGGGATAGAGGGAGAGAGACAGAAGGAAGGAGTGGGAGAAGAATGGGACTGGGCAGGGCCCCCCACTGTGCATGCAATGGGTTGCCCTCGCCTCATCGGGGTTGGGATGATAGGATGGAGAAATAGAGGGATGATAGGATGGAGAGATAGAGGAATGACAAGATGGAGAGATAGGAGGGATATAGGAGAGAAGGATAATAATGCATGAGTCGGCAGGGGGTTTACTCACCCGTGCCTTGGGTTGATGAAATGAAATGAAATCGATCTTTGGATGGTGTTGCTTTTTCCTACCAGGGAGCGGGTGATGATTCTTGTATTACCTGCACTGCCTCTACATTCTGGATGAGAGCCTAGACGTCTGTCTGAGAAGCCAGAGGCACGAAGAAGACTGATTGTTTGCTACGGTAGCTAATGCTAGATGAAAATTATTTTAGTCTAGTAGTCTTTCAATATGTACAGTAGCCGTTTAAGTGTATCGACCAACTGAAATATGTGGTAATTCTGTACAATGTTGACATTACACGGGCTGGTTTCTCAAGAAATGTAATCCATTTACTGTTTATTAAAAGATATTTGGCATTGCATTTATTCAGGCCTGCACTTTCTTTCAACTCAGTGTAATTCACCTTAAAGGGATAGTTGAGATTTTTTAAACCCTAGCCCTATTTTGTATTTAGTATGAACTGTTCGGGATAGTTAGCCAATGCAAAGTCAACGGGGTCGAGCTCCGGTCAGTACAAGCTGACTGAAGGCTCACTGAAATAGTCTCCACAGTGCAGACAAAGTAGATTTGAGACTCAGTCAGCTTGACCCCATTGACTTTGCATTGGTTTGTGGCTATAATATGAGAAACAGCATGGACTGTGCTCATTCAATACTAATGATATATCATACATTATTTATTCAATACTAAAGATATCATACTTTATTTATTAAATACTAATGATATATCATACTTTATTTATTCAATACTAAATATATATCTTATTTTATTTATTCAATACTAATGATATATCATACTTTATTTATTCAATACTAATGATATATCATACTTTATTTATTCAATACTAAAGATATATCTTATTTTATTTATTCAATACTAAAGATATATCATACTTTATTTATTCAATACTAAATATATATCTTACTTTATGAATTCAATACTAAAGATATATCTTACTTTATTTATTCAATACTAATGATATATCATACTTTATTTATTCAATACTAAAGATATCATACTTTATTTATTCAATACTAAAGATATATCTTACTTTATTTATTCAATACTAATGATAAATCATACTTTATTTATTCAATACTAAAGATATATCTTACTTTATTTATTCAATACTAATGATATATCATACTTTATTTATTCAATACTAAATATATATCTTATTTTATTTATTCAATACTAAAGATATCATACTTTATTTATTCAATACTAAATTATATATCTTACTTTATTTATTCAATACTAAATATATATCTTACTTTATGAATTCAATACTAAAGATATATCATACTTTATTTATTCAATACTAAAGATATCATACTTTATTTATTCAATACTAAAGATATATCATACTTTATTTATTCAATACTAAGTAAATATATATCTTACTTTATGAATTCAATACTAAAGATATATCATACTTTATTTATTCAATACTAAAGATATCATACTTTATTTATTCAATACTAAATATATATCTTACTTTATGAATTCAATACTAAAGATATATCATACTTTATTTATCCAATACTAAATATATATCTTACCTTATGTATTCAATACTAAAGATATATCATCATATATAGACAGAGGAGTGGACAGACAGAGGAATAGAGACAGAGGACTAATGAAACAGAGGAGAGGAGAGACAGAAGAGAAGAGACAGAGGAGTGACAGAGGAGATGAGAGACAGAGGAAAGGATAGACAGAAGAGAAGAGAGACGCAGTATAGAGACAGAGGAGAGACAGCGGTATGGAGAGATAGAGAAGAGGAGAGACAGAGGAGTATAGAGACATATGAGCGACAGAGGAATAGAGAGACAGAGGAGTAGAGACAGAGGAGTAGAGAGACAGAGGAGTAGAGACAGAGGAGTAGAGAGACAGAGGAGTAGAGAGACAGAGGAGTAGAGAAACAGGAGTAGAGAGACAGAGGAGTAGAGAGACAGAGCAATAGAGAGACAGAGGAGTGGAGAGACAGAGGAGTAGAGAGACAGAGGAGAGGAGAAACAGGAGTAGAGACAGAGGAGTAGAGACAGAAGAGTATAGAGACAGAGGAGTAGAGAGACAGAGGAGTAGAGACAGAGGAGTAGAGAGACAGAGCAGTAGAGAGACAGAGGAGTGGAGAGACAGAGGAGTAGAGAGACAGAGGAGAGGAGAAACAGGAGTAGAGACAGAGGAGTAGAGAGACAGAGGAGTAGAGAAACAGAGGAGTAGAGAGACAGAGGAGTAGAGAGACAGAGGAGTAGAGAGACAGAGGAATAGAGATACAGAGGAGTAGAGAGACAGAGGAGTAGAGAGACAGAGGAGTAGAGAGACAGAGGAGTATAGAGACAGAGGAATTGAGAGACAGAGGAGTATAGAGACAGAGGAGTAGAGAGACAGAGGAGTAGAGAGACAGAGGAGTAGAGAGACAGATGAGTAGAGAGACAGAGGAGTAGAGACAGAGGAGAGGAGAAACAGAGGAGCGATAGAGGAGTGGAAAGACAGGAGTAGAGACAGAGGAGAGCAGAGACAGAGGAGTAGAGACAAAGGAGAGGAGAAACAGAGGAGTAGAGAGACAGAGGAGTGGAGAGACAGAGGAGTAGAGAGACAGAGGAGAGGAGAAACAGGAGTAGAGACAGAGGAGTAGAGAGACAGAGGAGTAGAGAAACAGAGGAGTAGAGAGACAGAGGAGTAGAGAGACAGAGGAGTAGAGAGACAGAGGAATATAGATACAGAGGAGTAGAGAGACAGAGGAGTAGAGAGACAGAGGAGTAGAGAGACAGAGGAGTATAGAGACAGAGGAATTGAGAGACAGAGGAGTATAGAGACAGAGGAGTAGAGAGACAGAGGAGTAGAGAGACAGAGGAGTAGAGAGACAGAGGAGTAGAGAGACAGATGAGTAGAGAGACAGAGGAGTAGAGACAGAGGAGAGGAGAAACAGAGGAGCGATAGAGGAGTGGAAAGACAGGAGTAGAGACAGAGGAGAGCAGAGCCAGAGGAGTAGAGAGACAGAGGAGAGGAGAAACAGAGGAGTAGAGAGACAGAGGAGTGGAGAGACAGATTAATAGAGACAGAGGAGTAGAGAGACAGAGGAGAGACAGGAGTAGAGACAGATGAGTAGAGAGACAGATGAGTAGAGAGACAGATGAGTAGAGAGACAGAGGAAAGACAGGAGTAGAGACAGATGAGTAGAGAGACAGATGAGTAGAGAGACAGAGGAAAGATAGGAGTAGAGAGACAGATGAGTAGAGAGACAGAGGAGAGAAGAGACAGGGGAGTATGAACATCTATAGAGCAGGGGTGGGCAATTATTTTTCCCAGGGGGCCGAATGAGCAACTGAAAATTCCAAACTCAATTATGCATAATATACATTTTATTTCTATATAAAAAGCAGTAAATGGCATTGTTTTGACCCCTGGTAAGAGTGTATGTTATTATTTGGCAATTAAAAGGTGAGGTTAGCTTTCAAAAATATCATTTATTCAAATAGAATTTATTTCCAAAATGATAAACAAAATGTGAAACATTAATAACAAAGGGCATTTTGAGTTTCATATACTATTGAAACAAGGATTTTCTTAGCTTTCTAAAGACATCACATCATCTTATAGCAAAAATAAACAAGACATGTCACTGAACTGTGTAAAGAAAAGTGTCCCAGACAGTTTTGTAGCCTTTTTTACTTTACATGCCTATATTAAACATTTAATGTTTTCAGAACTGTGCAAAAAAAAGAAAAAAAATATCAAGTGTCCCATTTCACTTGTTATATTTCCACATTTTAGTGTTCTTCAGTTCTTTTTTTTTTTCATTCAGTGTGAGAAATCCAGTCTCTGTTGAGCTTTAACAAGTCCATCAAAGTCAGGTTGCATGTCTGAGGTGGAGATGTGAAGCACAGCTGCCAGATGTTCATCAGTGAGAGAGGATCTGTACCTGGACTTGGTAAACGTCATGACTGAGAATGTCTGTTCACATAATGTAGGTGGATCCAAAGAGAACCAACATCTTCTGAGCATGTCTCCTAAGCGTATATTGTGCGTGTGAACGTTGACATGAAAAAAAATAAAAAATAATTTTTTTTTTTTTTTTTTATTATTATCATGTAATCTTTCGCGGGCCGGTCAGAATCAATGCCCAGGTCTGATCTAGAGAGACAGGGTGTGTAGGAGGGAGGAGAGAATGGAATAGAAGCTGAGATCCAAAAAGGGAGTGTGTGTGTGTGTGTGTGTGTGTGTGTGTGTGTGTGTGTGTGTGTGTGTGTGTGTGTGTGTGTGTGTGTGTGTGTGTGCGTGTGCGTGTGTGTGTGTGTGTGTGTGCATGCATGTATGTGTGTCCCTTCCTATCCCATTACTGTAGAGATCCGCTCGGTGACAAGGCACAAAATTCAGGACAGCCGGTGTACAGGCGCTTAAAAGCAGGTGCCATTGTTTCACATTCGCTGCGGCTTCAAATGGGGAGAGAACCTGGACGAATCGACAAGAGCAAAAAAAAAAATAGAAACTAGAAATCCCAGGGGTAGCGTGTAGTCTGGCACGCAGAATGTACAAAATCAATGTAGTAGAGCGGAATAAAGAGATAAATAAAGAGTTGCACACTAATAAAAAGGACACAACTGGACATGGGGGGCGGGGGGGGGTCAAGCGGTGAACAGAAAGAGGAGCTGAGGTGGAAAAAGGCAACGGGACGATGAAACACAAGACAGAAGAGAAACATTAACCTGTGTGGTGCTCCTCTTTAACCCTTGCATGGTGTTCTCCTTTAACCCTTGTGTGGTGTTCTCCTTCAACCATTGTGTGGTGTTCTCCTTTAACTCATTGACTGCCATGCTGTTGTTTTCCCATCTTTACTCAATGGTGCCAGCGTTATTGACCATTTTCACGATGTTTGCGGACCCATCGTATATTCTATATTATAGCTATGGAGACCGACAGAATTGTATCGCCTCCATTGTTATGAATGAGAGAACCCACACGGCAGGAGATTTTGAAGCGACGGTCGCGCAGCTATTTCTGTCGCCTAGCTAAAAATCGCTTCGATCCGGCAGGCGACACAGCAAGGACAATGAGGAAATAACATGACTTCTACTGGTGTATCATTTGTACACCATTAATTTATCAATACATTCATTGATCAATAACCTACGTATTATTACCATGCTACTTATGTTCATTATTATTAACAGGAACAATTTAAATAAATAACGTTAGTTGGAGAACATAAGGTTTAGTGGCCGCTTGTCATTAACTAATAAATGAACAATGCGCCACGATGCACCTACTAATGTTTTTATAATCGGGTAACAAAATAAGTTGTGGATGTTGACATAGTTTAATGTCCAGGCTGCAGCTGATGTAGTTTATAAGGTTTATTGTCTAAAGAAAATGATGGTTGAGAACAGAAGTTTGCGTCTTCAGTGAAAAAACATTCTCTCTCAGCAGGTGCATAACAATACTTGTCCAATCGGTGGTAATGAAGGTATTGTAGCGATCAGTCATGCAGTAATGTCAGGAAGAATGAGGAGAGGTTGTATTCGTATATGGTGGTTTAATTCCAGCTCAATATGGGTTTTACAGGTTAATATTCTCTCGTAAAGCACAACACAGTAGCTTCACAACAAACTAACATCCGGTCCGTCCTCCCATATCTCCCTCCGGGGGGAAACAAGTAACCACACCCCCAGCTAGACAGAGCGACACATTTTTATACCTGTGAACGGTCGGGTCTGGTGTGGGGGGCCAGGCGATTGTCGTTGAGCGACAGGCGATCGCATCGCCAGGCGACGTCGGTCGCCCGCCGTGTGCAGACCACTTTATCCTCATCCTGTAGTAAATGCGCCACGCTTTAAAATAGGCATTTTCACTGTGCGTCGCAGTGTTTGCAGGGCTATATCTATATTCTATATTATAGCTATGGAGACAATACTATGGCTCATTTGACAGTAACTATCCCTCGTTCAACATGTAAAAAAGAAAAAAAAAGTCATGTATACGTTTGCGTGTTATCCCGTCGTGAATATGTTAGATTGGAATATTGGAACCTATTCAACTCGATCGAATGACTGGATGGTTCTTAGGGTTCCTCAAGTTTGTTCTGATCTAGGGAAGTCAGCCTTTTCCTTTGATGCCTCTAACTCATGGAATGTCCTTCAACTCTCTCTGAAATTGGAGGTTCTCCCTTCCCTTGGAATGTTTAAACTTTAAACGTATGATTTCAGACCATTGTGTGACTACCTGTAACTGTTTTAGCTGATATTTTTTAATTATTTGAAACGTTTTTTATTTTTACTCTGGTGTTTAAATTTCTGTGAATATTGTTTGTATTATGTACTGTTTACATTTTGTACAATCGTCATTTCTGTAAATGAGGGAAACCACAGATGCTTACGATTTTAAATAAAGGTTGAAATGAAATATTGTATAGTTTCAGAGTGATACTGGCTAATTCCTGGGAACTGCGTTATGGAGCGATATGTGAATTTAGCTAAATGCGTTCACGTTACTCGCTTGGACACGCTACTGTTTCCAAATCAAAGGTATATAATAGGTATTATGTTTCATCATGAATGCATCAAAGGGGGGCGGGTCGTTTTTTAATGCTCTGATCGTCATCAACGGCATTCGTTTTGAACACCACACACGCTGATCGATATGAAGTCATTGTAGGATCAAGGTGGAATTGACGTCAGATAGTCCTTACCTTTGATCGGGGTTATTCCAAAAAGAATATTCCAATTGTCTGATCGCGATTTCCAGTATTGATGTCCATCGGGTCCCCGACATAATCTGGCACAACACATCCATCGAGGGGCCATGGACGTGTTCCTGCCACCTAGCAGGATCTGGCCGGTACTGCACTCTCGGGGTCTCAGTATGGCTTTTAACAGTAACATAGAAGTCTGTGACACTGAATAGAATATTAAAATCGGAAAAAAAGAAAACGAACCAAATAACATATATACGTGATTGGCGCTCAGCGGTTGGCGAGCAAACACGTATATATACAGTATGTGAATGGCGCAGGTTGAGTTAATCCACTGTAATCCAGAATATAGCCCTGTTTCCCCCCAATGTTTACAAGCATTAAACAAGCATAATCAAACCTTTTTACAGCCACATAAATACAGTCAATATAATTAAAAAAGAAAAACTCATATCCACCTGCTGGCTAATGCTAGTCCTCATATCAAGAACTCAGTCGATCGACTAGAGAATAAAAACACGTCTCCATTCCGATTTCTTCCATTTTTGGTCAGTGGGGCTACCCCATTTGTTGAGATAACGGATTGGGCCTTTAGACTCCCTAGTTTGTGTTCTGTGGGCTAAAAATACACACATCCTGCTCAGCAAAGCTGGCTTCCCCCAAACAGCCTTAATAATTCAGACCCCATCTGAGGTGCAGTAACACATTCTCTCTCTCTCTCGCTCTCTCTCTCTCTCTCTCTCTGCATCAGAACAAAGAGATCCCACAGCTAAGATACTACATCCAGTCTACATTAGATGGATCTAGGCTATGCATGTGTTTGTGTGTGTGTGGGGGGGGGGGGGGGATGATGAGCCTGTTTAAAATTATCAAATGGTTGTGTGATAGTAAAGGGTTAACCTTCTGTTGTGTGGCAGTGAAAGGGTTAAACTGGGTATAAAATATATAAATACTAGTGAGTAATAGTGCTCAATCATGTATGTACAGAGTTCTAGTATTTTTTTATATTCCCCCCCCTCCTTTTTCCTCCGTTTTTCTCCCATCCCAATGTTAGTCGTTATGCCAATTCCCAATCCCCTTCCTGGTCGTTGCGCACCTACCCCCTACGGTCGGTCTGGGAGAGTGGAGGCTATCACATGCTTCCTCCGACACATGTGTAGCCAATCAACCGCTTCTTTTCACCTGGCAGCGCGGACTCTCACTGAGAGGGTGTAACGTGTGGAAGGATCACACTACCCCCCTTAGATCCTTTCCTCGCTGAGCAGGCGCCCTGACCGAACTGTAGGAGTCGCTGTTTACAACGACCAGGACCCACCCACCAGCTTTTCCACCCCTATCACTGCCAATTGTGTTAGTATGAACGACCAGCCAAGCTGGTAGCAATGCAGAGAGCTGGGCTCGAACCCAGCATCTCCTGCACTAGTGGCGAGCGCCTTGCCCACTGTGCCACTTAGCCGCCCCATCAGAGTTCTAGTATTAAGATACAGGTATAAAGACCCTATAGTAGTAAGTCATACTGGCCAGCAGCGTAACTAGTAAGAGTAGGCAAGGGATATGTACAGATATATGGTATCTAAAGATATGTAAAATGATTATTATATGCAGGTATGTGCAGACAGTTGTGGATATATATATATACGGTAAGAATAAATAAATACATATATGGTATATACATGGTGCAAGGTGCACTGTAAACGCAGAACTGTTGTAAGGAGTAGAACATCATAGCGTGACATCTTATTTAGTGGTGTCAAGTCCAAGGCCACCATTGGACGAGTTAACAGGTGAAATCAGAGTCGAAGTTGAGTGCACGCGTAGCTCTCATTGTAGGCCACCTCCTGCTCTCAACAAAACGGCCTTTCTGAAATCAACAAAACAGGCAAAGATTTTGCCCTTGCTTCTTTGATAGACATGTTTCTTGATGAGTGTATGGAGAGTGTAAAGATGGTCTGATGTACGTCTGTTTCTCTCTCTCTCTAAATGTGCCACTTCCGGCACCTCCCTGTCTCCCTCTCTCTCTCGATGGGTCACTTTCTGCAGCTCTCTCTCTCTCTCTAGACCACTTCCTGCAGCTCTCTTTGTCTCTCTCTGTCACTGTCTCTCGCTCTCTCTCTCTCTCTCTCTCTCTCCCTCCCTCCCTCTCTCTCTCTATTTTGAGCCAGATTTTGATTGGAATGTCTAACTTGATGTTCCTTTTGATGGCATAAAAAGTCCTTCTTGCTTTGTCTCTCAGGTCGTTCACAGCTAGGTTGAAGTTCCCTGTAGCACTGATGTTTAGGCAGAGATAGGTGTAGTTTTTGTGTGTTCTAGGGAAATTGTGTCTAGGAGGAATTTGTGTTTGTGTTGTTGTAGGCTGGGCCTTTTTTTTTAATATCATAACTTTAGTTTTGGTTACGTAATGTTTACTGTCAGTGCCCATGTCTGGGAGAATTTGTGCAGAAGATCAATGTGCTGCTGTAGCCCTTCTTTTGTTGGAGACAGCAGCACCTGTCTCTCTCTCTCAATAGACCACTTCCTGCAGCTCTCTCTGTCTCTGTCTGTCTGTCTGTCTGTCTGTCTGTCTGTCTGTCTGTCTGTCTGTCTCTCTCTCGCTCTCTCTCTCTCTCTCTCTCTCTCTCTCTCTCTCTCTCTCTCTCTCAATCGACCACTTCCTGCAGCTCTCTCTCACTCTCTCTCTCTCTCTCTCTCAATCGACCACTTCCTGCAGCTCTCTCTCTCTCACTCTCTCTCTCTCTCTCTCTCTCAATAGACCACTTCCTGCAGCTCTCTCTCTCTCTCTCTCTCTCTCTCAATAGATCACTTCCTGCAGCTCTCTCTCTCTCTGTCTCTCTCAAAAGATCGCTTCCTGCATATCTCTCTCTCTCGCTCTCTCTCTCTCTCTCTCTCTCTCTCTCTCACTTCCTGCAGCTATCTCTCTCTAAATATACCACTTCCTGCAGCTCTCTTTGTCTCTCTGTCAATTCAATTAAATTCAAATGGGCTTTATTGACATGGGAAACATACGTTTACATTGCCAAAGCCAAACAAAACAATCAAACAGAGAAAATAAAAGAAATCAGTACATTGCAGAAGGAATTTCTTGTATGATTGACAGTCTTTATGGTGGTTGTATTCCGTTGGATGTCCTTTTCTTGTCACAGCAGCTCACAATGTGTTTGCACATTGTTGTATTTCTCCCAGTAGGTATGGGAGTTTTGAGTTATTTTCCATGTTTTCAAATCTCTTTGGGTGTTTGCAATTTGTGGGAAGTATATGTCTCTGATGTCTTGGTATAGTGGGCAGGTTGTTAAGAAGTGGAGCTCGGTTTCCACCTCTTCTTGTGTGCAGTGGGTGCATAGTCTGTCTTCTCTTGGGAGCCAGGTCTGCCTATGGCGGCCTTTCTCTATGGCTAGGTTATGCTCGCTGAGTCTGTACCTAGTCAAGGATCTTCTTAGTTTTGGGTCAGTCACAGTGCTCAGGTATTCTGCCACTGTGTACTCTCTGTTTAGGGCCAAATAGCATTTCAATTTGCTCTGGTTTTGGGTTGATTATTTCCAATGTGTCAGATAGTTTTCTTTTTGTTTTCTTATAATTTGGTTTAGTCCAGTGTGGTTTCTGTTTGGTGGCTTTGCTTGTGTTTGTGAGTCCCAGAACCATCTGGCTGAGTGGGCATCTCTCAATGGTCTCTCTGTAGGTGAGGGGCTGAGGGCTTTGTTGTGGAGTGTGTCTGAGTCACTTTCTTTTAGCTGATTGTAGAATTTAAATGATCTTTTTTGTATTTTGATGATTAGTCTGTATCTTCCTAGTTCTGCTCTGCATGCATTATTTGGTGTTTTCCGTTGGGTGCGGAGAATGGATTTGCAAAATTCTGCATGCAGAGTCTCAATTGGGTGTTTGTCCCATTTGGTGAAGTCTTGGTTTGCAAGTGGGCCCCAGACTTCGCAACTATATAGGGAAATTGGTTCTATGACGGAGTCTAATATTTTGAGCCAGATTTTGATTGGAATGTCTAACTTGATGTTCCTTTTGATGGCATAAAAAGCCCTTCTTGCTTTGTCTCTCAGGTCGTTCACAGCTAGGTTGAAGTTCCCTGTAGCACTGATGTTTAGGCCGAGATAGGTGTAGTTTTTGTGTGTTCTAGGGAAATTGTGTCTCAGAGGAATTTGTGTTTGTGTTGTTTTAGGCTGGGCCTTTTTTTGAATATCATAACTTTAGTTTTGGTTAGGTTTACTGTCAGTGCCCATGTCTGGGAGAATTTGTGCAGAAGATCAAGGTGCTGCTGTAGCCCTTCTTTTCTTGGAGACAGCAGCACCTCTCTCTCTCTCTCTCTCTCAATAGACCACTTCCTGCAGCTCTCTCTCTCTCTCTCTCTCTCTCTCTCTCTCTCTCTCTCTCTCTCTCTCTCTCTCTCTCTCTCGGTGCATGCTGGGAGTGAGATTGGAGATTGGAGATTGGAGGTGCGTGAAAGTAGTGTGAGTTTTTCTATCTTTATCTATCTATTTAGTAAAGTTTATTTATGCAATATTGTAATTATAGTGTAGTGTAGGGCTGGGCGATAAAACGATAACGATAACTATCGCGATAAATTATTTCCTCGAAATAAACATGAAACGTGGTCGCAAAGTTTCGATATATCGATTTTCCAAGCTTGGATATGAGCACGCACTAACAACCAATCGGTGAAGGAGATGGCCGAGAGCGAAGGAGACCAGGAAGGAGACCCAGCGCTGCACCTCTGGGTAGAGAGGTAGGACTCACTCAACAACAAGGCTTGCTAGGCTAACTAGCTTGCACGGCGACGTTTTATATATTTACGTGCAGAGTATGTGTGCGCTGTGAATTCTGAGGCCACGTTCATAGTAGTGTGGGGTATACAGTGGACGTCGTTTCAATATATTGTGGCGGAAGAGAGTATTTTAGTGTCATATTTATTACATTGCCATGAGATATTCCGCTTGTCGGCTAACTTCTAACGTGCGCGGACTGATGACGACATCAACTCGACTCGAGACATTCGCAGCAGCATAATAAGACAACAGGCTGGCTAGGCTAACTAGCTTGCACGGCGACGTTTTATATATTTACGTGCAGAGTATGTGTGCGCTGTGAATTCTGAGGCCACGTTCATAGTAGTGTGGGGTATACAGTGGACGTCGTTTCAATATATTGTGGCGGAAGAGAGTATTTTAGTGTCATATTTATTACATTGCCATGAGATATTCCGCTTGTCGGCTAACTTCTAACGTGCGCGGACTGATGACGACATCAACTCGACTCGAGACATTCGCAGCAGCATAATAAGTTAATTAAACTTGACATACATTATATCGACGATAATTATCGATATCGAATTATATGAAAATAATTTTATAATTTTATCGCGATAACGTTTTTGGTCATATCGCCCAGCCCTAGTGTAGTGTTAGTTTTGCTGTGTGTTTGGTGTGTACAGGGTTAAGTGGGGAGTTTGTTTGTTTGGCACTCGGCCAGTTTGTGCTGCTGGTTGGCGTGATAGGCCAGTATGGATTTAGCCAGACTCAATAGAATGCATGGTGTCAGAATTTCTGCTCCTAATGTGTCCGTAGAGGACTGCAGCTTGGCAGTAGCTGTCGTTGTTGGGCACAATAGTGTTAAATCTGCTGCGAAAATTAACGGTGGTGTTGTGATTTTTCTGGACTGTATGGAGAAGGTGAACACTGTGGTAGAATCCGGAATTAGTATCGACGATGCGTTCATTACCGTGACGCCTCTCTCCACACCAGGCAGAAGGATTAACATATCTAACATTCCACCGTTCATAAGTGACGAACTATTAATAAGTCAACTTGCACGACATGGGAGGATAATTTCCTCGATAAGGAAAATGTCGTCGGGATGTAAATCTCCGCTATTGAAGCATGTTGTCTCACATAGACGCCAGGTTTGAATGATTCTAAAGAACAGCAGAGAAGAGCTTGATTTGGTGTTCAAATTAAGAGTTGATGATTTTGATTATGTCGTTTTTGTGAACTCTGGAAACTCAGTGTTTCAAGTGTGGAGAGGAAGGACATATTGCGCGATTGTCCGAGGGGAGAGGCGAGAGACGCACAACCTCAGCCCCAGGAGGAAGGCAGAGCTGCGGGTAGTGCAGGTACAGAGGAGGGAGGGGTGAGAGACGCTGCTCCCCCGTCAACCAGTGGCGAGGTAACAGGGGAGAACAGAGGTGGTTCGGTCCCCTCAACACCGCGTCAGAGAAAGAAAAGAGATAAGGAAAATATGACAAGTGACAGTGAAATAAAAGGAAAAAAGCTGAATGTGGTAGATAATGTAAACAGCCAGACAGTGGATGACGTGGTGGGAAATAGTGATGGAGGGGTGGGGGAAGATGTACTTGCATCATTTGAAAAGGAAAAAGAAAGTGACAACAGTGGCTCTCAGGCTAAAGAAGGGGTGACAAGTTTGGTCAAAGAGAGTCAGGAGGAGGTAGAGCAGGATGTAGAAGGCACAGTTTTCTCTGTCCAGCATGGATGAGGACAAGGTGGGCACAAGTTGTGAGGAAAATGAGTTTCCCAATGATTCTCAAGTGTCTGATTCGCAACAGAGAAAACGTTATGCAGTCAGGCAGATACAAAAGTTCCTGCACACAACAAAAAACTGGAAGAATGTCAAAGTTGGAGATTACTTTGAAGATAAGGAGATGTTTATTAATTCAGCAAGAACTCAAATGAGAATGAAGAACAATGGGGGGTACACTTCCCAGGAAGTTTTTAGACTGAGGAAAATTGTATAAAAGCTCAATAAAACAGATGATGAATGGTAACCAGAATCCAAGTAGTTTACGACGGATCCTGTGTTTTTTTAATCTGTTGTGCACTCCTGCAGCTCTCTCTCTCTCAATATACAATAGACCACTTCCTGCAGCTCTCTCTCTCTCTCTCTCTCTATAGACCACTTCCTGCAGCTCTCTCTCCCCATCTCTCTCTCTCTCTCTCTCTCAATAGACCACTTCCTGCAGCTCTCTCTCCCTCTCTCTCTCTCTCTCTCAATAGACCACTTCCTGCAGCTCTCTCTCTCTCTATAGCAGGGGCGGGCAATTATTTTTCCCGGGGGGCCGAATGAGCAACTGAAAATATGTTGGGGGGCCGGGCCAAAATTCCAAACTCAATTATGCATAATATACATTTTATTTCTATATAAAAAGCAGTAAATGGCATTGTTTTGACCCCTGGTAAGAGTGTATGTTATTATTTGGCAATTAAAAGGTGAGGTTATAGCTTTCAAAAATATCATTTATTCAAATAGAATTTATTTCCAAAATGATAAACAAAATGTGAAACATTAATAACAAAGGGAATTTTGAGTTTCATATACTATTGAAACAAGGATTTTCTTAGCTTTCTAAAGACATCACATCATCTTATAGCAAAAATAAACAAGACATGTCACTGAACTGTGTAAAGAAAAGTGTCCCAGTTTTGTAGCCTTTTTTACTTTACATGCCTATATTAAACGTTTTATGTTTTCAGAACTGTGCAAAAAAAAGAAAAGAAAAGATCAAGTGTCCCATTTCACTTGTTATATTTCCACATTTTAGTGTTCTTCAGTTATTTTTTTTCATTCAGTGTGAGAAATCCAGTCTCTGTTGAGCTTTAACAAGTCCACCAAAGTCAGGTTGCATGTCTGAGGTGGAGATGCGAAGCACAGCTGCCAGATGTTCATCAGTGAGAGAGGATCTGTACCTGGACTTGGTAAACGTCATGATTGAGAATGTCTGTTCACATATGTAGGTGGATCCAAAGAGAACCAACATCTTCTGAGCATGTCTCCTAAGCGTATACTGTGCGTGTGAACGTTGACATGAAGGGAAAAAAAGTAAAAAATAAAAATAAATTTTTTTTTTTTTTTTTTTTTTTTTTATTATCATGTAATCTTTCGTCAGAATCATCCCGCGGGCCATACAATGCCCAGGTCTGCTCTATAGACTACATCCTGCAGCTCTCTCTCTCCCTCTCTCTCTCTCTCTCTCTCTAGACCACTTCCTGCAGCTCTATCTCAATAGATCACTTCCTGCAGCTCTCTCTCTCTCTAAATATACCACTTCCTGCAGCTCTTTCTCTCTCTCTCTCTCTCTCTCTCTCTCTCAATAGACCACTTCCTGCAGCTGCGTGTGTCTCTCTCTCTCTCAATATACCACTGCTTCCTGCAGCTCTCTCTCTCTTTCTCAATGGACTGCTACTTGCAACTCTCTCAATGGGCCGCTTCCTGCATCTCTCTCTCTCTCTCTCTCTCTGAATGGGCCACTTCCTGCATCTCTCTCAATAAACCGCTTCCTTCTCTCTCTCTCTCTCTCTCTCTCTCTCTCTCTCTCTCTCTCTCTCTCTCAATGGGCCACTTGCTGCAGCTCTCTGTCTCAACATGCCCACACACCCGCACAACATACACACAGTGATCATCCACAATTCATCATGTAAAATCATGGGAACAGCAATGCCTGGCGTGACATTCTCAGAGACGCACATTATTCACAACGGGCCTGACTTACCATGCAGAACCAAAGGCTCTCACACTAACACTACAAAAAAAATAAAAAATCTAACCCTGACTAACCTTACTGTCATGCACTTGTCCTAATAAACTAACCTACACTGTAACACGCAACACTTGATGAACATTGTTACTCAGCTGATAGAGTTGTACCCTTCTTGCTGTCTTGTCGTACAGAACTTGTAAGTCGCTTTGGATAAAAGCGTCAGCTAAATGACTAAATGTAAATGTAAATGTAACTCGCCACTATAGCTTTCTTCATCCATGTGACTTGGAAAGGCTGGTACAGGCCAGATACCGTACTGTTTCTGATGCCACAATGTGCATGGTTATGAAACGTGATTTATGGGTGAGTGAAAGTGCTCCTAGCGCTTCTGAGACTGTGAACGAAATGTAGGGGAAAACCAAGATGGCCGCTACTCGTCTCGTAAAAAGTATAGGCTTTCTCAAAGAAACCATTCTGTGTTTTGGCTACAGAGAGGAATGGGTGAGACAGTGAGAGACACTGGCTACCATATAGAACTTATGAAATATACCATATAGACCTATAGACCTGGTTATGAAACGTACCATATAGACCTGGTTATGAAACAAACCATATATAGTCTAGATGGAAATAGGGGTCCACTTTGAAGTAAACAAAATACAGAGACAAATAAATACATTTTCAATACAATTCTGACCCTAAGAATTCAATAGGATGGTTATTTTTGACATTTGACAACATTTTGACAGTATTTCTGGACAAAAAATGCAAAAAAATGCGAAAAATGTGTGTTCTGACCAATTACTTTTTTCTTTTTTCAAACGCATAGATTTTTATTTGTGTGTTTATTTTGAGATTATATTGGGTACCAAGCTGAAATAATGTCTCAAATGCTAGTTTTAACCCTTTATAGCACCTAACCCAAACATTTAAAAATATAATGTAGAAGAGGCATAACTTTTGAAGTAGACAACTTACAGAGCGAAATTTATACATTTTCCCCACACAATTTTGATCCTAGGAATTCAATGGGATGGTTATTGTTGACATTTGACAACATTTTGACTGTATTTCTGGACAAAAACAGCAAGAAATGACCAAACATGTGTGTATGACCAACTACCTTTTCATTTTTTAAAGCGCATAGTGAATATTAGTTCACAATCAGTTTTTTTCTAATACTTTAGAAGTGTTTATTTTTGGATAATAATGGGTACCAAGCTGATGATGTTGGTGACCGGGGCTCGGCAGTTGGTTGCCGTTGGTTACCTGGTACCTGGCTACCTGCAGATGGCAGTCTCCCACTGCTTTCTTTGGGAACAATCTCAAGGATTTTCTTAGTAAGTATTATTAATAATTATTATTAACTATTATTAAGATATACCTAATAGTCATATACAAGTAATTCTTCAACAAAAGGTCTACAGAAATCGCATCTGTAATCTTGACTAAGTAGTGTTGGTAGCTAGCTAAATTGGTAGCTAGCTAAGTTGGTAGCTAGCTGAGTTGATAGCTAGCTAATGTTTTTCAGCATTTTCAGGCTGATTACTCACTACTAACAATAGGGAAAAAGGAAAAAACATTGTATTCTTGACTATAGTGTTGGTAGCTAGCTAAGTTAGTGGCTAGATAATGTTTGTCTTTATTTTCAGTTTGATTACTCATACTAACCATATGTAGCAGTCTGGAAAATATGGTATATTATTCAGAACTGCTGACTGTGTTTTATATCCCTTTTGTACACAAAGACATTCTAACTAGTGTCATTGATATTCACACGAACAATGACACAAGCGTCCCCTTCCGAAGAGCAATGCAATATGGATTATAACTCTGGAGTATATTCATTATCCTTCTCTTGTGTGACTGGCAGGCGGGACCAGCAGGGGGCAGCAGCCGACAGAGAGAGATGCGAGGATGAATGAATGAATGAATGAAAACTTTATTTAACAGATTGCAGAATGGGTACAATACAGTACGGCTCAATACATACAATTGTTAAGGGGATGCAGACCTGAGAAAGACGTTTGTCTTGTTTCCATCAGGGTCCCCCATTTTCAATTCATATAGACATATATGACATACATGACATACAGATAGTCAGTACTGCTACATCTATACATTTATGACATACCAGATTTGCAAATACAGTACTGTTTGTGATACAGAAGGAGTCAAGAAAAGGGAGTATATACATTTGACGTAGAAACTGTACATTGGAGGAGGTTGGGTGGGGGGGGTTGGGTACATTGGGATATTGACAACCATACTGGGTAATTTACATTGGAGGTGGTTGGGGGGGGGGGGGGGCGGGGGGCACACTGTATAAACAAGTAACACTGTACATTGAGGGGGGGGGGAGGAGACACTGTACAAACAAACACAATTGTACATTGAACTATTGACAAAACCATACTAGGTAAATGACTGTACATTGGAGGGGGTTGGGTTAGGATATTTACAGGGGCCAGTGTTGAATTGCAGTCTCCCGTAGGTGTCCCTTGAGAGAGGTTTTGAAAGAGGGTAGTGATCCACATTCCTTTACAGCTTTGGGTAGGGCGTTCCACATTGATGTGGCATAATTGCGAAACGTGTTTAGTCCCTTATTTGAGCCGAATCTGGGTTTAACATGATTTGTGGAGCTCCCTCTGGTGTTGTGATCGTGGTATTCACTGACCTTTGGGAAGTATTTTGAGATGTACATGGGTACCTTGGTCGTGTAGTGTATCTTGTAGACCAGGCCCATTGCAAGTTGTTGTACTCTGTCGTCTACTCTAAGCCATCCTAGGTTGTCAAAGTGGGCAGGGGTGAGGTGGGTTCTAGGAGTAAGGTCAAGCAGTAGTCTGACCAGTTTGTTTTGAGATGTTTGTAATTTTGTTTTTAGCGCCTTTGAGGTGCTTTGGTACCATGAGGTGCAAGCATAGTCGTAGTACCCCTGAATGAGTGCTCCTGCCAGAGTCTTCAGGGTGTTCTTGTTTACCAGAGAGGAGATCCGGTACAAGAATCGAGTTTGTTGGTTGACTTTTTTTATTACATTGGATGCCATTTTGTCACAGGAGAGATTAGCCTCTAGGATGGAACCCAGGTAGGTAATTTCATCTTTCCTTGTGACAATATTGTCACCCACTGTAACTGAGAAGCCGTCGGTCTTGCTGAGTTTGTTATTTGAACCGAAGAGAATGGACTCTGTTTTGCCCATGTGTAATGATAGTTTGTTATCAGCGAGCCATATGCAGATTCTGCCTAGTTCCGAGCTGAGGGTTTTTTCAACCTGTAACTTGTTCTTGTCAGAGACCAGCAGGGCTGAGTCGTCCGCAAACAGGAACAAGTTGCAGTCACAAGCTGACGACATGTCATTTGCATAAATTAGGAACAGTAGCGGTCCTAGTATGCTTCCTTGTGGAACACCACAGCTCACTGTGAGGGGGGGGGGGATAGGGTACCGTTTACCTCCACCATCTGTTCCCTCCCCTCAAGGTAGGATTGCATCCAGCTCACTGATAGACTATCAAAACCAATTGCTTTTAGCTTGTCAATCAGAATGGAGTGATTGACCGTGTCAAAGGCCTTTTGTAGGTCCAGCATGACCATGCCGCAGTATTTGCCTGCGTCCACCTCTTGTTTGATGTGGTCATTCAAATAGAGAAGGCATGTGTCAGTGGAGTGGGATGTTCTGAAGCCAGATTGGAATTCGTAGATTAGATTTTTTTCCGCTAGGTACTTTTCGACCTGTTCGTAGACTATTTTTTCCATGACTTTCGAGATGGAGGTGAGAATAGAAACAGGGCGGTAGTTGCCTTGGTCTAATTTGCTGCCCTTTTTGTGCAGAGGGGTCACCCTCGCAATTTTGAAGTCCTTGGGGACGTGTCCCTGTTTTATGGAGAGGTTTATTATGTGTGTGATGATTGGTGTGATGGCGGCTGCTGAGTCTCTGAGGAATTTGGAGGGGATGTTGTCATGGCCAGTGGCCTTGTTAGGTTGGAGGGCGCTCAGTTTATTGAGTACCTCATCTGTTGTTACCATTTCCAGCTTGAAGTCGTCCTTGCGGACCCCTAGGTTTTTGTAGTAAGCTACTATGTGTTCTACCCCATAAAGCCCTGAGTGGGAGGGTAGTTTGTTTACCAGTGTTGTGGCTATGTTTGTGAAGAAAATGTTTAAGTAATTGGCTACATCCAGCTTGTCTGTGATGAGCGTGTTGTCCGTTTTTATGTTTATGTTTGAGAATCTGGTTTTAAGTTTTTTACTGCATCCTAGTTGATTATTGAGTAATTTCCAAAGTTCACGTGGTTTGTTTTTGTTTTCCTCAGTTTTGTCATTGATGAAATTCTTTTTTGCAGTTTTGATCATGGAGTTTACGTCGTTTCTTAGTCTGTTTCTTTCTAGTTTGAGTTCAGTCACGTGGGCTTGGAGTTCACTGCTCGTGCTTTTAGTAAGCTTTGACTGACTTTTACGAAACTCAGAGCATTTTTTGTCTCTGGTTTTCATAGCGGCCAGTATTTCGGAGTGCATCCACGGCTCAGCGCGATTTTTTACCCTGGTGGTTCTTAGGGGGGCCATGTCGTTTAGTATTGCTGAGAATTTGGTTTTGAAACCAAGCCATGTTTCGTCAACCAGTGTACCATTGAGTTCATCTGACCAGTCCAGACTCTCCAGTTCAAGGTTAAAGGCCTCGCTAGAGTAGGTTTTGAGGTCTCTAGATGTGACTGTTTTGTGGCAGCCAGCCAGGACATATATGGAAGGGGAACCGGGAAGAGAGCCTCTTCGAGTCGGGACCTTTGTTGCGAACAGACGTGTCTCGGGGAGCCCCGTATTGAACTTGAGTAGACTACGGGTTATCCTCTATCAGCAAACGTAGTAGCGTGTTGCATGTATTTCCCTGAATTCCCTAGTGATATACCACGGGTTATCCTAGAGTAAGAACGTTATAGCCGAGTTGGGCTTAAAGTTAAAGTTATTTCCTCTAGCGAGGCGCCCCGCCAGTGTGGCGCGAAGAGGAACGGTGCTTAGGAGCACCCTGCGTTAGGATATATCTCGTCTAGCAGAAGGGCTGTTTGGGACCCATAGTTTAGCTGCAGTGTGAGTGAGGGAACGCTAGATCCGCGTGTTGACCCAGCACCAGCTCTACAACCAGACTGCTCCGGCTGCCTGCAAGATGCCACCAGTCTGCGACGCCAGCCTATGATCAGCCTGGCAGGAGCACTCATTCAAGGACCTGCACCTGGCTGCCTGCAGGACACGGGAGTTCTTTCCCACCAGCAGAGGTCGTCATCGGCCAACACTGCCTCCCTGCTCCAGCTCCGCCTGCTAGCACCTGCGACGCGAGTGTTCAACGCCATCTTGCCTCCCGGACAACAGTGGAGTGGCGAGGCGGCCATTTTGGATGAGTAGCAATGAGCATTGACGCTCCCGAATTACTATACAGTACACAGTGTGGTGCAGCCTGCGGGCGAAAGTAATGTTGCTCCCACCATTCCATAGGGGTACCCCAAACAATATATGCCGGCATTAGAATAGGGCTTTTGCAAGGTATTAGTGGGCCCACACTTTTGTTTTATTTCCTTTTCTTTGAGCGTGATAACATGTGTGTTTATTAATATTTTCCCATTCAATTAACCCTTCCCGGTGGGGAAGTTACAGACCTGGTGCATTATAATTAAAGCCTTAGGAGGTATTATTCTGGCCGTATAATCAAAGCCTGTTGAGGTATTATACAGAGTGCAGACCCAGACGTGGGTGATGAGTCAAACACAGTGAAGTATATTATCCCTGATATTAACCCAGAGGTGGGTGCATACTATATGTGTTTATGAGGTATTGAGTTACACCCGGAGCTATAGTAGGACTTCGGTCCAGTAGATCACTCCTATTAAATAATTGTAACTGACAGTATAATTAACATAAAGACTTGAATGGGGTTCTGTGTGCGTGTCCATTCCTGTGCCCAGCATTAACTCTTTTGGTGTGGGTAACGTATATATGGTTAACCCCTTCCTACCCAACTCTCCCCTTTTCATTGTAAGGTTTCTAGGGTCATTGAGGGAGGGTACTGCTTGCGGGGGGAACTCAGAGTATTTGATTACAATTCAGTCACGAGGTGTGGGAGGGTCTAAGGAGCAACTGGGAGGAGTGGGAGCGTGTTGGGGAGTACTGCTGACCGCCCTGCGGCAGGGAAGGAAGACCAGAGTACCAGACCAGGTTGGTAAATCCCGGGCCCCATCCACTCACACTACCAGCCTCCAGTCGACGCCCCAGGCCCAAAGACGAGGGTGCAGTCAGACAGAGTTCTACTGGGTCCAGCTACCTCCTGACTGCCAGCAACCGTTCCCACGAAGCAGGGATAATCCACCCTGCTACACATAGGAAAAAGGAAACATTGTATACTTCATCATTTGGTCCTCCTCAGAGTGTTGGTAGCTATCTAATGTTTCTAATTTCTTTATTCAGGCTGATTACTTCATAAACTGCTGACAATGGGAAAAAGGAAACATTGTAACACAGCTGAAGTGCCTCCAAAGAGGATTAGATCGATAACATGTATTTTACATGTCTCAACTTCTGATTATGGTAATTTTATCACGCTCTGCAAATGCAAGGGGGGGGGGCAAGCGAGAAGCTATCGTATCTACACAGTGTTCGTGATATGAGACTCTGCGAAACAGCCACCTCACCATACCGCATGAAGGATATTTGTGACCAAATACCATTGACGTTAGAAGGCTTGCCTTTGGATAAAACTGGCTATCATCAAAACGGCTACAAAACCTTCACAGGGAAATTGGATCGTTTACAAGTGTCAAAGGCTTCTACATCTGGTGAATCATCGTCATCGATAAAGGACTCCCTACGCCATCTCAAATGTCTCTCAAGTCAAACTGAAGGGGCTCGGTGTTTCTTCTTGTTCCCAAATCAGTGTATCTTCTGTGACAAAACAACAACCAAGTTCAAGGGGAAGACTGAAGAGCTAAAAAAGTTTCAGAGTTGGAAACACAAAGAACCAGCCTGGAAAGTTATCGAACCTAGGGCACAGGAATTGAAGAAAGAGGATCTTTATCGCAAGGTGCAGGGAAAATACCTCTTTGCTATGGAAGCTCAGTATCATCCAATATGCAGAAATAACTTTAAAAATGAGTACCAAAACCATGAGCGTGGAAGGAAGAGAGGAAAAAAGGCAGCAGACAACATTGACAGCCCACAGGCCCGGAAAATGGCAGCACATAACAAGTCCTATTGTGTAGAAAAGGATTACATTCTTAGGAATGTGGTTGAACACAAAGAAGTCGTCCAGCTAAGATCCATGTGCAACTTGTACAGGAAGACACTGGAAGGTGAAGGTTTTCCTAATCCTGAATACTGCAGTGAGAAATTGGCAAGACGTTTACAAGGAGACAAAGACATATCTCGTGAACTCACATTCTCAAAGGTACCACACCATGGTTGTCTTGAGTTGAACCTTATATACAGCTCAAGCATTACTGTAGATGAAGCAGTTAAATGTGCGGACAAACTTGGAACATCTGATTAACTACAAGAAGCAGCACAATTCTCACATTAAAAAGACATTCAAAGAGTCAAAGAAGCTACCATGGCCCCCAACTGCACAGGAGCTGGATGCTGTGAAAATGGATGAACTGCTCCCAGAGCATCTTGTACAATTTCTGAGCTCAGTGGTGACTGGGACACTTGATGAAGAAAAGTGTGAGAAGACGCAGAGGCTGGTCTATTCGATTACACAAGATGTGTGTCGAGCAGCAACTAACAGCAAGTGGAAACTCCAAAAGCACATCCTCCTGTGTGCCACACTTCGGCACCTCTATCGAAGCAAACAGGTGAGTGATCAGCTAACTTATTGCTTATGAGGTCCTACATTGTCATTGCTCAATTATGCTTCATACAGGTATTTGATATTGATAAAAAAAAACATTTGTTTATCTCTTTACAGCTCACAACCATCCTTTCACGACTAGGACACTCAGAGACATATGACTTCAGTATGGAACTTGAGACAGCCATGGCCAAGGCTTTTGATGAGATGTCCACCAACCTGACCCCTCAAATCATCACTGGCAAGGGAAACACTGTTTTTCACAGCGAGTGGGACAACCTGAACAGAATCACCACCAACGTTCATGGTTCAAATGTGGTAAACAGCACCGGGGGAATCATGATTCAAGAAGTGAAGGAGAGCCATGTGAGCACCAAGAAAAGGACCCTTCCTCTCTATGATAGGTCATCCAAGATGAGAAGCCTTAAGATCACACCTCCCGAGACGCTGCCAGAGCTGGCATTCAAAAGCGTTGGCCCCAAATTCCCCAAGAATGCCAACTTTACCCCTCCTGCTGAGGAATCACTGGGCCCTGACTACTGTAGCACACTGCTGGGATTCTACGTCTTTACTGGGGAGGACTGTACCAGCGTTTTTTAAGGCAAAGGCAAGGTGAATCCCCTGAAGAAGCTGGAGACGACTCCTAAACTCCACAAAGCTTTCAGGCAGCTTGGTGCAGACTGGATGGTCACTGATGAGCTTCAAGAGGAGATGGGGAGCTTCACATGCATTATGTATGGCCAAGCACGGATGACATCAGTTGACACAGTACGGGTGAAAATTATGAGAAAGATGGTCAGCACTGACAAAGTCCTGGGCCCTCATTTATCAATGGTGCGTACGCACAGATAATTTCTAAGCAAAGTGTGGGACAATTTCAACGTGTGCTTGACTTTGTGCGTATATATACGCACAGCTCCGACCGTGCGTACCTGGCGCCCAGCGGTAGAATATGGAGACTGCACACACGGAAATAAGCTTCCGTGCATTAGTTCCAACACTGGCGCGTGTTCTGTATGAACCGTAATTCATTATAGTTAATTGTAAAATAGCGACAGTAGTGTAATTATAACTGGCTCACGCGCGAACAAGAGGTTGGCCTGCTTGTTTGGCACGGGGGGGCAGACGCAGAACACCCACCTCCAAACGCGATTAATAAAATAAAAAGCGAAATACTACAAATAAGATTGGTCACAACCAGGCATGCGTTGTTCATGGGACGGGGTAGCACGGTGTGGGACCTCACTCGCTATTTGCATATCAATAGCTCCGGTCGTCAGGTGTGTTAAATACGTTCTCAGACACATTCACACCTAACCTTGTTGTGAAGACGTGTTACATTCCATTCGTAGAGGCAATTAGGCACTGTCTTTAGTCTGTGCCCAAGCGAGGGGACATTAAATGCGCATTCGCGGGAGCGCGCGCACGCGCCGGGAGCGCGCGTGCACGTGGTGCGTGTCACCCCAGATGATTTCAATAACGCACCACTGGTCACAACGAAATGCTTTCTACTTCAATTTGTTGGTTAGAATAGATGACCTCCGTTGAAACTTCACTGAGACTAAAAGATAGTCTATTTGTGAACTCCCGCACAGACGTGATCATAATAATAATAATAATAATAATAATAGCTTAATTTTATATAGCGCCTTTCAAGAGACCCAATGTCGCTTTACATAGGGGGAAAAAATAACAAAGTAACAAACATAGTGGACAGACACATAAATATGATGGGATCAAGTTCGCGTTTTTATTGATCACATAGGCAGGCTATACATAGGCTACATGGCACGGTCCATCGTGATATTGGAGATGGATTGAGCAATAGACTGTTACTGTCTGTACCACCCATGTAGCTGTCAAAGCTCCATCACAAATGCAGTTATGTGAATAGAAAGGTTCTTGTATATGCTCTCGTATTATTGTTTATATAGGCGACCTAATACCGACATCAAAATAGATTGTATGCCTCTACAAATCATATGCAGGTAGAAAATTTACGGAAAATCCGTCGCGATTTGGAATGAAATTGACTGAGAACTTTAATCCCTGGGTATTGTGGGATATTTGTGGATATCCTGAAGAAGAATGTTCTCAGTCAACCGAGGTTTGGATAATAACAAAGGTTTATTAACCAAACAGATATAAATATAATATAGTACATAGAGAGAATGGCTGAGGGCTTCGCCCCAGGTGATCAGCTGAAATCACCCAGGTAAAAGAGACCTCAAGTGTTCTCGGGAGGAACCCTATATAGTTAAAAGGGGGGGAGGTGGTCCCATTTGATAGGTCAAGTGGGGGAGGGGGGGGGGGACACAGGATAGATACAGGGGAGGGGAATGTCTTTACATGAGAGAGTTGGGGAATCATTCTATTATTCCACAGTTACTCACTTTTCTCTATTATAATGTGGGTGAGATTAATGTATAATACACCAGGATTATTTGGAACAGGTGAGAGTGAATAGATATGGTAATAGAATGGGACCGATGTAATCCATCGGTTATCAGATAATGAATGAAATAGAAAACGATTAAAATAATGAAAATTTTGGCCAATGTGATCTGTTGCTTGGCATAACAGTTTAAAATAGTTATTTACATATATGATTCATGACATGATTGACTGGACTAAAGTCTGTGTTATTTTGATATGTGGGATGTGGGAATATCACCCTTTTCTTTTATTAATAATGGTCTGATTTAGCCACTCAAATACCTATATCAATGAGTGGTCCTCAACTCTGATATCAAACAACAATTAACATCACATATCTTGGCCTACCTCCAGTCGCTCACGTCGTGACTCAGACATTTAAGTGGTAACTATGTGTCTTCATGATAATATCTATGGGAGCTAAGATCATGGTTGTACACATACAAACATAGTAATATTTACAATAGACATTACCTTAGTGGCTAATGTGTCAAAATAAAATTGAAAACCGTTAACCTAGTGGTTAATCAAAACTAACATGATTGATTATGGGAAAATGTTCAAAAATATATATATATATGCACAATTTATAATGATTCTTGATGAAATTACTTAAGATCCAGTTGTATTTAACCTGAGTTTGAGTGTCATCTGTGATTGTCTCAGTTTTGTTGGTCTTTACTTAGAATCAGACAATTTTGTAACTTAAGTAATTCAAATGTGATGTAATGTGACCATGTGACCACTTCTTCCTTCAGCAATACATTTTAGCTCATCATTACTAAACATTGTTAATGCTATCTCATTGATTTCATTTCATCACATCCCTAGTTCATCATTTTCCAGATACATACAATTGTGAGGCTGTTCTTGTTTGTGAAGGTATTAATCTGAATGATGTCGCGTCGCTGTTGACAAGGTGTTCTCTGTCTGTCGTGTGGCAGGGCCAAACAGTAACACAGTAAAAATTAAATACATAACAATGTGGACAATGTGTGTTCAGATGCCTCTTGGTCCACAGGTCTCTGATGATGTCTCTTCTTGACGGTGCAGTCGGGAACATTCACTCCTCCATCATTCAGAGGGGGCCTACAGGAGGTCGCCGTCCACTCCCTGTGTACCTTGTCAAGGGTGCGAGAGGTCGATCAGCGTGAGCTAGGTTAGCCACTAGCTAACGTGAGCTAGATGGAAATACAAACAATGTAACGTTACTGGTGAAAAAGTGATTTACCTTGGAATACTCCTTTGACAACTTGCTGTACTTTGCTTGCAGATCTGCAGCTGGATTATGAATAGTCCCAACTTTAGCCAAGGTAACGTTAAGCTAAAACTAGCTTTTCAAATAGCTCTTCAGCTAATGCTAATAACAGAGCTCCCCGTCACACTGCTCTGTCGGGACGATGGCATTAAGAAAAGTTATAATTATTTTGTCTCGTCTTGTTTTAGTCAACAATATCAACATACATGAAGAGAAATTTCGTCCTGGTTTTTGTAAATTAAATGTTTGTGTCCTCAGTTGTGGTCAACGATATTTAATAAACTATTTTGTCTCGTTAGCGTTACAACGTTACATGGTCTTCAATAACGTGACGTCACGTCTCGTTGTCGTCATGAAAAAAACCTTTGTTGACGAACATCACCATTTTAGTTGACAAAATTAACACTGCCTGGAACGCCTGCCTCCCCCCAAGGTCTGTCTCATTCCACATGTCCAGCGAGCCAACTACAGTCGCCTTCTATAAGAGAGCAGACAAGGCAATAATTGAGAGCCCAAAACCACATGATCCAGGCATGGGCTGGGAGAAGACAGGAGAAGAGGAGGTGTTGGAACCGGTCTGGGCAATTGGACCCATCCTCCCTCCTTCTCTTGTGGAGGTACTGGCTCAGAGAGCAGAGTCAGAAGAGCATGCAGCTCTTGACAAGGTGACCGATTACGCCAACAATAACTTGTCTGTGGGTGAAGTGGATGGAGAGTACGAGCATGAGAATGAAGAGCTGGAGATGGAAGAAATTGAATTAGAAAATCTCTTCAGTGACGATGAGGATGGTGAGTAGTTTAGGTCAGCAAGTTGGTAGTGACATGAAAAGGTAAATGTATTCATTGTTCAAGTTGTAATTATATCACACTTTACATTACATAATCTTTCATGTTTGATTTTGGAGCAATAAATAGTTAAAAATAAACCCAACAAGATTTTATTTAATAATTTCATTTCATTTAAAGGATTAGAGAAAAACTGATTGTGAACATATATTCACTGTGTTGAAAAGGTAGTTGGTCATACACATTTTTTTGGCCATTTCTTGCTGTTTTTGTCCAGAAATACAGTCAAACTGTTGTCAAATGTCAACAATAACCATCCAATTGAATTCCTAGGGTCAGAATTGTATGGACAAATTTATTAATTTGTCTCTGTATGTTGTTTACTTCAAGGGTTATGCCTCTTGCTACATCAAATTTTAATGTTTCGGTTTTGGGTTAGGTGCAATAAAGGGTTAAAATGGAGCCTTTCGGACATTATTTCAGCTTGGCACCTGGCAGATTCTGAAAGTAGATACTTTAAGGATTAAGAAAAATCAGGTGGCATAAAATGTTCAGGGGGGTGCGCGTGGACCCCTATTTCCATCTAGACTAGTAGACCTGGTTATGAAACGCACCATATAGACCTGGTTATGAAATGTACCATATAGACCTGGTTATGAAATGTACCATATAGACCTTATGAAACATACCATATAGACCTGGTTATGAAATGTACCATATAGACCTGGTTATGAAACGTACCATATAGACCTGGTTGTGAAATGTACCGTATAGACCTGGTTATGAAATGTACCATATAGACCTGGTTATGAAACGTACCATATAGACCTGGTTGTGAAATGTACCGTATAGACCTGGTTATGAAATGTACCATATAGACCTGGTTATGAAACGTACCATATAGACCTGGTTATGAAATGTACCATATAGACCTGGTTATGAAATGTATGATATATACCTGGTTATGAAATGTACCATACAGACCTGGTTATGAAATGTACAATATATACCTTATGAAACATACCATATAGACCTGGTTATGAAATGTACAATATATACCTTATGAAACATACCATATAGACCTGGTGTAACTGAGGGGTACAATTCCCTGACTGTATTGATAAGTATGGTATTATTAAACCACTACCGCTTGTACTTTAACTTCTGGCCATCCAGTACATGATATAGATATGATGAACACTTTCCCACCTGATGAAACGAAGTCCACACAAATGTATAAATCGAATATTTTATATAGCAAAGGGTATATACAACGTTCACTTAATGACATTTATGATTTGAAATGCACTTGTAAGGCAAATGAGTATTCGTAGGTAAATCAACATTGAATGTCCAATCTCTGGTTACGCAGGGAGCAAGTATACAACCTGGTTCTTTAGGGAACTATAGCGATGGTACTTAAATGATTATAGCTGGATACACTAAAGGGGGGTCCCGCTGGTTGTAAGTCAGTAGGGGGGGGGGGGTTAGGAGAGCCGCTGGCGGTATCCCATCTGGCCGACGATTTCTTGGGAGAATTCAGAGTGCTGAACACGGTGCCCACAGAACCTCGGTCCGCAGATGAATACAGCTGGGCCCTCTGGTGGACGGTAGCTGCCGGTCCACAACGAAGAGACGTGAGGCGACCTCACTCGGGGTAGAGCGCCGTCTCACCTGGACTCCTCTCGGGGGGGTAGTTCCAACACTCAGCAGTGTTGGCTGTTATCCATGGCATAATCAAAGCACCCAAAGCACGTAGATAATCCAAGCCGTGGAAGGCTCGCCGTCGTCCGGGTAAAGTAATCCAATGTACAGGTCCACTCGTCCTGGCCCGGAGCTCCTCGGATGCAAGCACCACACGTGGTCTGCCCAGCCTGGTTAAGACTCCAGATAACGTCAGGAACGATGGGGGTACTGCTCACTTTATAACTCTAACCGAACGATGCACCATACATAATAGACTATTATTAACTTAATAGAAATACGTCCCACTCGACGGTATAGTGCCAAACTATGACAATTCAACTATTAATCCACACGATGTCTCAATGCCTATTCTGAGGCCAAGTAGGCCATACTGCACCACACGTGCGTCGTGGGTGAGGCTTCACGTCTGTTACTAGGTTGGAGGGTAAAGGACTAATGGACTAAAAAAAAGTTCTACTTTACTTGCGCCATATATATATGCGCTGTGAACAAATAGTACCATTCGTATTTCGCCAGACGTATTCCTACGCGGAACCGAGCTTGTAACGACATGTTCGTCGGCACGATTGAACTTGAACCAAGGGGCTTGGCTGCTGGCGCCAGGTTCTCGTCCAATGGTAGAATGAAACTATTATGGGCTGTTAGTAGACTAAAGGGATATTCAGTGTATATTGTACAAGGAATATACAGGGGATATCAAACGATATACAAATACTATTAAATATATATCCATAAATAAATATATATATTCGGTTTAATCTGATCCTTCACAACAGCCGCCCCCTAATTAGTCCCACCTAATTAGCTAAGCAGAGACAGATTAACCGCACTGTCTACCACTCAAGGTCCGCTGTAAGGGTCAGTCAACTCACAAAGTCATGGGGTCATGGTCATCATCGATAGTGTCTGGGAGTCTGGGCAGTTCTATTAGCCTCGCCACGGGTCGTGTGTAAGTTCGCCCTTGGACGAGCACTTCAGCTGCTCGGACCTTGCCATCGGCACCGGTGATCACTTTGCTTACGCGGCCAGCCGGCCACATAGCTCTGGGTAGTGACTGGTCGATAATCATGACGACTGTTCCTTCTGTCAAATTGTCTCTCTCTTTTACCCACTTCTGGCGGGTCTGTAGAGACGGTAGGTAGTGGAGTAGAAAGCTGTTCCAAAACTTGTCAGCTAGTACTTGACTGTACCTCCACATTCTTCGGCCGTTCGCTTCTTCAGGCCTGTACATTGTCTGGGGTAGCGCGGGGTCTAGCCGCCCCATCAAGAGTGTGTTGGGGGTGACTGGGTCAACATCTGCTACATCACTGGAGACGTAGCCGAGGGGCTTGGAGTTCAATACTCCCTCGATCTCCGTGAGGACTGTCATTAGGACTTCTTCCGCCACAGTCCGGGCCCCAAGCACGGCGTACAGGGCTGTCTTTATAGAACGTACTTCTCGTTCCCAGGTTCCACCGAAGTGGGGTGCGTTCGGGGGATTAAACTGGAAGTCAATCTGGGATGGAGCGAGGTGGGTCTTAAGTTCTGGGCCCATAGCTTGGAAGCTCTCTCTCAGCTCTCTTTCTCCGCCTTTGAAGTTTGTCCCGTGATCAGACAACAATGTAGACGGTTTTCCTTTCCGCGATGTGAATCTTCGGAAGGCCATAAGGAATGAGTCTGTGATCATGGTCGGAAGGAGTTCGATATGTATCGCTCTGATGGTCATGCATTTGAATACAATACCCCACCGCTTCTCGGTTCCTCTTCCTCTCTTTATATACAATGGGCCAAAACAGTCCATGCCTGTGGAGTGGAATGGCTTGTCGCCGAGTCGGAGGCGACAGGGAGGTAGGTCAGCCATCCGGGGTATGCTGGGCTGCGCGCGCCACTTTCGGCAGTCTAGACAGGTTCGCTGGAAGCGTCGCACCGCTTCTCTTCCTTGAAGTATCCAATAGCGACGTCTGATCTCCGCAAAGACTCTCTCTGCTCCTGCGTGGTGTACATCCTCGTCGTATTTCTTTATGATCAGCTCTGTGACCTTGTGTCGGCTGTTCAAGACTATCGGGTACTTAATGTCATCCGGTAGATCGGGGGCTCTCCGCAGACGACCACCCACTCTGATGAGATTATGGGCGTCGCTCTCGGGTGCCAAGTGGAGCAATCTGCTGTCTGATGGGACGGGCTTTCCTCCCTGTAGACAGTCTAGCTCATCAGGGAACGAGTCTCTCTGGGCTCGTTGTAGTAGAAGAAGTTCTGCTTCTTCGTAGTCAGCTGCTGAAATGTCAGTGGTGGACTGAATCTCTGGGTGGTGCCACAGGAATGTCTTTAGCTGCGCACTCTGTAGGGTAATGCAGTCATCTATGTTGGGGTCTGTGGAGGCGACTGTGCTCAGTCCACAGAACATAGGTTTCTTGTTCTCAGCCTCCTCTTTACTTGCTTCCCGTGGGGTGGGCGTAGGCCACTCTTCTTCCGGGAGCTTGAGGAATTCTGGTCCGTCACTGTAGATGTTGCGACGGGTGAGGTCATCCAGGGACATTCCCCGGGTGATGACGTCAGCTGGGTTGTGTTTGGTGTCCACATACCGCCAGCTCGCTGCTTCTGTTAACTCTTGAATCTCGGTGACTCTGACTCCCACGAAGACCTTGTATCTGCATGAATCCGACTTGATCCATGTGAGTACTGTCGTGGAATCTGACCACAAGATTGTTCTGTGCACCGGAATGGTGAGTTCACGTTGGATTAACGTGGCTAGATGCGCTCCTGCTAGGGCTGCGCAGAGCTCTAGACGCGGGATAGATTGTTGCTTTCGTGGGGCTATTCTTGAGCGAGCCAGGATGAAAGCAGTGTGTATCTCTCCTCCCTTCTCTTGGGCACGCAAGTAGGCCACCGATCCATAGGCTACTTCGGAGGCGTCACTGAAGACGTGTAGATCCATCTTGCATGTCTCTGGCCTCACTGTGGGTGGGAAGTAGCTGCGGCGTATATTAACGCCTGGGAGTGAGCGGAGCTCCGTCTCCCACTCTCTCCATGTGGAGGCAAGGTGTGCGGGTATTGGGTCGTCCCAGCCCTGGTCCTTGTCCCATAGTGCTCGTACAATCATCTTTGCCCTGGTGGTGTAAGGTAGAATACATCCCAACGGGTCATATTGTCTGGCGAGTGTTCTGTACACACTCCGTCTGGTGGTCGGTATCGCCGTCGACCTTCCCTGCTCCGTGGTCAGGGGTTTGTGTCTATAGTGGAGCGAGTCTGTTTTGAAGCGCCAGACTAGTCCTAGTGTCATTTCTTGGGCTTCTCCTGGGATGGTCGCCATCCAGGTCTCGCTGCTGGCAGCCTTGTCCGCGGGGGAGAGGCTGCGCAATACGTGCGGGTCACTGCTGGCCCACTGCCTGAGATCAAAGCCGCCTTTGATCAGGGAGGCGCGCAGCTTGATTAGGAGAGCCTCGGCTTCTTCTTGAGTCGAAACGCTTTGTAAACAGTTGTCCACGTAGAAACTGTTCTTCACACTGTGTCGGACCTCTTCATCTGCTGCTGGGTCCTCTGCGACGTGTTTCTGTAGTGCAAATGTAGCACAGCACGGGCTGCATGTGGTTCCGAAGGGGAGGACTTCCCAATGGTAGATGGCTGGGTGCTCATCTCCGATCTTCTCTCTCCATAGGAACCGCAGCAGGGGCTTGTCCTCCTCCACTAGTCTCACCTGCAGGAACATCCCTTTGATATCCCCGCTGATAGCCACCTTGTCCTGGCGGAAGCGTAGTAGCACGCCTAGTAGAGAGGGGCCGAGTGTGGGGCCGGGCAAGAGCTCTTTATTCAGATTTTGGGATCCGATCTGGTAGCTGCAGTTAAACACAATGCGATCCTTGCCGTTGTGGTGGACCTTGTGGTGCGGCACGTACCATGATTCGGTCGTCTGATCGGCCTCTTTAATGTCAATCTTTGTCACGTGTCCCGCTGTGATTAGCTTCTCAATCTCAGCGCGGTACACACTCTCTTGAGCGGGGTCTTTGGCTAGGCGCCGCTCTGTGTTCAATAGATACCGCTCCGTGGCGTCTTTCTTTGCGTGAAAGGTGGGCATTCCCTCTCGCCTCAGGAGTGGAGTTGCGTATCTCATCACTCCGCCGACTGTGACTCTCTTTGTCCCTTGCTCGAGGAGGTTGATGGCGTAAATGTCTTCTTTAGAACGAATGTCTTTCTTTTCGTTCTTAAAGGGCATTGTCTCTAGTGTCCATAGCCTCTCGACATGCTGCAGGAGAGTGGTGTCTTCTTCTGTCGCTCTGGAGTGGAGGCAGCTAGTGGCTGCTGTTCGGTTGAGAGATTTAGCGAGGGGGCCTTGTAGTGTCCACCCTAGGCGGGTCTCGACTGCTGCAGGACAGCCTCGGGGTCCTGTATGGACCCGGTCTATCGGGACGATGAGGTCTGCATGGTCGGAGCCTATCAGCAGGGTCGGGGTGGCGCCGTCTATGAGCGGGATAGGTAGTTGACGCAGGTGCACATATTTATCCATCAGCTTGGCGATGGGGTAGGTGTACTGCGATAGTCCTATTTCTTGGCTGGTGAAAGCATTTGTAATCCTATACCGTCGCTGGCTGCCCGCTTGCTGCGATAGTGAAGGAGACATTCTCGCCCTTTATCGTCTTTAAATCTCTTCTTATTGTCCGAATCGTCATTTGGTTCTCGCTCCCCCGCAGTCCCAGCTGGGCCGCAGCGGACGCAAGCAGAAGGGTCTTCTCTGACCCGTCATCAAGGACGGCGTAAGTGTCCATGACTTTATCTTGGTAGCTCAATGTCACACGGACTACCTTTAAGAGCACTTGGGCGCCGCTGCTGCTGGCGGGGTCAATGTACATGACACTTGCCTTGGTGCCGCTCGATGGTGCAGGTGCAGGCCTTCTTCTGTTACTGTCGTGTAGTACATCTAGATGGGCTCCGTCACACCGACTGCACCTCTTCTTTAGGCGGCATTCGGCTGCCATGTGACTGCGCGCACATCGGTAACAGCGCCTGTTGGACTTTATCCATTGACTCACTTCTTCTGCATTCATCTTTGTGAACAGGTCACATTGTGACAGCCAGTGTTCCTTCTCACAGTAGGGGCACACCATCTTCCACTTCTCTTTTCTCGAGGGGGTACTGTGGCTCTTACTGCTCGGTACTGACTCTGATTGGTGCATGACAGTCACCGATCTTCTTCCATCGTTTATTCTCCTGGGTCCCTCTCTGGAGCTTGGCGTGCTCCGCACGAACGTATCCAGTCGTAAGCTGCTGACTTCTCTCGCCAGGAAGTCGGCTAGATCGAGGAGGGATGGTTCGGGACCGTTAGGATCACGGTGGTCTCTCTGCCGCCTAAAACGCTCTTGTCTTGCGGATGGCAGCTTCTCTAAAATCCTCTCGACGTTAGAGTTGGCGTATAGCTCGTGCATGCCCTCTTCCCGTTGCGCTCCCAGCATCCCTACCAGGGACTGCACTTTTATCGACAGGTCGTCTAATGAGCGATTGTCTGTTGCTGGGGGTAGGCGATCAATATGCCTTATCTCTTGGATTACGTAATCCCATATACGTCCATATCTCTGGTCCAGCGCTGCTAGAGCCGCGGTGTATGGGGTCGTAGAGGTGGCATAGGCTAGCGCTATATTGTGCGCTCGCGGTACTTTCAGGTGCTTCAGTAATATTGCATACTTGTGACGTTCATCAACGACATCCACCATCATTGTCTCTAAGCACATCCGGAGCTCCGTGTACTGTGCTCGATTCTCGTAGGTGAAGTCTGGAAACGTCGGCGTGGCAATGTATGACGCCGTGGATGGCTGATACATCGGCGAGCGTTGGGGGAGAGACCTCCTAGGCGAGTCTCCTCTTGCGCCTCTCTGTGGGCTGGTACCGACAGGGTACCATGGCCCGCTGGTCCAGGTGCTATTCCTCTGGGCTGGTCGTGCGTCGTGCTCACCCGTGAATAGAGTCGGGGGTCTGTAGCGCAGCGCCGCGGGGGTATAGCCTGGGCTGTACTGGACCTCCTGGTCCGGTGGAGTACTGTGCTGTCGTCGGGCTTGGTTCTCCTCCTCTCCCTCTTCTTCTTCTATCAGGTCCTCTAGATCCTGTAGTCGTTTATTTAGCTTCTCCGCAGTGTATGCCGCTCCTTCCTTGTAGCTGGGTCTCGCTTGGACCGGTCTGGGAAGGGGGTCTGCGGGGGGTATAGGCTTGGTCTGTTGGTCAAGTTCAGGGTCGCTTGCTCGGTTAGGAGACGCTGCCCTTGACTGTTGTCTCGACGAGTTCCTTGAACCCCTGGCGGAGGGAGAGGGTGTTGCCTTGAGGATCAGCTGCTCCATTAGTTGCGCTTGTAGCTTGTCGCGCTCGGCTTCGCGCTTGGTGAGATCTGCTTCTCTTTGGGCACCGGCAGCGGCGCGCTGTGCGTCGGCCCGGTCTCTTGCCATATTCTCTTCCGTCTGAAGGCGTCTCATCTCCAGGCGTATGCGCTCTTCTTCGCTCCGTTGCTGCGCTTGGAGTTGTTCGCGCTCGATAAGCATCTGTGCTTGGAGTCGATCGCGTTCACCCTGAAGTCGATCGCGTTCAGTAGCGGCTGTCAGGCTGACGAGGAACGCCTGTGATAGCATCCTCTCCGCTTCGCTGGGGGAAGACGGTTGTAGAGGTGAGCCGCTCCTGGGTGAGCCGCTCCTGGCTGTACTCGTTGGGGAGTCCTGGAGCTCTATTTCCTCGGCGCTCTCCTCCTCTTCTTCCGTGCAGAGTTCTCTCTCTGTAGGGTTGTCTTCCTCCCGGGGCTGGTCGGGGACTACTTCTTCGGTATTGGCGGGGGGTAAAGGCATGTCAGCTCCCTCCTGGTCCCCACCGTGAGCTTGGTCAGTTACATTAGAACCCACTAGGGCCTCTGTGGTCGGGGCAACCTGGTCGTTAAGGTCAGACATAATTTTACTTTCTACTTTTACCGCGTTTACCGTTTGTCGAAGGCTAGGTAGTTGACTGACAGCGTAATCCTCTAAGTACTGAGGTGGCTGTCGTCTGCGCTGCGGGCGTTCTACGTTAGGAGGACCGTTTCGTGGAGTGTTCATCATAGGCCATTTCAATATTAATAACACTATATTAATATTACACTAGTTACCATCCGGCTCGAAGGACCAATTGTAACTGAGGGGTACAATTCCCTGACTGTATTGATAAGTATGGTATTATTAAACCACTACCGCTTGTACTTTAACTTCTGGCCATCCAGTACATGATATAGATATGATGAACACTTTCCCACCTGATGAAACGAAGTCCACACAAATGTATAAATCGAATATTTTATATAGCAAAGGGTATATACAATGTTCACTTAATGACATTTATGATTTGAAATGCACTTGTAAGGCAAATGAGTATTCGTAGGTAAATCAACATTGAATGTCCAATCTCTGGTTACGCAGGGAGCAAGTATACAACCTGGTTCTTTAGGGAACTATAGCGATGGTACTTAAATGATTATAGCTGGATACACTAAAGGGGGGTCCCGCTGGTTGTAAGTCAGTAGGGGGGGGGGTTAGGAGAGCCGCTGGCGGTATCCCATCTGGCCGACGATTTCTTGGGAGAATTCAGAGTGCTGAACACGGTGCCCACAGAACCTCGGTCCGCAGATGAATACAGCTGGGCCCTCTGGTGGACGGTAGCTGCCGGTCCACAACGAAGAGACGTGAGGCGACCTCACTCGGGGTAGAGCGCCGTCTCACCTGGACTCCTCTCGGGGGGGTAGTTCCAACACTCAGCAGTGTTAGCTGTTATCCATGGCATAATCAAAGCACCCAAAGCACGTAGATAATCCAAGCCGTGGAAGGCTCGCCGTCGTCCGGGTAAAGTAATCCAATGTACAGGTCCACTCGTCCTGGCCCGGAGCTCCTCGGATGCAAGCACCACACGTGGTCTGCCCAGCCTGGTTAAGACTCCAGATAATGTCAGGAACGATGGGGGTACTGCTCACTTTATAACTCTAACCGAACGATGCACCATACATAATAGACTATTATTAACTTAATAGAAATACGTCCCACTCGACGGTATAGTGCCAAACTATGACAATTCAACTATTAATCCACACGATGTCTCAATGCCTATTCTGAGGCCAAGTAGGCCATACTGCACCACACGTGCGTCGTGGGTGAGGCTCACGTCTGTTACTAGGTTGGAGGGTAAAGGACTAATGGACTAAAAAAAAGTTCTACTTTACTTGCGCCATATATATATGCGCTGTGAACAAATAGTACCATTCGTATTTCGCCAGACGTATTCCTACGCGGAACCGGGCTTGTAACGACATGTTCGTCGGCACGATTGAACTTGAACCAAGGGGCTTGGCTGCTGGCGCCAGGTTCTCGTCCAATGGTAGAATGAAACTATTATGGGCTGTTAGTAGACTAAAGGGATATTCAGTGTATATTGTACAAGGAATATACAGGGGATATCAAACGATATACAAATACTATTAAATATATATCCATAAATAAATATATATATTCGGTTTAATCTGATCCTTCACAACACCTGGTTATGAAATTAAATCATCTAGACCTGGTTATGAAACGTACCATATAGACCTGGTTGTGAAATGTACTGTATAGACCTGGTTATGAAATGTACCATATAGACCTGGTTATGAAATGTACCATATAAACATTATTATGAAATGTACCAAATAGACCTGATTATGAAATGTACCATATAGACCTTATGAAACGTACCATATAGACCTGGTTATGAAATGTACCATATAGACCTGGTTATGAAATTAAATCCTCTAGACCTGATTATGAAATGTACCATATAGACCTTATGAAATGTACCATATATACCTGGTTATGAAATGTACCATATATACCTGGTTATGAAATGTACCATATAAACATTATTATGAAATGTACCATATAGACCTGGTTATGAAACGTACCATATAGACCTGGTTATGAAATGTACCATATAGACCTGGTTATGAAATGTATCATATATACCTGGTTATGAAATGTACCATATAGACCTGGTTATGAAATGTACAATATATACCTTATGAAACATACCATATAGACCTGGTTATGAAATGTACAATATATACCTTATGAAACATACCATATAGACCTGGTTATGAAATTAAATCATCTAGACCTGGTTATGAAACGTACCATATAGACCTGGTTGTGAAATGTACCGTATAGACCTGGTTATGAAATGTACCATATAGACCTGGTTATGAAATGTACCATATAAACATTATTATGAAATGTACCAAATAGACCTGATTATGAAATGTACCATATAGACCTTATGAAACGTACCATATAGACCTGGTTATGAAATGTACCATATAGACCTGGTTATGAAATTAAATCCTCTAGACCTGATTATGAAATGTACCATATAGACCTTATGAAATGTACCATATATACCTGGTTATGAAATGTACCATATATACCTGGTTATGAAATGTACCATATAAACATTATTATGAAATGTACCATATAGACCTGGACGGTTATGAAATTTACCATATAAACCTTATTATGAAACGTACCATATAGACCTGGTTATGAAATGTACCATATAGACCTGAAACATACCATATAGACCTGGTTATGAAATGTACCAAATAGACCTGATTATGAAATGTACCATATAGACCTTATGAAACGTACCATATAGACCTGGTTATGAAATGTACCATATAGACCTGGTTATGAAATTAAATCCTCTAGACCTGATTATGAAATGTACCATATAGACCTTATGAAATGTACCATATAGACCTGGTTATGAAATGTACCATATATACCTGGTTATGAAATGTACCATATAAACATTATTATGAAACGTACCATATAGATCTGGACGGTTATGAAATGTACCATATAAACCTTATTATGAAACGTACCATATAGACCTGGTTATGAAATGTACCATATAGACCTGAAACATACCATATAGACCTGGTTATGAAATGTACCATATAGACCTGGTTATGAAATGTACCATATAGACCTGGTTATGAAATGAAATCCTCTAGACCTGATTATGAAATGTACCATATAGACCTGCTTATGAAACGTACCATATAGACCTGGTTATGAAATGTACCATATATACCTGGTTATGAAATGTACCATATAAACATTATTATGAAACGTACCATATAGACCTGGACGGTTATGAAATGTACCATATAAACCTTATTATGAAACATACCATATAGACCTGGTTATGAAATGTACCATAGACCTTATGAAACATACCATATAGACCTGGTTATGAAATGTACCATATAAACCTTATTATGAAACGTACCATATAGACCAGGTTATGAAATGTACCATATAGACCTGGTTATGAAATGTACCATATAGACCTGGTTATGAAACGTGATTTGTCAGTGGATGAGTGTTCCTCCTCGTCTATATGGGTTCCTCATTCACGTCAGACTCAGTGTGTGCTGCGCATCAAAGAGGCAAAAAGGAACATAATCCGGGTCAGAACAATGGGGCAGACTACAATATATTTGCATTTGTTAGCCATGCTAGTGATCTACAATCACGCCATGCCAAAGCTAGATATGTAAAAGATGAAAGACACACTCACAGATGCTGATTTAGCAAAATTACATCCAGCCATATTAGTTTGAAACAACTTTTAGTCAGGGGAGTGCCATGGTTTCTCCATAGAGCTCCATTATACTTTTAGTCAGGGGAGTGCCATGGTTTCTCCATAGAGCTCCATTATACTTTTAGTCAGGGGAGTGCCATGGTTTCTCCATAGAGCTCCATGATACTTTTAGTCAGGGGAGTGCCATGGTTTCTCCATAGAGCTCCATTATACTTTTAGTCAGGGGAGTGCCCTGTGGAAGGACTAGTACTAAAATACATAATGCATTTTCAAGGACCAGGTGCAACACTCTGCACCACTGCACCATTCACACAACCCGACCACGGTTCTGTCAAAACTGAGAATGATGATGATATCATCTAACTCTCTTATCATGTCTGGCACTATATCTTTTCTTAGGCTTATTATCAAAGCAACAGTGAATTATCACTTGTGTAGTTCAAAGGCAATTCAAAAACACACTATTTGATCTTTAGAATAAATTAGTCCACGTTCAGTTGACCAATTGATCTTTAACTTGATGCTGTATAAAGATAATGTAAGCACTTAAATGATCAGTCTTAAAGGGATATTTCACTTAAGTAGAAGTTGTCAAGATTCAGCAATCCTAAGGTCATCTACAAGTAAACTATAGGCCACTGCTGTCTCTGTCGTCTGATGTCCACACCACCATTCCTCCCAGATTTCCTCATTCTCCCCATTCACTTCCATGCATTCAAGTTTAAATAGGGACAGCAGCGGTCACTAGCTTACTTGTTGATGCACTTATATAATAATAATAATAATAATAATAATAATAATAATAATAATAATAATAATAATAATAATAATAATAATAATAATAATAATAATAATAATAATAATAATAATAATAATAATAATAATAATAACAATAATAATAGCTTGGATTTTTTTTGGCGGTCATGAAACCCAAGGATGCTTTACAAAGTAACAAAAAGACACATAAAACATAATCCGCCACAGAGTCAGTGAGTGAAGGCCGGAGTCTGGAGGTGAAATAATGCCGTTTTTGTTACAGACTGAAAAGGAGAGTAGAGTAAATGGTAAATGGCTGCATTTATCCAAAGTGCTTTACAATTTGTTCCTCACATTTTACCCGTTCACTCACACATTCACACACCGATGGCAGAGGCAACCATGCAAGGTGCCAACCTGCTCATCGGGAGCAATTAGGGGTTAAGTGTCTTGCTCAAGGACACTTCGACACACTTCCCAGGAGGAGCGGGAATCGAACCGGGAACCTCCGGATTACAAGACATCTGCTCTACCTCCTGAGCCACTGTCGCCCCTGAGAGTAGAATCCAGAAAGACACCCAGGTTGTGGACTTCAGGGTGACAGCGAGATGGAGCTAGAGTCCAGAAGCAGATCTACAAGCTTCAGGAGCAGCTTTCTACGGAAGCCCTAAGAGGCCATACATTTTATTTACTCCGTTTTCCTGTGATAACGAGTTAATTTAATTCGTTTTCTCGAGATCTCGAGTTATTTATGTCATTATCTCGAATATAGAGCGAGACATATAGCGAGGCGCGACAGACCAAAAAAAACAGTCATCAGAAGCACAGAACGACATGAGGTGGATTTAATTAGAAGAAGAAGCAACAACATGCTTACAATCAGACAACCGGTATTTCACAAAGCTGGCTAACTGAGTAAGACTGACTTCTGCACTGAGTAAAACCTAGAACCTCTTCAAATCTGGAACATGGACTAAAGTAAAAAGAGCTGTTCTGGGTTTTACTCAGTGCAGAAGTCAGGCTTACTCAGTTAGCCACCTTCGTGAAATACCCCCCTGCGGTTGTGTGTGCTAGCCGTCTTCTTAGATGATGCACACTAATGTGTATATTATCTGTAACATAACAGCAAGGCATAAAGCTATTTCAGCCTGTGTCAGGCCTTGATTGAAGATGTGATGCGGTGATCAATATCCTCCTGCTCCTCTGACTACACTGAATGATGTTTCCTGCAGTGATTTAATATACTATCGTTTCGTTTTCTCGAGATCTCGAGAAAATTATCCCGTTATCTCGGGAAAACAACATTTGTTATTTCGAGATAATGACATAAATAACTCGAGATCTCGAGAAAACCAATTAAATTAACTTGTTATCACGGGAAAACGGAGTAAATAAAATTTATGAATGTATGGCCTCTTAGGGCTTCCGTAGCTTTCTGACATACAGCAAAGAACATTCTCTAATGCTATTGGTGGCCTGTGTTCACATGACCACTCCTTGTTTCTTTCCTTCTAGATCGAGACTCCTGCTGCGTGTCCCAACACCTCGCTAGCGCTTGGAAATGCCTGAACACTTGTTTTTGTTTAGTCTACACCTTTGATTATCCAGACGTACCTACACACACACACACACACACACACACACACACACACAGACACGCACGCACGCACTCACACACACACACACACACACACACACACACACACCTGGCTCCAAGCGTCCCACCTCAAGACGACCACACACAAGGTGCCTTGATGTACAAGACCAATGAGAGACCCAAGCATGTGTGCAATTATGTTTATGTATGTGTGTGTGTGTGTATGGATGAGAGATAAAGAGTCCATGTGTGGGTGACTACAGAATGTATGTGTAATGTGTAAACTAAACACACATGTCTACAGTGTGTTGTAGTGTTTCAATCAATCAAACCTGGATATTTGAGTTCAAAGAGAGCTAATGTTTGGGCCTAGAGATCAAAGAGTAAAGCTTCATGGTACAGCGTGCATCCAGCAACAACTACAAAAACCTAGCCTGGTATGGGCGGCTGGGTGGCGCAGCGGACATTGCACTCGTCACCAACGCAAGAGACACCGGTCTCGAATCCGGCTGTCAGCGTTGCCTCCGGCTTGGGCCGGCCGTCATACTGACTCAATTGACAGAGTCAGCGGGAGGGAAGTCGATGGGTGGTAATCTGGTCGTTGTAAACAGTGACTCCTACAGGTCGGTCAGGGCGCCTGCACAGCAAAAGACAGGAGATGGCGGGGGCAGTGTGAGCCTCCCACACGTTACACCTCGCCAATGAGAGTCCGCGCTAGCAGGTGAAAAAGAAGTGGCTGGCTGCCTCCACATGTATCGGAGGGGACATGTGATGGGCTTCTACCCTCCCTATGACCGGCCAGTGGGGGGCACATGCGAGCAACGATCAGGACAGGACAGGGAGAATTGGCACGAGAGGAAATTGGGATGGGAGAAAAATCACAGAAAAAGGAGGAGAAAGAAAAGTTGGTAAAAAAAAAAAAAAAAAACCTAGCCTGGTGCAGCGTGCATCCAGCAACAACTACAAAAACCTAGCATGATATTTCCAAACACGTATCGTAGTATTTCCATAATTTTACATAAATTACGATGGTGGTAGTGACCAAGGAATGATGAAATACCTTGATATTACCATATTATGTAAGTATAATACATATAATACAAATAAGTGAAACCATAGCGATACAAAAATTATTCATACAATAGCCGATACTGTGGTAAAACCATCAAACTACCATGATACTTTTTTCTATTAACTGTGTGAGAAACGCTTAACTTGTCACCTCTTATTAATTGTGTCTCACCTTTTATGTTAGGTGAGTGTTTGATTGATTGAATAGTTTATTGGTTTTGAATGGAAAATCACACATATACATTTGATCACAATATGAAACAGGTATACATTTTCTCCATTTACCAATAGGATTTCATAAAACACAATAAAGCCATAGGCTTGTTTCCATTGTGGTCCTTCATCATTGGTGTCAGTGGATTTATGTACTGGTGTGTGGACGTGGGTGTTTGTAGTGTCTGTATGTCAGGATGTGTGGTATAAAAACTAAAAAATACATACAATAATATTCCATTTTATAGACAATAAAATAATAAAAAAGGAACAACCAATACCCCCATTATTTTCCACTGCCGTCCCGACTCGCCGTGCAGTGAAGGTCCAGAAGAGACCCCTCCCCCCCTTCTCCGCTAAGCTGTGACATTGCTTTTAATCATGCATTTATGTTACCTATGAGATGGATAGATACCAATGTGCTCTCTGTGCGTTCAGTAGAAAGCTATCTGGCTGCAAGCTAGCCTAGCTTAACACAAATGAATGGAAGCGGAAACTCTCCCAGAGTTTTAAGATAGTATCCGCTTTCATTCATTTGTGCTAAGCTGGGCTAGCTTGCAGCCTTTCTACTGAACTCATAGAGAGGAAATTGGTAGGCTATCTATCTTCATGTCTGACTCTGGAGAAGATGGTAAGCCCATTCCCAATAATGTTGGCGTGTTCCTTTTAAACAATGTCCTCAGTGGTATGTAGGCTAAATATCCTTATGGTGTATAATGGACATAACTATAGGACTCCAGCAGTTGTCAAAGCGTTGTATTAGGTGAAAACATCATATAAAACAGGTTGGGTGTAACAGTGTGTGTGATGGTGATAATTCAGTTTCCCCTCCTTTTCTCAGACTAACTAACATTGCACTTAAAACAACCAAAATATTTATGAGCCAACAAGAAAATGTAGTATTTCACCCAATTCCTACCCAGAATGCCACTGGTGTCCACCACTCTGAGGTCACTAAAATGGAAAGTGGAAACTATCCACGGCCAACACCAACACACCCTATTCTGCATCTCCTTCCCCACAAAGAAAAGAGGGAAGACGATATACACTTCAAAGAGGAGGGTAAGGGAGCAGCTAATCCCCCAACCCCCTCTTCCTCTTCCCTCTGCCAGGCACGCTTACTTGGCTGCACAATTACGACGACAAGCTCCAAACATGGACGCCTTCCGAAGGTTTGCTTCCCCCCGGAGAGAGGCGGACATGGGGAACACACAAGATGGGGGGGGGGGGGGGGGGGAGAGTGGCGGTGAGCCCAATCCTCTAAACTAGCAAACAGAGCATGGCAGCGAGAGTGAGGGGTGTTGGGTCAACCACGGTAGAATTAGCACGACTAGCATGGATGAACTGACCCCCCCCCCCCCCCCCCCCCACACACACACACATACAGTACACTCTGTCTTTTCTACAATGCACACACACAAATGTACACACATGCTCACACACATTAGTGCATATCTGCATCAACTCATCGACCCTCTTATGTAAAAGTCCTACTTTGCCATTTAAAAAGATACATACTGTATACTGGCACGGGGGGCGGGCGAAACAAGCTACTGTGGAGTGACCTACATACCTCCCCCCATGTCGCAGAGAAGGGAGGAGAGAGAGAAAGCGGCAAGAGGCTGTAATTCCCTAGGACTGGGATACAAGCATCTCTGGTAGGTGGGCGGTGTGGTTTTTAAAGGAGCATGGCGGGGTGGGGTTCATCCTTGGGGCCGAGGACGGGACGGGATACCGGGGTTTGTCTGGTACAGACCCCCGCCGCCATGCATGATTAAAAGCAATGTCACAGCTCAGCGGAGAAGGGGGGGGGGTCTCTTCTGGACCTTCACTGCACGGCGAGTCGGGACGGCAGTGGGAAATAATGGGGGTATTGGCAGCGGCAGGGAGGGCACGAACGAGGAGCTTTAGATGAGCTGCGTGAGACGGACCTCATGAGCTCCTCCTTCATCCACAAACACACACTTTTGCTTCAGCACACCGGCAAACTCACGAAGGAGGAGCGAGTAAAATATATGAGAATGTTGTACTTTGTTGTCTTTGCATTTGTATTGTGGTATTTTAGTTATCTTTGCTTTTTGCCTCGTCTTGTTGTCTGTTATGATTTTATGTGCCGTGTGATTTTGCTTTTCTTATTTCCAATGTGACCTTCGAGTTGAAATAAATGTTTGAAATTAAATTACATTTCACAAATACAATATCTCTTCAGATTTGTACCCACAGTAAAGCTATCCCGGGGGAAATGTCCTAAAAGCAAATTCACACACAAAGCCTTGGTTCCATCTGGGTCTCGTGAACCAGCATCAAGCTTGCTTGTGATGAACCAGAAGAATACAATAATTCTATTTTAATCAGATTTAGTACTCAGCACATTTTGGCAGCACAACATGGATGATTACAAACATGACAGCTGGCCACATGATTCATTTGGAAACCATTACAACAGTTTGTAATCTAGTGTTGAGAAGTAAGAAATCCTTTTAAATTAATTTCAGAAGTGTGTAATCTGCTGCCCTGAAAACCGTTGAGACCACTGTACCTCCTGTCCAAAGCATTTATGAAGGCTTAGATATCTAAAAAGAAAAAGTAATCAAGTAGCTCAGTAGAACAATATTTCATTCAAGTTATAATTTTGCACAGTAAAAATTAACAAAGTCCTACAAACATTAAAGATCCATTGAAAAACACATTTTATTAATATTCATTGTGTCAGAAAGACCTTCTGCAGGCTAAACAAATTAGGCTACCGCAGGCCTATAGACATTTAGCACCCTCATAGCCCAAATGCAATGTTCCTGTAGACATTCTGCACCATCATAGCCCAAATGGAATGTTCCTATATACATTCTGCACCATCATAGCCCAAATGGAATGTTCCTATATACATTCTGCACCCTCATAGCCCAAATGGAATGTTCCTGTGTAGATATTCTGCACCCTCATAGCCCAAATGGAATGTTCCTGTGTAGATATTCTGCACCCTCATAGCCCAAATGGAATGTTCCTGTAGACATGCTGCACCCTCATAGCCCAAATGCAATGTTCCTGTAGACATTCTGCACCATCATAGCCCAAATGCAATGTTCCTGTAGACATTCTGCACCCTCATAGCCCAAATGGAATGTTCCTGTAGACATTCTGCACCATCATAGCCCAAATGGAATGTTCCTGTGTAGATATTCTGCACCCTCATAGCCCAAATGGAATGTTCCTATAGACATTTAGCACCCTCATAGCCCCATTCCATTCCATTCCAATTCCCTTTGGGATTTATTTCCCTTCACTTTATATTGAGGGTATTGACAGGGACAGAGAGGGAGAGAGAGGGACATGGAGCATATTACACACACTCCCCGACTGCACGTGTGCGGGGAACCACACACGCAGTCGGGACACAGACCGTGACAAGCGAGTGAGAGAGAGGGAGAGAGAAAGAGACAGAGAGGGAGAGAGAGAGGGACACGGAGCACCCCACACACACTCCCGACCGCGAGCGGGGAAACACACACGCAGTCGGGAGCACTCGCATATCACTGTCAACCTGCTGCAAAATATCATTGCGCACGCTCCCACACGCGCGCCCGTATTCCGATCCGTGCAATAATATTCACAGGGGTATATATTGTCATTTGAAACAAGTTACCAATGCATTGTCCCGTGGGATTATGCCCCCCCCGCGGCGAAATTTATTAGTATCCCCCTCAATCTCTTTATGTCTCTCTTTGTCTGCAGACTGTGGGTGACTGTCACTCAAAGCGATTTGCGAGTATGGGCGGAGCCCAGCCCAAAACAGCTTTAAATCTTGAAGTGGAAAAATGTTGCTTTTGAGTACTTGATTAGAAATACAAAACAATGAATTTTTTGGAAAGAAAACTTACAGATGTGTTCCATACTCACAGGAAATGTGTAACATTGCCCAAATAGTGAAAGGAATAGCAAAACATGGGACCTTTAAAGGTCCCCTGTCTTATAAATTGCCTTTTCCAGTGTTTAGCATTGCAATGGTGGTTTGTATCAATGGGGTCTGTGTCTCTAATTCTCATTTTGGCGGATTGCTCCAATTCAGTTAAGACAAGATCCTCCCCCAGTGAACTAAGCCATTCTGATTTGACTTGCTCCCTGACGTCAGCAGGTGCTGCTGATCTGCATAACTAACGCCCCCTCTATGGTTGTAGCCACACTCAACCATTCGCTCAACAACAGAGCGAGTGGAAATACTGACACTTCCTCAAATGGGTTGACGTGGCGCGGGTGCCGACAGAGAGAGCAGAGAACGAGCGAGCGAGAGAGAGAGATAGGGGGCAGTATTGAATTGGAAGCTGATTGGATAGACCAGACGATGCAGGCAGCTGATTGGATGGACTGAGAGAAGAAAAATGGCAGCAGTCCTTTCATTCTTATTACACCTAAACAGTCTGATAAACATGTTTTTGACAACATTTTAGGTAAGAAATAGGCAATGAAGTCGCTGAATCTTTATTCCGATTTGATTTTCACTGCTTAGCCTAATTTGACAGTTTGATCAGGTGTCGTGAGATAGGATGCCTAGCTTTCTTTGGCCACTGTGTGGATGTCAGTGAACTATGGTTAGAGCAGGGCTGCAGACAAATAGTTTCCACTAGTAGCCCTACTGAAAATGTTAGTAGAACCAGCATAAAATTTAGTAGCACCACTTAAATCAACATTCAACACAACACGTGCATAGTGTTTTCTATTTCTACGTGATCCAATAACAAGTGTACAGCTCTAAGTACAGGTGCAAACACACCCAAGACGTGCTGAGGACACATTGAGATCCAATACGATAAGACCACATTCTTTTTAAAGATAATTATTTTGACATTTCTTATTGCTTTATTGGATAGACAGAGAGGAAGGATGGGAGAAGATATGGGGAGGAGACATTTGGCAAATGTCGCCGGGTCCGGGCAAGCCCAGATTAACGACCGGGCCGATTGAGCCACGGCCTGTGGGCCTCGAGCCCCCCCTAGTGACGAGGGGGCCTCCACTACAGGTGGCTGTCACTGTTACTTTCATAGCGTAGTGACTAGACGTATAGGGAGGGCTGGAAATCTATAGTGCTCCCTCTGTCCTGTGGAGGGCGGCAATACGCCTAGACGCGTAGTGCGCCAGAAATATACAAGAAGAAGAAGAAGAAGACTAGACGTAGAGTCTGCTGTCACGCCCGCATCTCCACATCCCAGCCCCGACACGAATGATGCAGATTGGGATCATGACAGCAGAGACCCGCCGGTGCTGATAGCGGATAACCGGATATCAATTCAGCATCTGGATCAGAAAGAAAGTTGAGGATGAAAAAGTAAGTAAAGTGTTAGCTTGGATGCTAACGTTAGCTAGCCCATGTTGTGAGTGTTTATTGAGATACACCAAGCTAACTGTAGCACAGTGTTTAATGAGAGATAGTAGATTCAATACACCAAGTTAACTGTAGCACAGTGTTTAATGAGATGGTGGATTCAATACACCAAGCTAACTGTAGCACAGTGTTTAATGAGAGATAGTGGATTCAATACACCAAGCTAACTGTAGCACAGTGTTTAATGAGAGATAGTGGATTCAATACACCAAGCTAACTGTAGCACAGTGTTTAATGAGATAGTAGATTCAATACACCAAGCTAACTGTAGCACAGTGTTTAATGAGAGATAGTGGATTCAATACACCAAGCTAACTGTAGCACAGTGTTTAATGAGAGATAGTGGATTCAATACACCAAGCTAACTGTAGGGCTGTACAGTGCGACATATATATTGCACGTGCTACAGCAACAGCGGTCTGTGCGATGAATGGATTTACTTCAGTAGCACTGGTGCGATAGGCATTCGGTTCATATTGATACTCTTATTTTGAAAATCCTGTCACAGGTCTCATTTCCGCCTAAATATTATCACGTCTCATGGCTTCTCCTACCATTGTTATGCCGACGATACTCAACTCTTCCTCTCCTTCCCTCCCTCAGATATCCACGTCTCTGAGCGGATCTCGGCCTGTCTGTCCGACATCTCCGCCTGGATGACGTCCAACCACCTCAAACTGAACCTAAGCAAAACAGAATTGCTCCACCTGCCGGCCAAATCCTCCCCCCTAACCGACCTTTCAATCACAGTCGAGAATGCAGCTGTGACTGCGTCCCCGACCGCCAAGAACCTTGGTGTTGTCCTCGACGACCAGTTGAACTTCTCTGCTCACATCGCAGCGACGACCAGAACCTGCCGATTCCTCCTGAGCAACGTCAGAAGGATCCGCCCCTTCCTGACAAAAGAAGCCACCCAACTCCTCGTCCAATCAACAGTCATCTCCCGCCTCGACTACTGCAATGCACTGCTCGCTGGCCTCCCGGCCACTGCCACTAAGCCTCTTCAACTCATTCAGAACGCAGCGGCCCGCCTGATCTCAAACCTACCGAAGTCGGCCCATGTCACCCCACTTCTTAGGGACCTGCACTGGCTCCCCATTGCTGCACGAATCCGCTTCAAGGCCCTCGACCTAGCATACCGTGCGGCAAAGGGAACCGCTCCCGCCTACCTCCGGTCAATGGTGTCTAACTACACACCCTCAAGACCCCTACGCTCTGCATCTTCTGGCCGCCTCAGACCTACTCCTATCCAAGCTCCGGGAGGGTCATCAAAGAGAAGTCGCCTATTCTCAGTCCTTGCCCCACAATGGTGGAATGAACTACCCACCCCAGTTAGGACAGCCGAATCACGTCCAATCTTTCGCCGTCGACTAAAGACGCACTTCTTCAACCATTATCTGAATAAAAAAAAAAAAAAAAAAAAAAAAAATCTAACCCTAACTAACCGTACTGTCATGCACTTGTCCTAATAAACTAACCTACACTGTAGCACTCAACACTTTGATGAACATTGTTACTCAGCTGATAGAGTTGTGCCCTTCCTGATGGCTTGTCGTACAGAACTTGTAAGTCGCTTTGGATAAAAGCGTCAGCTAAATGACTAAATGTAAATGTAAATGTAAATATCAAAATATCAAAAAGTCAAAATATCTGGGCTCCGGCAGCTAGCAACGTTCAGGTTGATATGATACTCTTATTTTGAAAAAACCCATAGCAACTCCGCAATGTCATATCCGCCCCAGACCGTGCTTCTGCCTTCTGCTCTCAGCCGAGCGGGGCTGCACAGCAGTGCCGCGCGGCTATTTTGCGATCCGAAATAAGTCTGTGGTGTTTTTTTTCTTTCTCACAATGGGTCAAATGCATCTAACACGCTTTGCATCGTCGCCATTCCTTTATGCCCACATCGCCCGAAATGAACGTACATTAGCATAAGCTAACAAGCTAATCCTGATCAGAGGCAGAGCCATAGAGAACAGCAGTGTGGACTGGGGAAAGGGTGTGTGTGTGTGTGTCGAGAGGAGTGGACGTTTGAAGACAGACTAGACTACAATATGATGCGGGGGTGGTGAGTTGAAACAGTGTGAATGAATGAAAACTTTATTTAACAGATTGCAGAATGGGTACAATACAGTACGGCTCAATACACACAATTGTTAAGGGGATGCAGACCAGAGAAAGACTTTCGTCTTGTTTACATCAGGGTCCCCCATTGTGTGTGTGTGTGTCCCAACCGACCCCACTTCTATGTTTCAATAAATTATTTGCATTTAAAACTATTAACGCTGACTCATTCCTTCAGTCCACTCAAAATTATGCTAATATTCCTTATGTTGTTTATGATATTAACACTTTGGCTGCCATGGGTTAAATTCATTATCAACCGTAGGTTGCCGGCTCTATTTGTCTATAGAGAAAGTCTCCTTCTTTGCAGGGCTATAACTTTTTTAATTCTATTGCTACATTGCCATTATTAGGGCCCATTCAAAGTCCTATATGTATTGTTCATTGTGTAGCAACGTTAAACTTTTTCATTCACATATTCATAGTAAAGTATGGTCTAATGTAGGGATGCCCCGATCACGTTTTTTGCCACCGATACCGATCACCGATCGTCGTGAGCCATATCGGCCGATACCGATCCGATACCGATCGTTTTTGATTAAAAAGAAATTAAAAATTATTTTATATAAAAATTTTTTTTTTTTTTTTTTTTTATAAAATATATATATTATATAATTAGACTTGTACTTGTATTATCTGCGAGACATCGCCACCACGCAACAAGTCAAAATGCTCGCTATCTGCAAACAGCTCCACTGTCTGTGTGTACTCTAGTAGCCTCCAGCTCCAAAAAGGATTCTCCGGCGCTGCAGCGGGACCCTATTGGTAACGTTATGCTTTGGTCATTTCACATTCAGCAAGCCCTCAGCTCGAATACGCATTCAATCAATGTTATAAGACATTGATATCAGGAGCTATCTGTAGCTACTGCTAGCCGGCTAGATGACGTTAAGACAACTATTTAGTTCAATCGAACATTTCGTTTTGAACTGTGAACTAACGTCAGCTAACGCAAGCTAACGCAAGCTAACGCAAGCTAACGGAGATATCAACATGGACTACTAGACTTCCTGAGGCATTTGTTGATATCCGGAGCTATCAGTAGCTAGCCGGCTAAATACCGTTAGACAATGCCTACTAAAAGTGAATAGTTGACTGGGTAATTTTGTTTAAACAGTAACGATAGCTAGGTAGCTAACGTTAGCTCAGGTCGAATGCACTATCTAGACTCAGCAGAGGAGGTCCGCCTCCTCTGTGTTTACAAACTCTACATGGGTACGGGCGGGGCTAGGGAGGAGGAGCAGTTTGCAGGTCCTGTGCGTCTGAGACAAGCGAGTGAGATATCCACTTGATCAGTTTCCGCGATCGGCGAATATGACTAATTATCGGAATTCCCCGATCGCATATTTATACTGATTATCGGCCGATAACGATCGGTGGCCGATCGATCGGGGCATCCCTAGTCTAATGTATAAGTATGTTTTCATCTCTTTCTGCAGCTTTCTCCAGAACGTGATATATAGCCCCAAATGCATTATATTGATGATGAAATACAGTTTGATGGCAATCAGCGCGATCTAAAAAATTCCAACTAGACGTACTTCTAGAAGTTACTACACGTCATCTGATGTTGACCGGATGGGCGAGGGGGCGTTTATAATTCCGTGGGCAGCGTTATACCAATCATCTAATGTGGGTCAAATGTTGATAATAGCAGTTAGTATCGAAGACGGTAACGTTACACGCAGGGAGCGAAATTAACTTTTTGACTCACCGGCCAGTGGCGGGTAGATGGGAAGAGTCTACCCGCCAAGCATATTTCTTACCTGCCAAATTTTTTTTGATTAAAAAAAAATATATATATATATTTTATATAAAAAAGATTTTTTTTAAATAAAATATATATTATATAATCATACTTGTAGTTGTATTATCTGCGAGACATCGCCACCACGCAATAAGTCAAATGCTTGCTATCTGCAAACAGCTCCACTGTCTGTGTGTATACTTGAGTAGCCTCCAGCTCCAGCAAGGATTCTCCTGCCCTGCAGCTAGACCCTATATTCAGCTAGACCCTACATTCAGCATGCAAGGATTCTCCGGCGATGCAGCTGGACCTATTTATAACGTTACCGTTCTTTTGTCAAATCACATTCAACATGCCCTCAGCTAGAATACGCATTCAATCAATGTTATAAGACATTGATATCAGGAGCTATCTGTAGCTACTGCTAGCCCGGTAGATAACGTTAAGACAATTTAGTTTACTGGGACATATGGATCAACGTGAGCTAGCTAAGCTAGCTAACGAGGGACCGGAGGTATTATGCACTCGAGTAGACTATTGCTGGAGCATTTGTTGATATCAGCAGCTATCAGTAGCTAGCCAGCTAGATACCGTTAGGGATGGGAATTGATAGGATTTTATCGATACGATTCCATTATCGATTCTGCTTATCGATTCGATTCTTTATCGATTCCCTTATCGATACCTGATCAATTTATAATTTAAATAAATAAATTGGAAATGCAACAGAACTACATTTAGTCATTTAGCTGACGCTTTTATCCAAAGCGACTTACAAGTTCTGTACGACAAGCCATCAGAAAGGGCACAACTCTATCAGCTGAGCAACAATGTTCATCAAAGTGTTGAGTGCTACAGTGTAGGTTAGTTTATTAGGACAAGTGCATGACAGTACGGTTAGTTAGGGTTAGATATATTTTTTTTTATTCAGATAATGGTTGAAGAAGTGCGTCTTTAGTCGACGGCGAAAGATTGGACGTGATTCGGCTGTCCTAACTGGGGTGGGTAGTTCATTCCACCATTGTGGGGCAAGGACTGAGAATAGGCGACTTCTCTTTGATGACCCTCCCGGAGCTCGGATAGGAGTAGGTCTGAGGCGGCCAGAAGATGCAGAGCGTCGGGGTCTAAGCTGGTTAGAATAACAACATGCAACTTGACATTTCTGATTGTCATTTATTGTTGAGCCCCCATGTCAGAAAAATACAAAAACTGTAAAAAATAAAACATTAACTATAGCCTACACTTAAATAAACTAATGTATTTGAGATTCTCTTAAAATGTATTTATTTTTTTATTCTTAAACTAATTTAATCTATTGAATAACAGGTTGTTATTCCTCTGACTTCTGTCTCTCACTCACTCACACTATCTCTCACACACACACACACACACACACACACACACACACACACACACACACACACACACAGAGAGAGCTCCCTCCCCGGGCCCCTGTCCTTTATGTATTGGCTTGTGTTGCTACACGGACACATTTGTATGTTGCACCACTGTACTTCCTGGTTTACAGACATGTAAACAAGCACTCACGTCTCTCATTATATGTGAACTAAAGAGTACAAGGTTTACACAACAGCCCCCACCTGCTGTTTTATTGTATTTGTACCTGTACTCTCCGCTGTCAGCTGTTTATCTCTCTTTGTGAGCTTGATTAAATAGCGTTAGCTCACGTTAGCTCCGCGGCTAATTTTAGCTCACCCTGATCTAAATCAATGACTAGGCTCTAAAGCATTCAAGTAGTTTTCACTGCACATAGAAGTAGCCAAACAGCGGGAGCATTTCGGGAGCATATTACCAAAACCCAGGCAATTTCGAGCCCTTAAGGAATCAAATAGAGTCTGCCATGGCCATGCTAACGTAACGTTATTGCGCAACTGTAGGCAGCGATAAGGGAATCGAAAGTCACAGGAGCCACACGGTTCCAGGCATCGGCCAATTAGGAACCGGTTCCCAATGGGAACCGGTTTTCGATTCCCATCCCTAGATACCGTTAGACAATGCCTTGTCATGTATTAAACTAAAAGTGAATAGTTGACTGGGTCATTGTTTAAACAGTAACGTTCGCTCTTGGAGGTCCGATATAGACTAGAGCAGATGAAGTAAACAAGCCAAATGATGGCTTCCGATTGGTCATTTGCTTTTTTTCTCATGAAACCAGTCACGTCACTCTACTGTGATTGGACCTAGTGCGATGTGGGACTTGTAGTTTTTTAACGATCTCGCGGCGGAGAAAAAAAAGACGAGCGGCTATAATCTGTACTCGCACAAGAGTATCGTTATGAAGTTATGAACTACACGTCTACACGCCACACGGCGGGCAGCCCTCTAAGTGTCATGCGCCAAAGGTAAAAACAGCCTGGCGGGCGGCGGGCTTTAGTTTCGGTCCCTGGTTACACGCTAAAACTCACCCCAGTCTCCGCGCGCCGTTGGGCGATCATCGTAGAGTAGAAATTTTATCATTATGGGATGGCGATTTACCCGGTCCATCTCCAGCTTGTATAATGGTATATACGTCCAAATCATGTTGTTTATCGAGTTATTGGCAATCGATCGCTATGTAGCGTGACGAGCCAGAGTCCCGGGACATGTACCGAGTGCCCGGAAGCAATACGGCCGTCCAGCAAAACCTCTACTGCGCTTCCTGTTAAGCGATTGCGCCGATCGGCCACCAGATGGCGCTCCTGAACCGCCAGAGAGCTCAGTGGGTCCTCCTGGTGGATCTCAGGCCAGCGGAGGGGAAATATGAATCCGATTCCAGATTTTTGAAATATTGATATTAAAGACGCTGTAAAGCGTCATCGGCAACTTGAGCATGGCCGGGAATGACGCTTTAACACGGCTCCTGGCAGCCAAAGTGTTAATTGAAAATAGCATACGAGAGTATTATAGTAATAATAACACATGGCGATATACTAAAAAGCAATTTATAATTTTTGGCTGGTAAAAAATCTGCCTTTTTTAAATCTACCAGCCAAATGGCTGGTAAGTCATGTCATGAACCAAGCTCAAGGTACAGACAAAAACAAGGGAGACCACACAAGTACTTAAGGTTTTTAAAGAAAGGTAATTTAATTAAGCTATTAAACTATGTACAAAAGTAATTAAAGAATGAGTGGATCAGTGTTATCAGTAATGTAGTGAGTGCATGAATGAATCAGTGTGTGGTGCGTGTACTGTAAGTGAGAAGATGAGAAACAAACCAACCAACCAAACCAAACAAACAAAACCAAAATGCCATGACCAGCCTGGAGGAGAGAGACAGAGATCAGAGGCATCCTCTCTCTGATATCCTGCTGGGACACCCCGGCCCAGGTGTGCCCCAATTAGCTGACGAGCCTTCCCCAGCTCTGCTCTGCCAGCCAGAGCAGAGGAAGACAAGACAATGTGGGAGAGGGTCGTCACAGTCAAAAAGTTAAGTTTGTTCCCTGACTGCAACTAAATAACACAAATACAATAGGCACATTTGTGACTGTTACAAATATAACACGTTTTATACTTGTGCTACAAGATTTTGGCCAGTGCTACAAAACTATCAACCTCTGTAGCACCAGTGCTATGTGCAAAAAAAGTTAACGTACAGCCCTGCCGTAGCAGTGTTTAATGAGAGATAGTGGATTCAATACACCAAGCTAACTGTAGCACAGTGTTTAATGAGAGATGGTGGATTCAATACACCAAGCTAACTGTAGCACAGTGTTTAATGAGAGATAGTAGATGCAATACACCAAGCTAACTGTAGCACAGTGTTTAATGAGAGATGGTAGATTCAATACACCAAGCTAACTGTAGCACAGAGATAGTAGTTAGGGTGACCATATTTTGATTTCCAAAAAAGAAGACATGCTGGCCCCAGCCTCGAGATACTTAATGATACTTTGCACAATCGAAGCGGGCATGGCCACCTTCATTTCACTATATGTCTTGTGTATGTATGTATGTGATAAATAAACCTCTTGAATCTTGAATCTCTACTCTAGGTTTACTCAAAGATGCCTTATTGTTTTAACCTCTTAACACTTTGGTTGCCTTGGGTTAAATTCATGATATACCATAGGTTGCCGGCTCTATTTGTCTATGGAGAAGTACCCCTTCTTTGCATGGCTATAACTTTTAAAATTCTATTGCTACATTGCCATTATTAGGGCCCATTCAAAGTCCTATATGTATTGTTCATTGTGTAGCAACGTTAAACTTTTTCATTCACATATTCATAGTAAAGTATGGTCTAATGTATAAGTATGTTTTCATCTCTTTCTGCAGCTTTCTCCAGAACGTGATCTATAGCCCCAAATGCATTATATTGATGATGCAATACAGTTTTATGGCAATCAGCGCGATATAAAAAATTCCAACTAGACGTACTTCTAGAAGTTACTACACGTCATCTGATGTTGACCGGATGGGCTAGGGGGCGTTTATAATTCCGTGGGCAGCGTTATACCAATCATCTAATGTGGGTCAAATGTTGATAATAGCAGTTAGTATCGAAGACGGTAACGTTACACGCTAAAACTCACCCCAGTCTCCGCGCGCCGTTGGGCGATCATCGTAGAGTAGAAATCTTATCATTATGGGATGTAAATTTACCCGGTCCATCTCCAGCTTGTATAATGGTATATACGTCCAAATCATGTTGTTTATCAAGTTATTGGCAATCGATCACTGTGTAGCGTGACGAGCCAGAGTCCCGGGACCTATAGCGAGTGCCCGGAAGTAATACGGACGTCTAGCACAACCTCTATGGCACATCCTGTTAAGCGATTGCGCCGATCGGCCACCAGATGGCGCTCCTGAACCGCCAGAGAGCTCAGTGGGTCCTGCTGGTGGATCTCAGGCCAGCGGAGGGGACATATGAATCCGATCGCAGATTTTAGAAATATTGATATAAGGACGCTGTACAGCGTCCTCCGGCAACTTGAGCATGGCCAGCAATGACGTCTAAACACGTTTCATGGCAGCCAAAGTGTGCACCCAGAAAAGTGGCAATTTTTTTAGTTGAACTTGAGGACTGCACACTTTTTTGCAAAGCTTATGCATATTAATTAATTAATTAATTAATTAAGCTTATTACGTTATGCATATAGAACACACATAAGCCTGGTCTCTTTTGAAAGATAACCTTCTGACGTTACTAATGCAAAAAAGGAAAATCACGTTTAGTGCTCATGAAATAGAGTAGCATAGGTCTGAACTTGAGTTGAACTTGAACTTGTGTACTCACATCTTTCTGTAGTGGTTGCAATATCCCAAATTTAACCACATAACATGCGCCCAGAAAAGTGCCAATTTTTTTACTTGAACTTGAGGACTGTATACTTTTTTTGCAAAGCTTATATTTATACTTTATGCTTATAGCACATGCATAAGCCTGGTCTCTTTTGAAAGATAACATTCTGAAGTTTATTACACAATAAAGACAAATCACTTTTAGTGCTAATGAGTAACATAGGGCTGAACTTGATTTGAACTTGTGTACTCACGTTTTTGTGTAGTAGTGTTTAATGAGAGATAGTAGATTCAATACACCAAGCTAACTGTAGCACAGTGTTTAATGAGAGATAGTAGATTCAATACACCAAGCTAACTGTAGCACAGTGTTTAATGAGAGATAGTAGATTCAATACACCAAGCTAACTGTAGCACAGTGTTTAATGAGAGATAGTGGATTTAATACACCAAGCTAACTGTAGCACAGTGTTTAATGAGAGATGGTAGATTCAATACACCAAGCTAACTTACTGTACACAGTTGAGTGTTTAATGAGAGATAGTGGATTCAATACACCAAGCTAACTTTACACAGTGTTTAATGAGAGATGGTAGATTCAATACACCAAGCTAACTTTACACAGTGTTTAATGAGAGATGGTATATGGAAATTACTTCTATGTTGCGATAACTTCTCTATCATGTTTAAATGTGTTTGGGAGGAAATGTCCAGGCTGCAAAGTAAGCAGTATGGTAGGGGTGGCCAACCCGCGGCTCGCGAGCCGCATGCGGCTCTTTGCCCATCAATGTGCGGCTCTTCCATCCATAAAAAAATAAAAATAAAACATTATAATTTTTTTTTTACTTTTATTTTATTTTTTTTACTTTTATTTTTTTATGTCACTCATTCCATAAGGACATAGAATAAATATTTCCAATCTTTTTTTAAATTGTCCATTTGCATGTTCTTGGTATCTGAATCTAGGGACATATATGGATCAGTGTCAGAAATAGTGTGTCTGTTACTAGGCTTGAGTAAATTGTAATGAACCAAAGGAGAATATCAATTCTATTTAAAAAAAAATATATATCTTTGACTGTGAATAACACCATGCTAAAATTTACCAGACCTGAAAAATCTAAGCAAATGAATAAAGGGAAAATGATTAAACAGAAGGTTTTGTAGATACAGTACTGAATTCTGCCATCTTTTTTATAATGTACATTTCTCCACCATTTTTCATCGTATTGCAACACCGTTTTTTTGCAAGACGTTCACAGAAAGATAGAGAAACTAACTGCGTTCTGTTTTATGGCAATAACGTTCAGGTTTGTGGGAGATAATCCCAAGAAATAAGAGAAATAAAAAAGTAAATCCAGAAGTCAGATGATTGACAGGGGCTGGTGTGAGCTGGGTAGGGTAGTTTTTCGAAATTCGAAAGCCCTGAGTCTCTTCCTTCAAAAGACTACACTCACTTTTGGCTGTGCCACTTCCTCCTGTCAATATGCGCCAGTTTCCGACTCAATGCCCTGAGATTTCTATCATCTTATATTTCACTAATAAGTTAAAATAATTGGTAAACAAACGTAATGCTGAAAATATACACTTTTACTGTATATCTCGGGCTTAAGAGGTTAACCCTGTGAGGTCCAAATTAAAAAGACATTAGCAACTTCAGAGGCCAGAGGGTGGGACATATAAACACATTTACTATCAAATAGCATTGTGAGGCTGAAGAACAGGACCAATTTACTATACATGTGCTTAACATTTTTTAAATAAACATTCTTTTTTTAAATGGCTAAAAGTGATTTTGTAATTTTGCAACGTGGGTCTCACAGGGTACTTTTAACCCTGTGAGGCCCAAATAAAAAAGACATTAGCAACTTCAGAGGCCAGAGGGTGAGACCTATAAACACATGAAGGGTGCCGTGACTGAAAAAAAAGTTGAGAAACGCTGGTATATGGTGTGGCTCTTTGTGGTACCACAGTAATTTTTGTGGCTCTTAGTCTCTGACTGGTTGGCCACCCCTGCAGTATGGTAATAGCCTATCAGACCAATACATATGGAATTACTTCTTAGTCATTTTCCTTAATAGTTCTTTGCTGGTATGGCAACATATTAGATTCTATTGGAAGTGGTCTTAAAAAGGTCTTAAAATGTCTTAAATGTAACCTGTTGAAACTTGCAGGAACCCTGTCCGTCAACATCCACCTTCAGTGAGAGTGAGACCATAACACCTTCCCATCATGAAGATGACGTGTCACCCACCTCTACAAGCAGCAGTATCACCACCACCACTAAAGGTTTGACCTCACAAGACCCTGCACTATGGCCAAGTGTCATAAGCCATACCCAACAATGTGGTATCAAGGGGACCAATACAAGCCAAAGATATTGTTTTCCCCCAAAATCCAGCGAACATGGCTTCTGTATTCGGTTAGCACAGACTCAGTCTACTGTTTGATATTATAAAAAAAATTTATATGATGAATAAATGTCCTGGGCCAGATTGAAGGACCGCCCAGTCAACTGGGCATCACGTCCAAAGGTCTTGTGAACCTTTTTCTTTAAAGCCGTTTCAGTGCATAGGGTCCCCACTGTTTTCTTTTCAGAGTGATTCTTTTCTGTAGATACATTCATTCATACAGGCACTACTTTTGTAGACAGCTGTCATCCTTCTATTGCTTGGAAATACAATTGTCTGTATTGGTATCGCCTGGAGAGTGGTTTTATTACCTGCATCTCCCTAGCTTTCAGGTCATTTTGATAAGGGAAAAGCTGAATTCATGCAGAATGCAGGCTAATATCCACAATGAGAATATGGAAGCAGAATAATGAGTGGAGAGCCCAAATATATGCATGTGTAAATGGCACTGTTGTGCATGGATCATCTCACCTCCTTATTAATTTAAAAGAGAGAGAGAGAGAGAGAGAGAGAGAGAGAGAGAGAGAGAGAGAGAGAGAGAGAGAGAGAGAGAGAGAGAGAGAGAGAGAGAGAGAGAGAGAGACAGAGACAGAGAATAAAGACAAACGTAAGGCATAACGTTATAATGAAAACCATAACTGGCCAGCGGGTTAGTGTGATGCCCCTCCATTCTCACTGCCAGGGAGCCTTTGAAAAGTTTAATACTCTCTAAATTAAAGTAACAATGCACATTTTAATACTTTTTAGTACTTTTTATTTGGTCTACAGACATCAGTGTTTTGTCTCCTCTTCTGTGTTTTATTAAAAAATAGGTCTACACAGCCAGTCTTTTTTCGCCTCTTCATAAGAGTTTGAGGTTTTCCTTTGTTATAACAGGTAAAAACAGCAATACAAAGTAAAAAAAAAAATCTTTTTGTTGCTTTATAATTCCATTAATGCAACAAACTGTGTGCTATAAGTATAAAGTATAATAAATAGCAAATTACTTTGGGTATGCAATTGTCAGGCGTGTTATGCTAAATGTGGGGTATGCTTGGGGATAACTATATATAAAATGTTATACACTGTGTTATCTTCATTTTAAGGGTAAATTGGTTTTGTGGCTCCAGAGGAATTTTATTTTGTGGGAGGGGGAAAAAATTGCTCTTTTGATAGTAAAGGTTGCTGACCCCTGCTCTAGACGCATTCTAATGTCAGGTGTGAACTGATTTAAATTGTTTAAGGTTTAATTCCTGAGCAGAAGTCCAAACAATTCTGCTGCTCGCTTGACTGAGCTCATGAGCCGTTCCTGTAGGAAGGACTCTCCTTTTCTCGAAATCGCCTGCTGACTCGTCTAAATTGTCCCCCTTTTGAAAAGGGAGTCGATACATTTGAATGCTGCTAGAGAGAAAGGAACGCACTGACCGGATAGGCAGCTGAGCAAGAGCCTCGCGTTGGCTAGTTGTCTCTGTCTGTCGCTCACTCACACACACACCTCTCCCTCCTGGTGATGAACGAGAAATTGATGATTGATGATATGCGATGATGATTTAAAAGGGGGGATATATTTGCAAGTCACATTGATGCTACTAGTTGTTATTTTTAGTAACAGCATCTCACAAAATGGTCAACTAAATAATTCTAAAGCTAAATCATTCTGAATGTCTTTAACATAATAAATTAAGTCTGAGAAGTATAGTTAATTAAAAACTCATATTTGGGATGTCTGATCAGTCAAGCTAACTAGACCATACCTGTCAACCAATCCCGCTTTTCCCGGGATTGTATGGTATTTCAACCTTCCTTCCCGCCGTCATCCCGTTAAAATATTTTCCTGTAAATTTTTTTTTAACGTTTTTACAAAATGGCTGCAATTCCCCTCCGTGACGAGTCCGACAGGTGGCAGCAGTGTAGATTAGAACGTTAGCACAGGAAGTCAGACCGGAAGAAGAAGAAGAACAGCGACTGGATAAAGGAGGGGTTTAGCTCGAAATGTATTACATTCTACGATGGACTTGAGAGAGGATTGTGCGGTTCCACCAGCTAAGAAAGCCAAGAAGAGCTGCAAATATCTCGCCAAGTGGGAGGAGACGTTCCCGTACCTCACGAAAAGCAACGTTTCAACACTCTATGCTTTTTGTAAATTATGCCGCGCTGATTTCAATGTCGCACACGGAGGAAAAAGCGGCGTCAGTCAGCATGACCAATCGGCGAAACATAGGCGAGGCATAGAGGCTATGAAAAATGGCTGTGTTATGACTACGTTTGTGACGAGAAACACATCAGAGGCTGATCAAGTCACCAAAGCTGAAGTTAAAATGTCCATGATTCTTGCAAAAGCCAACGTGGCCTTCAGTTTCTGTGACGATTTCAACCAGAGCGTAGCAGATATGTTCCCCGACTCTGCCCTTGCTCAGAGATACTCGGCTGGGAAAACGCAAGCCACCCAACTCATCAAAGGTAAGATGATGATGAATGAATGAATGAAAACTTTATTTAACAGATTTAACAGATAATTTGGTTAACAGATTGCAGAATGGGTACAATACAGTACGGCTCAATACACACAATTGTTACATACATACGAGGGGGAGGAGACTACATTGGGAGGGGGCGGGGCCGGGGGGAGGGGGCGGGGCGGGGCGAAATTTCCCGTTTTTTCAAATGCCAATGTTGACAGCTATGAACTAGACGTCTACAGGGGGAGTTGATTCACGAGTTTGAGCCTCTGTTATCAACTGACTGCATGAGAGGATGATGATAGGTTTGTGGGATAAGATTATGAAGGCTAATTTGCATGCGGCAGGGTGGCATCAGGGTGGTGTTGACCCATGGTCATGGACCGGGTGTGTGTGGTGACCCGTGTGGAGAAACCAGGTGTGTGTAGTGGCTTGCAGTCATCAACCAGAATGCTTGATGCCCCCAGGCCATGGATCAAGGTGTGTGGCAACCTGTGGTCATGGACACAGGAGCGTAGAGGCAGCAGGGTGGCCAGCCCGAAGCCATTGAGGCCCATGTTGGCTGATACACCAATTGTACAAAAGTACTGGGCCCTCATTTATCAACAATGCGTAGAAAGTGTTCTATTTTTTCTCCTAGGTTTAGAATAGAAGACTTTAAGACAGGGTCTAGAATTTCAGCTTAGTTCAACAGTTCTGAAAAGTTGATTGCACTGTCTTCTGACAACAGATTCTGTTGTGAAGAATTTGACATTCCCTTTATGAGCATGCATAGCATTTGCACAGTAAAAAGTACATTGTAGACACTGTTTAAGTAATTTACAATAGATAGAATTATAGACGGATAGATAGATATGGTCGATATATAGATAGATTTATAGTTATTATTCTTACATTAGCAAAAGACTGCCAAAGTCTGACACAGGTGTGTGGTAGAGACTGTGCTAGCTGTTGATGCAGTGGAAGCTGTGGAAACAGTAGTAGCTGTTGCTATGCTAGCTGTTGGCTGAGTGCAGTTGGGTACATACACACTGTGTGCAAGACCCCTTCGCCATCTTCTGGCCACATCAGACCCACTCCTATATGAGCTCCGGGGGGGGGGGGGTCATTAAAGAGAAGCCTATACATGTAGGGGAGTTACACCACGGTAACTCCCCTACATGTATCTGACCATTCCTTCATATCCTTCTCACTAACTCTCATGCTCAACCGAAAAGTCTTCACCCCAACTCAAACCGTCTCACTCAGACCCAACCTGCCCTCCCTATCCCCCTCCACCCTCTCCTCTGACATAATATCCGCTCTACCTTTGAGTGACACCTTCTCTGCTCTCCCCACAGAGATGGCAACCTCCACCCTCCTCTCAGCCCTTGCAACCTCCTTCGACAAGCTCTGTCCCCTCGTTGAGAAACCTGCCCGCCGTTCCCCACCCAGTCCATGGCTGACGGATGCAGTGAGAGAACAAAGACAGGTCCTGAGAGCGGCTGAGAGGAAGTATAGAAAGTCACGCCTCACTGCTGACATCGACACATATCACAACCTCTTGTTAACATTCTCCAAAACCATTACTAATGCCAAAGCTTCTTTCTTTCACCATAGGATCGAGGCCTCTGCCAAGAATCTTCGCAAACTGCATGCTACCATGTCCTCCCTCCTCACTCCCCCCCCACCTCCTCCTCCCTCATCTTTTTCTGCCGAAGACTTTGCGATCTTCTTTGAGGAAAAAGTGGAGAACATCCGCAGCTCCTTCTCCCAACCCCCACCCATTCCAAACGCTGAATCGAGAACCTCATCCTTCACTCTGTCATCTTTCTCTCCCATTACAGAAGCCGAGACCCTGACACTGGTAACGTTGAACCGTCCGACTACATGCCAGCTGGACCAGCTACCCTCCCCACTCCTCCAGACCATAGCACCGGACATCCTCCCATTCCTAACTGCAACCATCAACTCCTCACTCAACTCGGGGGTGGTCCCCACCTCCCTAAAACAAGCCAGAGTCACGCCCCTCATAAAAAAACCAACCCTGAACCCCACCGTCATAGCCAACTATCACCCTGTCTCTCTTCTCTCCTTCCTTTCTAAAACACTTGAACGTGCTGTATCCAACCAACTTACTGCTTATCTCTTACAGAATGACCTCCTAGACCCCAATCAGTCTGGCTTCCGGACTGGCCACTCCACAGAAACGGCCCTCATTGCGGTCACAGAGGCACTTCACTTAGCAAAAGCGAAAGGCCTCTCCTCTGTCCTGATTCTCCTAGATCTATCTGCAGCCTTCGACACAGTCAACCATCAGATCCTCCTCGCGGCCCTTGCAGGAATGGGAGTGGCTGGATCTGCGCTGACATGGCTGACATCATACCTCAATGACCGCTCCTACCAAGTGTCATGGAGAGGGACTCTGTCGGCCACCCGCCCCCTCCGGACGGGTGTCCCCCAGGGCTCGGTCCTAGGACCCCTTCTCTTCTCCCTCTACACTAAATCACTGGGTAACATTATCACGTCTCATGGCTTCTCATATCATTGTTATGCCGATGATACTCAACTCTTCCTCTCCTTCCCTCCCTCAGATATCCACGTCTCTGAGCGGATCTCGGCCTGTCTGTCCGACATCTCCGCCTGGATGACGACCAACCACCTCAAACTGAACCTAAGCAAAACAGAATTGCTCCACCTGCCGGCCAAATCCTCCCCCCTGACCGACCTCTCCATCACAGTCGAGAATGCAGCTGTGACCGCGTCGCCGACCGCCAAGAACCTTGGTGTTGTCCTCGACGACCAGTTGAACTTCTCTGCTCACATCGCAGCGACAACCAGAACCTGCAGATTCCAAGGTTACGCCCCTTCCTGACAAAAGAAGCCACCCAACTCCTCGTCCAATCAACAGTCATCTCCCGCCTCGACTACTGCAACGCACTGCTAGCTGGCCTCCCGGCCACTGCCACCAAGCCTCTTCAACTCATTCAAAATGCAGCGGCCCGCCTGATCTCAAACCTACCGAAGTCGGCCCATGTCACCCCACTTCTTAGGGACCTGCACTGGCTCCCCATTGCTGCACGTATCCGCTTCAAGGCCCTCGACCTAGCATACCGTGCGGCAAAGGGAACCGCTCCCGCCTACCTCCGGTCAATGGTCTCTAACTACACACCCTCAAGACCCCTACGCTCTGCATCTTCTGGCCGCCTCAGATCTACTCCTATCCAAGCTCCCGGAGGGTCATCAAAGAGAAGCCGCCTATTCTCAGTCCTTGCCCCACAATGGTGGAATGAACTACCCATCCCAGTTAGGACAGCCGAATCCCGTCCAATCTTTCGCCGTCGACTAAAGACTCACTTCTTCAACCATTATCTGAAATGATAAAAAAAAAAAAAAAAAAAAAAATCTAACCCCGACTAACCTTAATGTCATGCACTTGTCCTAATAAACTAACCTACACTGTAACACGCAACACTTTGATGAACATTGTTACTCAGCTGATAGAGTTATACCCTTCTTGCTGTCTTGTCGCACAGAACTTGTAAGTCGCTTTGGATAAAAGCGTCAGCTAAATGACTAAATGTAAATGTAAATGTAAATGTATTCTCGGTACAGGCTATTCAATGGTGGAACGAACTTCCCATAACAGTTAGGACAGCCAAAACCCGAATTTTTTTACACAGACAACTAAAAAGACACTTCTTCAAACTATATCTGAAATTATGAGAAAAGAATAAATAAAAATTACTAACCTTCATACTTTGGCATTGTTCATGTCCACTGGACCCACCAGCAATTCATGTTTAAGGCATAGTCTAAAGAGCGAAATTCTAACTTTGATAAAATAAGGTTATTCTATAACCCCAGTTATATGAGTATAGCGAGCGCTCTGCTCTGTTGGAACTATCCCTTTATCCAGTCTAATATTGAATAATCTTCTCCACATGCACACACTCATCTGCCTGGCCACACCCACATCCGCTCCTCTACATAAGCGGGGTCGTGGCCACACCATCAGCTCCTTCCCAAGTCTTTCACCACCGAAGGCGAAGACCACAGGGTTCTCAGTGAGTCAGAGCAGAGCGCTCGCTATACTCATATAACTAGGGTTATAGAATAACCTTACGTTATATTATCGTATAGCTTACGCTCTGCTCTGTTGGAACACAGGAGTTGAGCAGAGCGGAAGCTCGACAAATGTACCCGCTGAGGCCCCCCACAACCATCAGAACCGGGGAGGACCGAGCCCCCAGGACCCCCCTAGAAGAGGACGGGAGGGAATCGGATCCGACTGTGCGAAGAGGGTTTAGCACCTCTAACGCACAGGTTGAGCAGACCGTGGGACTTACCTTGACACAGAAGGACCCACGACCACTCAGGCGCGCATCCCACATGCCACCAGGGAACGGACGGGAAGCAAAACACCCCCGTCACAGTCCCCAACATCACGGGGTCGAAGGTCAAGAACCCAACCCCGTGGCAAGGCTGTAGCAGTGGAGCGCGGAGGAGGACCCAGCCCTAGGAACAACCTGAGGACCAGGACCCCCCGAAAAAGGGGGCCCGGTGAGGTCAACGATGCCATAGCATCGGGACCCCACCAGACAGTCACTGATGACACCACCCCCCACATCGCCAGCGTATCGGACAGGGCCTAAATCAAGAGTAGGCCCTTCCCCCCTTTGGCACGCCGCCCTGAAGCACTCTAGTTTAGTGCACCTGGTATTCCCAGGGGGTCCCCCATCCAAGAACTAACCAGGGCCCTCCAACGGGGTCGAGGTTCAAAGGAGAGGCCGACACAATTGGCAGACGTCATGAAAGATGCGGGGGCACACTCTCGGGCAGACGGGGTCAAGCCTGGCCTCAACCTGAGAGTCTACTCTGCTACCAACACACCGGAGAACCAACCACCTCCCTATGTTTAGTTTAACAGGAGGCAGTTGTTCCTTAACCCACCAAGAAAACTTAGAAACATAACTGCGTGTATACACAGGCTATACAAGCAGTACAAGTGTTTCAGTTTTCAAAGGGTTAACCCAGGCCAACAGGTCGACGAGAACGAGTCCGGACTTGGGCCTGAAGGACCGGGACCTACACAGGGATGCCTAGAGGGGTTGACAGCAACCACCTCGACAGCCCCCTCCCATCCCTGCCCAGCAGGGGGAGGGAGGAGTGAAACAAATGGAGAAGGACCAGGCCCCCTAACACAACGCAAGGTACAACACAGTATGGACCAAGCATGTCACTGTTATGGGCAAGTCGCAGTGGCATACATATGACACACACATCCACAACATCAATCCCCGCGAAGCCCGGACCGACCCGGCATTTCCCCCCCGGAAAAGCACAAAGTCCTTCGGGGTACCAGAACAGCAGATCTGCGCCCCGGCGGACAACGGGTTAACTGACCTGGTCCGGCGCGACCAGAACCAGTCCTGCGTCCTAGTCACGCCGCCATCCCCAGTCCTAAGAGGGGAGTAGGTACGCGTGTCGATCTAAAAACATCACAGAGGGCGCCACCAAGATGGACAGAACGTGAATGCGCTGCTCCTGGCAGCCCACCTCATGGGCGTGAGACCCCTCCGCCAATGTAATGATCTACTCCGTCATCTCCCCCTGGAGATGCACGTGAGTCATCGAGTCTAACCTAGTGCACTGGCACTCGGTAGAGATAAAAAATCTCCTTCCTAGTCGCCCGCATAAAAAAACACTGTTTCTATGAATTGGGCAACCAAGGCGCGCCGGCCCATAACGTGGTTCCACATTGGAAGCACCCAGGGCCAGCATTATATGCACGTCAAGAACCCGAAACACATCAATGGTGAATTCTAATAAGAAACACCAAACGTGGGCGGCTACGTGGCGTAGTGGGCAAGGCGCTCGCCACGAATGCGGAGACGCTGGGCTCGCCTGTTCGAGCCCAGCGCTCCACATTGCTTTCAGTTTAGCTGGTCGTTCATACTAATACACATTGGCCGTATTAGGGGGTGGGAAACTGATGGGTGGGGATCGGGCGTTGTGGACAGCGACTCCTACAGGTCGGTTGGTGCGCCTGCGCAGTAGAATCAGGAAGTGTCGGGGGCAGCGTGAGCCTCCCACGCGTTACTCCTCGCCACTGAGAGATCGAGCTGCGCAGGTGAAAAGATGCGACTGCTGTTACCTCAAGTACCGGAGGGGACTTGTGCTATGTATGACTTAGTCCACATTGCAGCCGGCTTGTGGGAGGCAAGAAACAGCGTTCGTGACAGGGGAGGGTTGAATTGGATGATACGAAATTGGGATGGGAGAAAATATAGAAAATGGGAGAAAAAGTGGATAAAAAAAAAAGAAACACCAAACGTGGACTTCCGGTTCCGTTCCACAGCGCATGGCTGGCTGATTTTTCCGAGCTCTGCAACCAGGCCACATTATCCCTGAATACGTTTAATTTTTTATACCATTTGATTTTCCAGAATTATGGAATTATGTCTAAACATACGCAGGGCAAGCTGGGAACCCTGAACGAAGTGGATAGGGATCTCATCAGGTCGATATTCCGAGAGGAAACGGATGCTATCTTGGCTAAGCTAGCAGGCAGGGTGGATGCATTGCAGGAGGAGGTGGCTGAAATAGGCACTCGATTAACCGTGGCGGAGGAAGATATGTCCGCGGTCGTGCAGGCGGCTGAAACCAACGTCGCGGGAATACTAAACTTGGAGGACAGGCTACGTGAGTGTGAGGTGAAGGCGGCAGACCTGGAGGACCGTGGCAGGAAACGGAGGATGACGACCCGATAGGGTACCTTGTGGAAATGCTCCCAAAATGGTTCCCAAAGATAGCTCGACCTGAGATCGAAAGAGCGCATAGGATTTTTAGACCCGCTACCCAGTTGAAGGGCGGACGTGCAAACCCTCGCACATTCATTTTCTGCTGCCTGAGAGGCCAGACACAGCTAAACAGCGAAGAGCGTTCGCAGGCGCTATGGATCTGGCACGAGAGCGAGCTGTGGGGGTGTTTCTGCTATTCCCAGCAATGCTAAAGGTAAAGACGGGCCGGGGAGAGGTGCAACCGGCTGTTCAAGTCACCATCCGAGGCGGAGGACTACATCCGAAGAAGCAGCACGGTCGCTCCGACGGGGGGGAGTGGACAGGCCGCGGTGGAGCATGCGCCGAGCGACGGGCAATGAGAGGCTGGAGCGGGTACCTGAGGCGGGCTTCACGCGTGGCCTGCTAACATGCTAGCTATCCAGGCTAGCATCCCTATAGGAGCGGAGCTGATTCCACGTGTGGGCGGCTAGCATACAAGCTAACCAAGCTACTGTCCTCACTGCACGTGTGCTTTTAGCACACCGGCTAGCTAGCCAGCCCAGCATTATGGTAATCACTTTCGACCGCTGCTTATTCAATCTTCAAGACGGTAATACCTGACTTCTCTATACGGTACTGTTTCAATCACGAACATGATTACGGACTAATTTAATGTAATTCAGACGCCCCCTATACTCTTATCAGTTTTTTCATTATTATTATCTTGCCCTTTTTATCATCCAGCACTTGAGCTACCCAGTAAACGGCGCAAGGTTTTGTTACGTTTGTTTATTATCTTTATTCGGCTCTAACCGGGCGGGATGAAGATCACAGTCTTCACTCAAACAGACTGAATATGCTTATGGTCCGTCCATTCGAGGGGGTTATTCCCCCTTGCAAAGAACTGTATGCGGGTGGCAGTTCGAGGCTATCCTACCACGGCGGACAATGTTGTGCATTTAACTCTCCTTCTTGTCATAACAGAATACAAGTATGTCGCCGGCGCTGCGCAGCCTCAACGTGGACAGCACGGTAATGATCAGGGTTTGTTTCCACAATGGTGTTATTTCGTGTGTTAAGAGTACGTCACTTTAATCAAGTTCAGTTCGGACGAACTATGTTTCATGTGCCTTTTTCGTGTGAATAATGTTCTATGCACTGAATTCTATATAGACATAGATTGATACTCTCTGTTGAGAGACGGGAGAGTCCCCCTAGTCCTAATTTGTTACAATATACAATTCTGGTTAGAATGGTAAAGTTACATAATGTGGTCCTGGTTGCTGTGACCCGGTCACAGTGCCAGGTGATGTTTGATCGACATCGGACAAGATTTTTGAGGGGACACACACACACACACACACACACACAGGTTTTTTTTTTTTTTTATTTCTTTTTGCTCGCTCTATTGTATGTCTGATCTCGCCCAACAGGTCCTTAGCGTGGGGTTGTGTATATATTGTGGTGCTCTACTTCAGGGGAATCACGTCCAATCATACTGCAACCTGGTTGGACTATGGCTAACTTAAACATCTTGATCTGGAATTCAGGGGGGCTTAATATGCAGCATAAGTGCACAAGTGTTTTTACATGGATGAAAAGACAGGAGGTCGATGTGGCTTTGCTGAGTGAAACGCATCTTTTAAAGGCTGACAGTGCTAAACTTGCAAAAAAAATTTATCATAGTATAGGCTCCGCCTCTTTTAGCACTAGATCCCGGGGGGTAGCCATAGTGGCTAAGCGGAAGCTGAATATTAAACTAGTAGACGTGTGGTCGGATGCTGAAGGACGAATCACTATAGCGAAAATGGAATACATTAACAGGAAAATTGCTCTTATAGGTGCATACGCCCCTAATGTGTATGACGCACAATTTTATACTGCACTCACTACAGAGATGCTGAAACTACCTGAGTACTCATTCATAGTGGGTGCTGATTTCAATGCCATGTGGGATCCATTGATTGATAAATCCGGAGATGCTGTAACCCACAATCAAAAGCAGGCGTCCGCGGCCCTACGTGGCTGGTCTAAAGACACGGGGGTTATGGATATGTGGCGGGTACTCAACCCAACCTCACGAGACTACTCTTTCTTCTCCGCGAGACATAAAACTTTCTCCAGAATTGATTATGTCTTCTCCTCCCCTAGGCTATTCGATAGTTTTGACGTTGATTTGAAGCCCATTGCACTGTCAGACCACAAATACATCCTCCTTAAGGGTTCACTCAGCAAAATTACATCTCGTGCCCCTAGATGGTGCTTTAACTCAACACTGCTGAAGAACGAGGAATTTAATCTACAATTTAAAGAGAAGCTCACTGAATTCGTGCAGTTTAATGCTGGTTCGGTACAGGACCCCAGAACTTTGTGGAATGCGGTCAAGGGGTTTATTAGGAGTAATACCACGCTATTTGCTTCCAATCTCCGCAAGGGGCGTCTCTCCAAGTTGGTGGAATTGGAGGAGCTGCATAAAACAATGATGTCTTCTATGCAGCGCAAATATTCTAACCGACTGGAGCTCCAAATTAAAGTAGTGAAAAAGGAGATTAACTCCATTTTAAGACAACAGTCTGAATTTCAAATGCACAGAACAAGACAACACTATTACTTTCATGGCTCTAGACCAAGTCACCTACTGGCTATGAGGATACGGGCCAGCAATCAATTTGCGGATATCCCTGCCATTAAGAACCAACAGGGGGAGATAACCACCAACCCCAAAAAAATCAATGATACATTTCGCTCAATTTTACTCCAACCTGTACGAGTCGGAAGTGGTATTTGATCACGCCAAGCTGGAGGACTATCTTAGTCAAATTAACCTACCACAAATCTCAGAGGACGCAAAGCGGTTAGCTGAACCTATCACACTAGATGAACTCAGGGAAGCAATTGCGGACATGCAGCGGGGCAAGGCTCCTGGTTGGGATGGCATTCCACCGGAACTCTATACTGCGTTTTGGGATATACTTGGTCCCTTATTACTTTCAATGATTTTACACTCAGTCGAGGAGGGCAACTTCTCCAGGGATGTCAATATGGCACTTATATCTGTTCTACTCAAGAAAGATAAGGACCCCACGGAATGTGGCAGCTCCAGACCCTTAAGTCTCCTCGGCGCCGATCTCAAGCTATATGCTAAGGTGCTAGCCATCCGACTTCAAAAGCACATGACGTTTCTGGTTAACCCCGATCAGACTGGCTTTATAAGAGGCCGTCTGGTCACGGATAATATCAGACGGTTACTACATGTGATTGACGCCAGTAAGGATGTTGCAACCCCTACGGCCGCCATGTCCTTAGATGCGATGAAGGCCTTTGACAGACTGGAGTGGTCGTATTTATGGGCAGTACTAGGAAGGATGGGATTGGGCGAGGGTTTCATTCACATGATCAAAGTTCTCTACACAGGCCCGTCTGCCATGATCTTGACAGGGAAGCTTTGCTCGCCACTATTCGCTGTTTCGCGCTCTTCTAGACAGGGTTGTCCTCTTAGCCCAGGACTCTTTGCTCTTTCACTCGAACCCCTAACGCAGTACATAAGGCAATCACGAGTTATATCCCCTGTGTCAATTAAGGGCACACATCATCATATCAGCTTATACGCGGATGACATACTCCTATTTATGCAGAACCCGGCCGTTTCTCTGGCCCACCTTCTCCAAGTAATAGATGACTTTGGCAGCCTATCTGGATTTAAGATCAACTGGCCAAAATCAGCTTTCCTTCCACTCAACGAGGCTGCGAAGGCAACCCTCCTTCCAGCAAATATTCTCATGGTAGATCACTTTAAATGCCTTGGGGTTGAAATATTCCAGACTGTTAACCAGACTGTAAAGTATAACTACTCCAGTTTGGGTGACAGGATTGCGAAGGATTTTGACAGGTGGTCCAAATTAAAGAACTCATTACAGGCTCGCGCCTCAATAATTAAGATGAATGTCTTACCTAGAATTAATTCTATTAGCTCCATGCTTCCGTTGTCTCCTCCTGTTGGTTACTGGCAAAAACTGCACTCTGCTGCATATAAATTCGTCTGGAATAACAAACGCCCACGCTTAAAGAGAACCACTGCACAGAGGAGTAAATTGGACGGGGTTTGGAATTTCCGGACTTCAAATATTATTTCCAAGCATACTCTCTAAGACCTCTTATCACGTGGTTTGACGCTCAATTGGCTGTTTCATGGCGTCCATTGGAGGAGATAGTGTCCCCACACAGACTTCAAGATATCGTGTACACCAACATCTCAATTAAACAATGCAAATTACGATTTGGCCCTCTGATCACACATGTGATCCAGATTTGGCGTGATACCCAGAGAATTCGCACTAACCGCCATAAATGGCACACGCACTCCCCACTGTTCAATAACAATTTGCTCCTTATTGGACAATGACCCATTAGATTCCCCAGATGGGAGGGGAAGGGTATCCATGTATTGAGGGATATTTTCAACGACTCTGGTATCCGGTCTTTTCAGGACCTATCCAACGAATTTGACCTCCCCGGTAGTTCCTTTTTCTTTTATTTACAATGAGGGCAGCTCTAAAGGCTCACGGAGTCCCGTGGGACGCTCCACTAGAACGACACCGGTTTCACAAATTATTTTATGACAGAGAAACATCGAGAGGCTTCGTCTCTGACTTTTATCGGCACTTACTTACGGCCTCATATAAAGACCTACCCTTAGATATGATTTGGAGAAAGGATATCCCTGAGTTGGATATAGATTTTGATTGGGATGCGGTATGGGAGAATATTAGGCTATCATCACGCAACCCAGATCACCAACAGATCCATCTAAATTTTGCCCATAGGACTTATTTGACCCCCAGGCGATTGAACCTAATGGATCTCAGGCCTGACTCTCGATGTACCTTGTGTCCAGACGGTGCCATTGGAACATATATGCATATGTACTGGGAATGCCCTCCTGTTGAGATCTTCTGGGAAAATGTCACCACTCAGTTATCAGAGATTTTCTCTCTAACCATACCGGCCTTGCCTTCTGTTTTCTTGTTAAATGATGTTTCTCTGTTGCCGACCTCTGTACAAGTAAAGAGGCTCATTTTGGCTGGTCTGACCGCTGCCAAAAAGCTGATTGCCTCACGCTGGATACAACCAGATAAGTTATGTCCGAAGGTATGGATTCTCACCTATCTTGATGTTATTTATTTGGAGATTTCCACTGCACGTGTCATAGGTGTTAATGAGGCCAATATCGTGGTCTGGTGGGCTGTGGTGGAAAAACTAAAAGATACCATAGCGAAGGGGCGATACCAGTGCATACAGTAAAAAAAAAAAAAAAAAAAAAAAAATATATAAATTATACTTTTTTTTTTATACAGCTACTGTTTTATATATACTGTTTTTTTAGTAATAACTAGAAAGTAATGGTATTTATTCAACAACAGGTGATTGATTAATGATACTAATACAAATCTATACAATGAGTATGGGGCTGCAGCACTGCAGATATACCCTACTCCAATGATCCACACGGACAATATTCGTTGCTGCACTCAGTGCACTTGCTTCCAGAAGGCTCCGTTGAAGTAGCACAGAGGATCTATTGTGATTTTTGCACAATAAATATTCAACATTCTCTTTTGAGACCCCGCCTCAGACTCTTATCATTTGGCACTAAAAGCTAAACATTGTCACCGATATGGCTGTCCGCAACATGTCATTAATTGTGTACACGAGGTGGTCGCTCAGTGACGACGCTAACATGAGCTAGGTTAGCTAGCATGAGCTACCGGGAGGCAGAAGACTAACGTTACTGGTGAAAATGTGATTTACGTTGGAATACTCCTTTGCCAACTTGCTGTACTTTGCTTGCAGGTCTGCAGCCATTATTGCTGGATTATGAATAGCCCCAACTTTAGCCAAGGTAACGTTATGGCTAAACCTTTAACGTTAGTTAATGCTAGCTTTCGGTTAGCTGTTCAATGCTAACACCACCAAGCGAACCCATCAGAGCTCAACGTCAACAGCGCTCTGTCGGGAGGATGGCATTTAAGAAAGTATCTGCTGTTAAAATGACAAACAGCATTGACACTTTAATTCACGGTCGGTTAAACACAAGTTCAAGTTCAAGTTCAAGTTCTTTAATAGTTGTCATACAGAAGTACAGAATACTTTCATACAAAATGCTTCTTACTGTTACGCTCCAGAGACTGTGCTAGACAAGATAGTATCAAATAACATAATAACATAATATAGCATGAATTTAGAAGAAGAAAATGAGGTCACAGTGTTCGGTATAGACATATGTACAATGTTCTGAGTTACCATATAATATACAATACACAATACTATGCAGTGTACTAATGTACAGTACTATCTAGTGCAAAGCAGAAATGGGATGAGGTACAATTTTAGGTACAATTTACAGTAAGGTGTACGAGTTGTAGTGCAATCCTTCATCCATAAATATAAAGTGTGGGGAGTGGGTGCTACAGTGTGTTTGTTTAAAGTGGGTGTGTGCTATAAGTGTGTGGAGTGGGTGCTACAGTGTGTTTGTTTAAAGTGAGTGTGTGCGTGTGGGTGTGTGTGCTATGTGCGTTTGGTGGTTGTTGTTGTGTAGTGTTCATTCATTGTTCGTTTAGCAGCCTGATGGCCTGGGGATAGAAGCTTCTTCTGAGTCTTTCTGTGCTCGCCTTGAGACTCCTGTATCGCTTGCCTGACCGCAGCAGTTCAAAGAGGCAGTTGTTCGGGTGACTGGAGTCTTTAATGATTCTCTTAGCCTTGCCCTTGCAACGCTTGTAGTAAATGTTCTGGAGGGTGGGGAGCCCCCCTCCAATTGTGCGTTCGGCTGAACGTGTCACTCTTTGTAGTCTGCTTTGGTCTTGTGCAGTGCTATTCCCAAACCAGGAGGTGATGTTGCCGGTCAAGATGCTCTCTATTGTACATGAGTAGAAGTTCTTAAGGATCTTCTGGCTGACTTGGAACTTCCTTAGGCGCCTGAGGAAGTAGAGGCGTTGTCGTGCCTTCTTCACAACACTGTTAATGTGTGTGGTCCATGTCAAGTCCTCGGATATGTAGGCTCCGAGGTACTTAAAGCTGTTGACTCTCTCAACCGGTGCCCCGTCGATGCTGAGGGGGCTGTAGTCCTTGACCCCCGACCTCCTGAAGTCCACAATCATCTCCTTTGTTTTGCTGACGTTCAGGGAGAGGCTGTTTTCCTGGCACCATCCCGCCAGGACCTTGACCTCTTCCAGGTAGGCCCTCTCGTCGTTGGCAGAGATCAGGCCCACCACCACTGTGTCGTCAGCAAATTTGACGATTGTATTGCTACTCCGCTGAGCCACACAGTCGTGTGTGTACAGGGAGTAGAGGAGGGGACTCAGAACACAGCCCTGGGGGGCCCCTATGTTGAGGGTGATGGATGAGGAGGTGCCGTTGCCTGCTCTCACCACCTGGGGTCTGCCAGTCAGGAAGTCCAAGACCCACTGGCAGAGGTCATAGCCCAAGCCCAGGTCCCTGAGCTTGGCTATGAGTATGGAGGGGACTATGGTATTGAATGCCGAGCTGTAGTCGATGAATAGCATTCTCACATAGTTCCCCTGCCTCTTGTCCAGGTGTGATGCTGCTGTGTGCAGCACATGGGATATGGCGTCCTCCGTGGACCTGTTGGGGCGGTATGCAAATTGCAGGGGGTCCATGTTGATGGGGAGGGAGGAGCAGATGTAGCCCTTTACTAGCTTCTCGAAGCACTTCATGGCTATGGAGGTGAGAGCTACAGGGCGGTAGTCGTTGAGGCAAGCAGGCTTGGATTTTTTGGGTACAGGGATAATAGTGGACTTCTTCAGGCAGGTGGGGATGACAGCCTGTTCTAAGGACAGGTTAAATATGTCAGTGAATACTGGGGCCAGTTGGTCGGCACAGACTTTTAGGACGCGGCCGGGGATGCCGTCTGGACCTGCTGCCTTCCTGATATTCACTTTTTTAAAGGTCCGCCTCACCTCATGCTCTGTTACCCTGAACACTGCGCCTCCATCAGCAGCCGACCCCCCCCCCCCCCCCCCCATTGCCGAGGCTTGTGAGCTGGTGTTGTTATTACCAGCATCAAACCTCGCATAGAAGGTATTGAGGTCATTTGCTAAGGACACGTTTGTTTTATAATGCTCACAGCAGACCGCAGTGTTGTTGATAATTACGTGGGGCTGGGGGGATTTAAGTTCTGCAAAAAAAGGTTCCGCACCGTTGCAATCGTACGGTGCACAGCCCGTACTGTACCGGAGGACCACATTGACGCGGTACAGTACAGTACGTATCCGCGTACCGTTACACCCCTAGTAATCAGTGTTGTGTTAGTTTATGTTTTTGGATGTCTTATGTATTATTGTTATTATTGCGTTCTGAGTTGTGTTGTTTCATGTTTGAAAAAATTTTAAATAAAAAAGATTTGATCAAAAAAAAAAAAACACCAGACAACATTCCCTCCATGCTGTCTGGGACGAGCAGCAGGAAGCCGGTCAATAAGGGCCCTTTCTAACTCACTCTATTCGTTTCTATTTCGTTCCGTTCCGCCCGTGCCGAGATCTGATCCGAACCCCCCCCCCCCCCCCCTCTCCCCCCTCTAGTTTGTGTACACACTTCATTCTGGGTGCGCTCTGGGTTTTGTTTACGGTTTGCGTTTTGAGCTTGTAAGCTTGCCGTAGTCGATGAGCAAAAGCACGGATGGGAGGGATATCGGTAGCTTGGATAAGTAGCCTAGCAAGCCAGCTAATAACACAGCAGCCTACTGCCAAACAGATCCCTCTCGCACTCGCTCATTGCTGTTGCACTAGAGGAGCGCTGCTGCTGCTGCTACAAATCACGACACCCCCCCGGCTATTGTCGATGATGTCACGCTCGAAATGTAAACACAGGAAGTGTTCACACGGAGACTGGAGAATGGATGTTGATATAAAGATACAAATAACTAATAAATATGAAGCTATATTTGAACCTCTGTTGTCAAGCCTTGTCAATATAACCCACCCCCCTTTTCTCACGAATGGAACTCTGTTGTAGAGCCCGCTTTGATCGTTTTGCAGGGTTAACAATATCGCTAAGCTAACGGCTAACGCTAACGTTACTACACATGCAACATACTAGTAACATTGCTCGCATCGATTATATTGAATGTCATTGATCTACTGGTCGACCGAAAATGTAAACGGGAATGTCTTAACACGACTGCGGACTCTGGATGTTGATATAAAATGAACAAATTGCCAATAAATATGAAGTTATATTTTATCACGAATGGATGGTGTTGTAGAGTCCGCTTTTGAGCGTTTTGAGCGATCTACTGGTCGACCACGGCCGACTTGTTGGGCACCACTGGTCTAATAGAAATAAATGCATTCGAACAAATGTATAGACATAGCAATGGCAAACAACATTTATGACGTTATGTCAGCACCAGGCGCCACGCCCGTGAAAAGGTACAAGCTCGCAAAGCCACACCCCCCGTTCTCCCGGGGCCGACCCCGAGACCACCTCTGCCAGCTGGTCCCGTTCAGCGGGGGGTGAAACGATTCAGCGCCGACTCGCACCCCAAAAGTGGTGAGTGAGAACACTGCCCCCCGTGCTCCGGGACGGTGATTCGATACAAAAGGCTGAGTGTGAAAGCCCCCTTAGACACAGACACAGGCCTTATATGACGCGTCTGAGGGCAACCCCGTCAATTCTGCTCCTCACAAGAGGGGAAGACAGAAGTTCCCCCAGAGAGACCTCTACGTGAGTACAATTGAAAAAGATACATGCAATAATAATTGGGCCAAGTGACCAATGGCCCAATACACACTGTAATAGAGAGCAGAGCAGAAAACGAACAGAGCCTGTAACCTCACGGATGTCTCCTGGCCAATAGGAAAACGCGCCCAGTGACCACCCACCCCCTCACCACCTCACCCCTGATACAACGCCAAATGTGTAGAGTAAAAGCTTTACATCATGCACGCCAGCCACAGCCGAAAACCTTGTTTGAAAACAGGTTTCCCACAGCTCTGCTTATGTGTGAAAAAAACTTGCCACTTTTTCATCATTACCCTAAGTAAAGAATAACAAGCTAAGAGAGGGACTCAGGCCCTCGATCATATGCCACTATGCACAGCATTGTAGGGTAACACCCAGCCAGTTGTGGGCTCAGCCACGTTGTCTAAACGTTACATGAACACACACAACTTTTCATCATACAACAAAAAACCCAGTTAATCTTTACTCACGTAAAAAACAATGCTGTTCTTTTTTTTCTCCACTTTTTTCTCCCATTTTCTATTTTTCTCCCATCCTAATTTCGTATCATCCAATTCAACCCTCCCCTGTCTCGAATGCTGTTTCTTGCCTCCCACAAGCCGGCTGCAATGTGGACTAAGTCATACATAGCACGAGTAAAACAACGCTGTTCTTAGGTAGAGAGAAGACATAAGCCTTGGCCAACGCTAACCTAAGCTATACAAAGCGACCAAGACCATTTTCACACCACACGTCGTATCTCCAAATGTAGTGAAGTAACATATGTTTTGTTAAACAAAGACATCGTTATTAACCAAAAACATTCGGGAGGGGGAGGAAGGAAGAGTGGGGTAATGTCCAATGGACACCTTACCTGCACCACCCAACGCAGGACGAAAGGCCGTAACACAGGTTGGTCCACCACGTTGACGAAGGCCTCTCGCTGGCAAGGCCAGAAGAGGCAATGGCCGGAGCCTTGCTCCGGCGTGACGCCCCCCTCCTGCAGCCGGTCATGGCGCAGGCCCGACGACATCTTCTGCCAGAGATGACGTTGTAGTCAGAGTGCCAGGGCCCGCTATTCTCACGGCTAGCGCCAATGGTTGTAGCACAAGCTAAACAGGTAACTCTAGGCTAACTGATAGCATCAAGCTAACGTTTCCAGCCGAGCGCAGCCGGCAGCTAACGTCGTAGCTAAACAGCTAACTGGCTAACAGTTAGCTCATACCGGCTATCGCTAGCCACTAGCTAACGCAGAAGCAAGCTAAGCGGCTACTACTGAAAGCTGTACGTGAGAAAAAGCAATACAGGCCAACACTTCAGACAACCGCTGTCTTTTCCTCTTCTTGTCAGAAGAAAAAAGGAAAAAAGGCAACACACGCCCCTCTTCAGAACGGTGTTTACCAGACACAGCGGTATCGGCAGCAAGCCCCTCTTTGTACGCGGGGACCTGAGCTCGGGGATATTCTCATAACGAAACACCAAGCTCACCTCCCTCGCACCGGGTGTTTTTCATCTTGAAAAGCGGGGCCAGCACGGCGACAGAGGGTATCCGTTTGTCCAGAGACCCGGGGTATTGAACCGCAGATTCGGAATCACGGTCCCAGGAAAACAAAGCTACGACTTCACTGAGGAGGAGCTAATGTTATCGTGGGGCATCAGACTAGAACCCCCTCCACGCCGCTAAGGGGCAGCGAAAATGATTCTAGCCTGGAGCAGACCTTCGTAAGCTGTGTGCAGTTGACCCCCCACAACTGACACACCTGGCGCCCGCGTCGCAAAAAACATCACCCGCCCAGAGAGGCCGTCAGCCCCCACACAGCCGACCGCCTCCCAAGCATAGTGTCCAGCTGCAGAGCCGGAGACAATGCCGGCGGGGATTGCTCAGCGACGTGCGCCCCTAATGCGAAGCGCCGGTGGAGGTCAGAATGATAATCATCTTCTAGACACTCCGTGGCGAAGACATTATCGCTGTATTTCCTTGAAAATATTTTAGAGAGAAAACAAAGATATAATGTCAACGCAGTTCCTCTTCTCCAATAACTATTTCGGCACTATACTAAAGTGGTGTATACAGGCACTTTACGGTGGTGAAAATAGGGAAGGAGCTGATGGTGTGGCCACGACCCCGCTTATGTAGAGGAGCGGATGTGGGTGTGGCCAGGCGGATGGGTGTGTGCATGTGAAGAAAATTATTCAATATTAGACTGGATAAAGGGATAGTTCCAACAGAGCAGAGCGTAAGCTATATGATAATATAACGAGGATGTTCTGCTGGTCCCACATCAGGTAAGCCTTAAATATCACAGCACTTTGTATTCTTCTCCCTCTTTCAGCATATCTTTATGCACATGTCACCCCACACACACAGATCAAGCAGAATATTACATAATATTACATAGGGCTGGGCGATAAAACGATAACGATAACTATCGCGATAAATTATTTCCTCGAAATAAACATGAAACGTGGTCGCAAAGTTTCGATATATCGATTTTCAAGCTTGGATATGAGCACACGCACTAACAACCAATCAGTGAAGGAGATGGCCGACAGCGGAAGGAGACCCGGAAGGAGACCCGGAGGTAGGACTCAACAACAAGGCTGGCTAGGCTAATTAGCTTGCACGGCGCTATTTTATATATTTACGTGCTGAGTATGTGTGTGGCGTGAATTCTGATGCCACGGTTATAGTAGTGTGTGGTATACGGTGGACGTCGTTGCAATGTATTGGGGCGGAACAGAGTATTTTAGGGATATATTTAGTACATTGGCAATATGGCTGGCTAGGATAATTAGCTTGCACGGCGCAATTGTATCGTTTGGCTGGCTAGGATAATTAGCTTGCACGGCGCTATTTTATATATTTACGTGCCGAGTATGTGTGTGGCGTGAATTCTGATGCCACGGTTATAGTAGTGTGTGGTATACGGTGGACGTCGTTGCAATGTATTGGGGCGGAACAGAGTATTTTAGGGATATTTAGTACTTTGTCATGGGATACACTGCTCGCTCTGGCTAACTGCTAACGTGCGCGGACTGATGACGACATCAACTCGAGACATTCGCAGCAGAAAAACAAGTCTATTAATAGCCCGTCCATCGGCGCTGGGCATAATAAGTTAATTAAACTTGACAGACATTATATCGACGATAATTATAGATATCGAGTTATATGAAAATAACTTTATAATTTTATCGCAATAACGTTTTTGGCCATATCGCCCAGCCCTAATATTACATGTTATTGATATAACAGTGATGCGGTCAGGAACAAGGCGCTTGACTTAGCTGTCTTTGTAAAATAACAAACAGTTTCCCATTTAGGTTATTTGTTTATTGAAATACAGAACCAACATCAAATTAAAAGAAAATGACACAAAGAGGATGCAATTATTACTGGTATCAGTTGCAGTATTCTTAGCACCGGTAAACAGGTCATCATTCTACGCTCTCAATTTGATTAATTAGAATGTTAGTTCCATGGTCCCTATTTCAAATAGATGTATTGTAGTAACACAGCTATTAATAGCTGTGCAAAGCTTGTGATGGCCATGCAGAGGACACTCACTCCTTATACTGTAGAAAAAGGGACAGTGATATATTATCTGTGATATTGTCCTGTAGGGTTGTATGGTCCTCGCTAGCAGAGGGGCGAGAGCGGCATTGGCATCTGTTTCTATATAAAGCCATAATTGGAGATTGCCCAGTTTATCTCACTTCTCTGTTGGAGTGGACATCTGGACCCTATGGTATATGATTGTCTCACACTTAAAGCACTTAAGAGTTTGTACTGAACTTGGGAAATCTGCTTTTAGCTTCTGTGCTCCTGACACGTGGAACATCATACAACAGATTATAAAAGTCAATACTTTGGTCAGTTTAAATCCATAATTACTGTACCAACCATTCCACCTTGCGCTGCGAAGGGAGTACCTACAAGTTGCTCAAGTTGGTATTTTAGAGTTTGTCATTTTGCACATGGGGGCGTATACTAATTTAGCATCCAATGAAATGCTTTCTAATATGACATTTGAAGAGTATCGACAACAACACTGGGAAATTCATGGAGGCCTTGCGGTTGCACAGGCATGAGGCGGAGTGTCATTTGGCATCAGTGTCTCTACAAAACAGAGGGCAGTGAGAAAATGCTTGGAGGCGGGTTGGCGGTGGTTCTGCTTCATAATTCATCCAGTCACCCTGCTGCTGACGTTCTCCCTCGCTCTCACGTATTCTCCTCTCAGAAGAGCGGACAATAATTTGTACTTTTGTTCACACGGTACAACGGAGAGACATAATACTAAGCCTAAACCAAACATGCTAATGTAATGTGAGCGTGGGATCTCTTTAATTATGCTGTGGTACACTATGAAAGGAACATATAATTAGTGTTTTATTTTAAATCTTTTACAGTGATATTGTTACATTAATTACTTTATTTAGGACTTACCCCACTTTACTCAACACCACACAGCCTCTCCCATTGCATAGCTTGGTTTGTCTTGGTTGGGGGGGGGGGGGTACACCTAGTAACCCCATATGAACAAGTTACCCAAATTAGCCTGACCATTGACCACCAGTGGCTTTGGTGTAGTGTCCGTCCACATTTCAAAACACTTATCTCCAAAGCCACGACTGAGGCTCCTCCGTATAGACTCTCACTTTATGAGGTCATCAACTGTTTTAACCTCTTACACCCAAATGAGGTTCTGGACCATCCCTTGTAGCAATGCTGGAGTATACACGTCATTTGGGTGCAAACGCTCACATGAATATTGTATTGATTCCTCAATAAAGTCAAAGCCCCATTCAATGGATAAGATACTGACTGAACTGTCTGGGGGGGGCACTGGAAGAGCATATGTGAATTAAATCAAATCAAATGAATTTGTATAGCCCGAGATCACATGGTATTGCCCCCATGGGTCTTTACAAGTCAAGAAGAAACATCACAATAGATCAAGAACAAAAACAACCATAAAATCCAAATATGCAACACTGCCAGACTTTCCCCAATGAAGATAAGGAACGACTCACTAAAACCTAGCATAATATACATGTATGTAATTAGGGATGCACGATATTGATTTTTTGACACCGATACCGATATCGATAACTTTATGCTCCTCAGGCCGATAACCGATATCGATAACCGATATTTATTGTATTATAATCTTTTTTCTTAATGTATATATTATTTTTTTTTCAACATGAAACAAAACATATCACAATACAATAATAATACATAAAAAGACTTCCCAGGACAATAACTTAACACCAACTTAAATGTGACCTAACCAGACAACAGAAACAAAAGCCAAGACAACAGTATTGACTGATAAAGTGACCATATTTATTTTTCCAAATGAAAATTCACAATCCGTCAACAACTTATAATACATCCAACCTAAGACGCTCAAAGCTTTTTGTTCTTCTTTTTTCAAAGCGGAGCCTTGAAAAAAAGGCTTCAAGTGGACACATCACCACCACAACAAGTCACCTGCAACAAGCTAGAAGCTAGAAGCTAGAACCTAGAAGCTAGAAGCTAGAAGCTGCTGTGAATCCAAAGCCAGCTATTGACGAGTCGTTTGCTAAATTAAAGAAGTTTGACAGAAATGACCCAAGGGCTCAAGCCGCTAGCTTTTAAGCAGTCCTTGGTGGTGCAAATTAACCTGGCTACTATGGAGCAATAAGTGACTGCGTTCAACCGAGGGTTGCATCACAGCCATGGAAGGGGCTAGCTTTGCTTAGCTCCTCGCGTCGTCGTAGGCTTCTAAGTTAACACAATAACACACCATCGTAGCGGTGGTGATGCCGCAGGTGACCCGTCAGGCTGGATGTATTACAAGTTGTTGCCCTTTTCCCTCCTTGTGGAACTTCTCCATTGCATTTATTACAAATAGCAAGCGATCTTTTTCCTCTGAAATTCCGAGTACCGACGCGGCCATCTTTGTTTTTAACGTCCGCGCTGATTCAGAAACTTACGTGCCTACGTCACAGCCAAGAAAGGGAGCGCTTGATTTGTGTAAAACGCCCTGTTCTTAAACCACACGCTGTCAGTCGTACCACAGTACTGGCAAAACGGGATGAGCCTACAGTCAAAACAATTGCACTTCATTCCAATTCACCCACACAGCATTTTCTTTTACCAAAAAATATATTATATTATCGGAGCTATTAATAACGTTATCGGGTTTATCGGGATGACGTCATAATTGCTGATATCGGCCCGATAATTATCGGCCCGATAATTATCGTGCATCCCTATATGTAATGAAACACATACATACATACATGGTAGAAATAGTATCTAAGGCTAGGCGTTCCGCATCCCGCTACAACAAAACAATGTCCCGCAATTAAAAGATTTTTTTTTTATTATTATTATTATTATTATTATTATTATTATTATTATTATTATTATTATTATTATTATTATTATTATTATTATTATTATTATTATATTCAAAGATTATTATTTAAATATTTTTTTTAAATGTTGTTAATTTAATGCGTCGTTCCAATACCCTCTTATATTAAAAATAAAAAAAATCGGGCGACGTCAAACCAATGCGCAGCCGAGCGGAGCAGCTCGACTCGAGTCTCGCGAGTCGCACTGCCTGTCACTTGTCAGACAGTCCAAGGCCGAGGCAGCTGCAGTGTGTGTGACGTCAGACAAATGGTTTGATTTCTCTGATCAGAATAACCTGAAACAGGTGTCATGCTTGGCTCTCAAGAAGAGAGCATTCAACTTCCAAGAGCTTCGCGAAGCAGCTGAAGCTCTTAATATCAGCAGCAAACTGGACTCTGCATTGTTTAAAAAATGTTGTGGGTTCACCAGACACATATTGCGGCGACTGTGCTGTCAGCCTTTTCTTTATGTTATTATAGGGTTTGTGGAGACTTTGGGTCTCACCCTTTTTGTTATATGAGCAACTGAGTGATCCGCTATTCACAATAAAAACATTATTATATTGTGAAGATCAACCATCGCATTCCGTCTCCTCTCTTCTACTAATGGAGTGATTTTATCAGCTTGGATACCAAGATTGATGGTTACCTGCTTAATGATGAAAGTGTGATTAAATAAAGATGTTGGTGACATAGACAGTAGCGGCTGAGAAGGTGATTGGTGAAGCATCTATACAGTTTAATAAGATTAATAACAAAATGTGCTATATATAGCCTACCGTCTGCGTCGAATATGAAATAAATGCATTTAAATAATAAATACATTTCTTTAATTTTAATTAGCAATAAAAAGAAAAGTTTAAATACGTTTTTTTATTTATTTTTTCTCACCTACGTGTCCCGCATTGTCCCGCAAAAGCAGTGCTGCTGTCCTGCGACTGAACCATTTTGACCTGGTCACCCTATCTAAGGCACATAGCCATTTTTAATAAATAGAGCTAAGAACAACAACAAAAAAGCATAGGAAAACGAGCGCTGGTATGAAAATAAGATAAAGGCTAAAAGTCGAGGCTCGGAGCTCAAAGTATCAGAGTCATATTCCGCAGGGGGCAGCAGATCTGCTCGGATTACTAGATACATCCACTCAGAGAGACAGAGACAGGGGTTAGAAAATCTCCCATGTCTGCAATAAGAAATTAGAATTCTTTACCTGGATGGTATTCCCTGTTAACGTTAAACATTCCCATGATCCTGAATCGCCGGCCACGCCGCCGGTGTTACACAGTATGTTCAGATCACAGCAGACCTGGAGTTGGATGTGATTAACCTTGTGATTAGCGCCATCACCACAAGTCAATGATTATCCACGAGCATTTTGATGTTCGCTCCACCTTTTAGCCACCTCTCATAATCCACCGTGCCTGCCTATTGAAGCAAACACAGGAGATGGATGACCCGCCCCTCATTATTGGGCGTGGAGCTGCCAAGGCTAATTCATTGAGAGTAAATTTTTTGAAATAGCATTTTTGAGCTGATCTCCATGATTAAAATTAGGGCTGTCAGTTTATCGCGTTAATTAGATTAATTAATTACACAGCAAATGATCGCGTTATGAAAATTAACTCAAAATGTATTTTAAAATTTTTTTTATTTTTTTATAAATTATTTTTATTTTTTAAATCTGATTCATTCCATAAGAACGTAGAATAAACATTTACAAACTTTTTTTTTAAATGGCCATTTGCATGTTCTTGGTATCTGATTCTAGGGACATCTATGGATCTCAGGGAATGTATTCCCAGTGTCAGAAATACTGTGTCTGTTAAATTGAGCTTGAGTAAATTGTAATGAACCAAAGGAGAATATCAATTAAATTATTTTCTTTTTTTACTGTGAATAACACCATGCTAAAATTGACCAGACCTGAAAAATCTAAGCAAATTAATAAAGGGAAGATGATTAAACAGAAGGTTTTGTAGATACAGTACTGAATTCTGCCATCCGGACACATGCAATTTGAAATATGATTATAGAATATAAAATATCAGGCGGCTAAGTGGCGCAGTGGGCAAGGCGCTCGCCACTAACGCAGGAGATGCTGGGTTGGAGCCCAGCTCTCTGCGTTGCTTCCGGCTTGGCTGGTCGTTCATACTAATATAATTGGCAGTATTAGGGGGTGGGAAAGCCGGTGGGTGGGGAGCGGACGTTGTGGACAGCGACTCCTACAGGTCGGTTGGTGCGCCTGTACAGCAGAATCAGGAAGCAACGGGGGCAGCGTGAGCCGCCCACGCGTTACTCCTCACCGCTGAGAGATCACGCTGTACAGGTGAAAAGATGCGACGGCTGCCTCCTCGTGTACCGGAGGGGACACGTGATGCAAGGCTTCGTCCACATTGCAGCCAACCAGTGGGAGGCATGGTCTAACAACGTTCGAGACAGGGGAGATAATACGAAATTGGGATGGGAGAAAAATAGAAAATGGGGAGAAAAAGTAGATAAAAAAAAATAATATAAAATATCAGACCTAAAATGGTTATGCAATTAAAATGCGATTAATTAGATTAATTCATTACAAATCCTGTAATTAATTAGATACATTTTTTTAATCGCCTAGATTAAACAGCACTAATTAAAATGTATTGTATAGATTATAATTAATCAACTTCATCCAAGTTGCATATGACTACAACTCTTAATCTTCTTTATGAGTTATGTTGTAGCATCACCATTAGATGGCTTGTATGTTGTACCATGTTAAGTTACATTCACACTATAAGCCATAGTGCTCAATTCTGATTTATTGCTCAGATCCGATTTCTGGGAGTAGTTCGGCTGTTCACATTATTTTATTATTTATTTAAAATGTGGCCAATATCAGATTCCAGTGTCACGCTCCTGAACATATCCGCATGCGCAAAATAACAATAAAGAAGATGGACGTTAAAACAAGAAACTGTGACAAATGTCAATCTAGCGTAAGGTAAAAGTCGCATGACTGTTCAGACTGAGGTCGCATTGCAAAAGATCAGACCTGTATTTGATTTAGGGCCACATATTAACCGATTTGCGGCCAACCACGTATATACGTGATAATGCAGTTTCCCCTGTTGTAGACCGGGTGTCACTTTTTTTTCGCTCCGGGTTAGCTTTTCTGTTAGCTAAAAGCTATGGCTTTACCAGATCGCCTGGAATACTTTTTGCGACGCCGAATTCAGTATGCAGTAAAGGAATATAACATCAGCCAATGGACATATCGATCTACCAGATGGCGATCAAATAACTGGGAAATTCTTTTTGGAATCCAACCGGCCACAGGTAAGAGCAATTTGACGTAAATTTCAGTCTGATCGGGCCTTGCTTGGCCAGATCGCTCTTGAAAAAGAGATTTTAATCTCAATGATGCTTATCTGGTTAAATAAAGGATTTGATTGATTGATTGATTGTTCTCATAGCCATCCACCCGGGCAGCGTATGATGTTGCAATAACGAATGTCGTTATTGGTAATCAATAATCAGAAAGACCCCCCCCCCCCCTTTCATGCATTCATGGTGGAACATGATACCGATCATATGCATTTAGATTTTTAACTCTAGCTTGTGTAGGGCCAAAACGCCAATCGATTTAACGTTATTAGCTTAGCGCCCTATAACTAGCTTTGCAGGAATTACCCCAGACCATTGCAGTATATAGTTCATATTCACGACGCTATAAAACGGGAACGTATTGATGAAAAGACAAATTCTTTATGGCATATTGAAGGGAAGGTTTGACAATTGACAATGACAATGGACACATAGCAATAATATAAAATATAGATTTAGCTCTACAAACAACCTCACGCACAGTGAAAACTTGTAATGAAAAGCTGGCCTCATAGAGTGGGATTAGAGACAGGCCCCAATGGCCCTGAATGTGTTAAAGTGGCCCAAATCTGAATTGAAAATATCAGATTTCATGTGATTTGCGCTGTTCACAGTGGGTCTCATTCCCGAACGAATTTACGACCAAAAATGTCCTCTTAGGCAGATTTCCGCCCATTTAAGACATATTAGGGCTGGGAGCGTGAGTCCCCAAATTTTCCTGAGATCATTGAGCGTGGCTGAGAGCAGATTTAAGAGTGCTGAGGAGCACTCTTATGATTGATTGACTAATTGAAAATTTTATTAACTTGACAGACTGTGTTCTCATAGTGATTCCTTCATGTTAACGCTACAGGCCTCCTTGGAATTAATTACTTAATCATAATTAAAATAAATATGACAATATTTGTACGATAAGAAATTACGCATTTGATGTCGGAAAAATAAATAATATAGATTCATCTGATCACAGGGCAGCTGCTTAACCCTTTCTCTGCCACGCTTATATCCATCCTTGTAGCCAGTCTGTCAGCTCTATTTGTCTATGGAGATGTTCACCTACTTTGCAGGGCTATAACTTTTTAAATTGTATTGCTAAATTGACATTACTATGGCCCATTCAACATCGATTAGCTATCGTTCAGGATGTAGGAACGTTTTACTTTTTCATTCACACATTCATACAAAAATACTGTCTTGTTGTATAATACTATATACGTCCAAATAATGTTGTTTATTGAGTTATGGCAACGGATCGATTATCCAGTGTGTCAAGATGGAGTCCCGCGAGCGATAGCGAGTGGCCGGAGGGAATAGGGAGACACACCGGCGTCACAATTATCAACATCCAGTTGCAACTCGCCGATCGGCCACCAGGTGGCGGTATTGAAGCGTTGGAGGGTTGAGCGGAGTCCTACAGCACCAGTCAAGGATCCGTGGGTGAAATATGAATACCATGACAGAAATTTGAAATATTGATCTCAAAGACGCTGTAAAACGTCATTGGCAGATTACGCATGGCGAGGAATGACGTCTTAACACGTCATCGGCAGAGAAAGGGTTAACCATATCTGAACCAGCTATTTTGGACAAATGTATAATTACTTTAATTACTCAGATATTCAAACACAATTATGCAATTATTGTGAAATGATTGAAAATAATAATAATTTAATGCCTTCTGTGGAATTTGTATTTCTTATTTGTTACACATCTGCTTTAATGATTAATTATATACATTTGAAAGAATGCAGGTCAACATGCAATGTATCCCATTGATTGTTATACAATGGGACAGACCTTTGTTTGATTGATTGATTGATTGATTGAAAACTTTATTAACAGATTGCAGAATGGGTACAGTACAGTACAGCTCAATTACATACAATTGTTAAGGGGATGCAGACCAGAGAAAGACTTTCGTCTTGTTTACATCAGGGTCCCCCATTTTCAATTCATCATAACATATATGACACACACGACATACAGATAGACAGTACTGCTACATCTATACATTTATGACATACCAGATTTGCAAATACAGTACTGTTTGTGATACAACTGTTGGAGGAGGTTGGGTAGGAGGGGTGGGTGGGGGACACTGTACAAGCAAAACTGTACATTGGAATATTGACAAAACCATACTTGGTCATTTACTGTACATTGGAGGAAATAGACTGCATTAATATTCCATAACAAGTCTTGTGTGCGCCTAGGTGTCTAATGAATGAACAGTATAGGCTTAATATATTCCAGTTACCTGTTTCATTAGGATCCAGCACTATACACATGCTCTGCCCCACGCACAGTACAAGCACAGTCCGCATGTATACAGACTGTACCTATACTGTACGTAGGGCAGAGCACACATACAGCATCTACCAAATCATAATGAAACAAGTCATTAATGGAATAACAAGCCATACTGCGTTCATTCATTACGCCGTAGGCAGCGGCTATATATATTATATTTCATTCATTCATATACGCGCGCGCGTGTGTGTGCGTGCGCTGCGGCAGGTGTACCACGAGCTGTATATGATGCCAATACATTAATCTAATCTAGTTCTGATGGGTCGCAAGACTCGCAAAGCACTTCCGCCATTCCATTTTCACACAGCTGCGTCACTAGTTGCCTTAAGTTATAAGGAGCTCTGGAGGCGTTGTTTTGTATGCAAATGACCTGAACGGGAACGCGCTTTTGAGTTTAAGACAGAATCACATTCGCCAAGCAGGTACCAGATCTTGTCACATGTGCGACCGTTTCAGCCACTTAAGACATATTACCAGCACATTCGGGACTCAGAGTGAACTTGTCATTGATTCTGTCTCAGTGGTTCCAAGATAAGTCTTTCAAAAGAACTCATAGAAAAATTTTGGAGAATGAGACCCACTGTTGTGAAAACCCAGGATGAGCAAATAAATCAGATTTGGGCCACTTTCGTCTGCAGTCTGAATGTAGCCTTATAGGCAGCCTAGAACTCAACTGCATTTTCTATGTGCGATCTTCAATATTCTCAGGGCATTCATGCTATAGTCTAACATGCTAGATTACTTGGGTTAGGTTACTTATAGGTAGTCTATAGGCTACAACTCAGGTGCCTTCCTTCATACTCTCAGAGAAGGAAACTTGTATGTGCCTCTTGAACAAAAGTTTTAACTTTGATTGAAAAGTGACAGCCCTGTTGCAGGATTCACCACAACAATGTATAGCATGGCCAAGGCATTTCATATAACTCATTAACCTCTTAAGCCATATTTTCAGAAAATGTGTCTAAAAGTACATACACAAGTAAATGGAAGATTGCTCCACTTCTACAAGGTCCATTTGCATGTTCTTGGTATAGGGACATCTATGGACCCCAGGGAATGTATTCCCAGTGTCAGAAATATTGTGTCTGTTACTATGCTTGAGTAAATTGTAATAAACCAAATGATAATATAAATTATTATTATTATACATTCTTTATATATACTATAATTATTACATTTTTTTCCCATTTTTGACGGTGAATAACACCATGCTAACGTTGACCAAAAGTGAAAAATGTTTAGCACCTTCTTGAAATCAAATGTACAAAAAATCTAAGCAAATGAGCAAAGGGCGGATGATTTACAGGGGTTATTGTAGATACAGTACAGAATTTTGCCATCCGGACACATTCAATATGAAATATGAATATAGAATATCAGGCCTATAAATGACCTTATTATGGCCAAGTCATACATCTATGGATCAGCCCAAATCTCCTCTTTCCAATGGCAAAGTTATGTAAATCTGGATTTAGTACCACCAGGCGCCCATTACAGGGCAGCAAAGACCATGAATGAAATCTACTGAACACTTTTGTATAATGACCATAGCTCCGCCATATTTTACCGGATTTTCCTAGACGTTCACAGAAAGGTAAGAAACAATATACATTGTATTTTATGGCAATAATGTTGAGGTTTGTTTGACCCGTGAGATATAAACACATTTTCACTTCAATATTTTGTAAAAGAAAAATGGTTCGACTATGTTTGTATGCGGCTGGTATGAGCTGGGTAGTGTAGTTTTATGAAATGGAATCGAAAGTCCTGGGTCTCCTCTTTCTTAGGACTACAACGATTTCATGACAGCTTCCTGTCCTCGTATCTAAATCGTCTGTTTTCCGGTGCAATGCGCAAAGATTTTTATGAGCACATATTTTGCTAATAACACTTAAAATCATTGGTAAAGAAACATGGTGCTGAAAATATACACTGCTGTTTTGATAGGGTTATGGTCTTTACTCTTGGATACATTTGAAAAAGAAACGCAACATCACTTAATAGGGACTGTATTGATCTATTTGTGACATGAAATAAATCTCGGCCCGGTGCCGATCGGGCTTAAGAGGTTAACAACACTAAATAAATACTAGCTACTAGTGTCGCTCCAATTGTCCGGAAATATTTCAATGTCCTGGACAAATTGGATAGATTCTGGTCAAATATTATCTGTGTTTATTGAGTTTATTGCAATAAGCAATGTTATACCCGATGCTTAACACTAATAAAAAAAGTCAGTTATATTTGTAATTATTGTAACATTACATTACCTCCACTCTTGTCTGCACTGCAGCAGATCTCTCCACTCATGGAATGGCAAACATTTCTAGGTGCAACCAGGTTGAGTGTTTGGGTCTATGTAGCACAACTTCCACATGTCCTTCCGTGTTACGATTAGGCATGACAGAAGAACCCAATATGCGGATTGACAGGACAGGTGTTCTTTTAATATCAGAACTCAAGGCAGGAGCAAGGCAGGGATATATACAATACAAAACAAAAGGCACTGCGGCGCTGGCGCTAAGTACAAACTCGGACTGAGACACGAAAAACAAAGATGACAAAACAGAATACTAATATAACTTACTGAGACTCAATACAACAGCAGGGCAAGGCAGACGACAGCAAAGTACAAACAGGAACGGGGAACACGGAGGTATGACGCCACACAGGAAGAGGGAACAGGACACACTAATATACCCAGACTAATTACAATGATTACAAATGATAAACAGCTGGGGGAAGAAGGCACTAGAACTAATACAATACACAATAATAAGGACTAGGCTAAATACAAAACACAGAATAAGAATGCCAACATAGAAAACACCTAAACAGACAACACTTGAATTATAGACACTAATTGCCACAGTAGAATGTTCTTAATGTGACCAAGCAAGATCAGTGTGGACTGCATCGTCTGCAGGTGACCGCTAAATGGCGGGATGACACAACTGTCAACTCTCTGCCTGGGGCATTCTCTCTCCCAGACATGAGCTGATCTGGGAGCGTGACACTTCCGTAACAATAGTCTATGAGCACTACACAAAGTAGGCGACATGTTGTTGGTATAATTTGGAAATGTACAAACACATACATACGTATATTAGTTGTGTAATGTAAACTTTGCAAGAGCAAAGAAAACAGTGAAAATGGATTTTGCAAAAGGTTGTAGGAGGTAGGAAACATTTATTCATCATCTTGTAGAAGACTATAGAACATAAAACTGAATATATATATAAGTGAGCTGTTCATGAGAGTTGAATACAATTTTCCCTTTGCTGCAACCTAGTCCTGCTTGTTTGATTTTTAGTACTGTCCATGGTGCTGAAAATAATGTTCCCAGTGTTGCATGCTGCTGCTGTTTGATGTGTAGTACTGTCAATTGGCATCATGACATCAACAATTACTTTCCTCTGGCGCCAGGTCTGACTGTAATTAAAAAAAAAAAATGAAAAAGAAAAAAGAATGTTTAGTATTTTTCCGATAAAATTTGGAATTTTGGCTATGTCTTACATTGCTTTGTCTGTGTTGTCACTATTGCATGTGGTCACATTGTGATGATGATGTTGAAACAATATACTGTATATACAATAGATTATTTTCCTTTTTAAATAAAAAGAAAGGCGGTTACACCATTGAGTCACTGGTAAGTTAAAAAGGTTGATATAGAAACATAATCATAATAAAATCAATACAGAATCCACAAGCTAATGTATATTTAGCATTTAACTAATACAATTATGGTCTGTAAAAAGTTGTATTTACCTTATATACTTTGATGTCACAAGTTTACATTAAATCTACAATCTAAAATCTAATAAAGTTACTCATTTTACTCACTTTTGGTCACTGCGTCTTGTAGTGGTACATGGAGAGCGGGAAGACGATCAGGACAAGGCCAGCACCAATACTAGGATTCCATAAGGGCTCGTTTATCAACCATACCTGGTCTCACGGCTACTATATCACTGTTTTGGGAGTTGAGAGATAAAAGAGTTGGAGCACAGCAAGTCTGTGGCCTAGCATGTGTAGTGTACTACTCAACTTAATACAGCACAAAGCAGCATTATGTAAAACAGAAAAAATGGTCACGCTATTTTCACTCCTGGTCCTTATGAGTAGAGGAAAAAGCCCATAAAAACACAATTTCAATGAAAATTACTTTTATATAAAATATTTGAATATTTTTAATTAAATGATAATTTAGCAGAGTTAAAAACACACAGACATAGGCTATGACAATATTTTAAAACAACAACTTGCGCCTGAGAGCAGAGAGAAAGATTGTTAAACAGGGTTTACACCCCCCCCCCCCCCCCCCCCCCTCTCTCTCTCTCTCTCTTTCCCTCTCGACATCCGCACGTTGTCAGCACTCTTTGGGAGGGAGGAGCATTCATCTCCAGAAAGCAAAAGCTATCCAAACTGTTCACTGTGTGTGCGTTGGCATAGCACTAAAGCACAGTGTGGAGATAGGTATCTGGCAATGTGAGACTAGTGTGCATTTGGTGATCCATACTGTAGATAATTCTACAAGATGAACTAGCGTTCTGTAAATAATGCTAGTTCGTCTTGGGCTTTAGCGGCCAAACTAGCAGCTGATGCTGTGGAGAGAAAGAGAGCTGAGTGGATCCCTGAGCTAGTTGTAGTCTTCATTGATTGGGGGAAAATATTTTAGAACAAACAACGCTATTACCCATTTGCACTCAGTGAAAGTTGAGATATTTGCAAAGTAAATACACGCATTCAGTAGTGAGCATAGTATATTCAATTTCATATACCATTTATGTTTAATCAGCTTATAAACTTGTTTTGACATGTAATTAAATCACGTTTATATAAGCTGTGTGGTGAAATGTCTTATGTAGAATTTGAATGTGAAATGAGCAGATTCCTGGACAGTTATTATTACAGCACACCAGGGTGCCACAGCAGCCACTTTAAGAACCTCACTGCTGTATATAAATATACCCATTGTTTTACCACAAATTATCTCCCAATATTTATGAAGGGGCGGGATATGCAAATCAACAACTAATAGGGCACAGAATGTAAATCCATAACCAATATACCCTTAGGTAGTGTTGCTTCCATAATACATGAGGGATTGGCAGCATATGCCTGAGCTACTTTAATCTTTTATCCAGACCGCTGTGTGTTATGTAGGCTAAGTAGGCTATGCAAACACAGTGATGTGGGCAAATCCTTTACTTTACACTAACTGAAGCCTTAAAGGGATATTTCAATCAGCAGTCTTTTTTTTTTAAACTTTCTTTTTTAGCGTTTATCGCTTTTCTGGTCAAGCATGACCGACAGATACAGGGTGAAACGGGATATAGAGCAGGGGAAGACATTCTGGCAAATGATGGCGGGTCCGGGAATCGAACTCGGAGTCCACCAGATCCGTGACGCAGCACGGTTTTCCCCGACGCAGAAATAGCGCCGAGATATTCTTGCATTCTTTCATTTATTTGCATTCATCTAAAAAATGTTGGACCTTATGGTGTTCTTGTTCTGTTCTTGACTTATTGTTATGTTTTCTTCTTGACTTGTTTAAAGAAGATCTGTACGGCCCATGGGGACATTAACGTGTGTTGTCGGGCCCTATAAATAAATTTGATTTGATTTGATTTGATATGCGGTGAGCTACTGGAGCCCCCCTCAATCAGCAGTCTTACCTCTATCTAAAGTAATCTACAAGTAAGCTAGCGACCACTGTTGTCCGCTGTCAACATCACCATTCCTCCCAGGTGTCAGGCCCCTCATTCACTTCCATACATTTTTGGGACCATGTCTAAATATCATACTTCTGAAGTAAACAAACTACTGCTGTGCCAGTATATACAATTCTGAGTCAAAGGCATGTGTTTGTTTTGGCATTTGATGTGTGTTTACAGATTTATTACCTTTGAAAAACAAAAGCAGATCCGGTCAATTTGTTGTATGTTTGAGTGCGCTGTGTGTCTTTGCCCTGCATAGAATATTGGGGAGTGATTACCATGGTTACCTGCTGCCTTGCTGGAAGAAAGATTCTAAACATTATGTGAAAAGTTGACAGTTGGTGGTCAAACTACACCTCAAGTGAGAAACATTAGCTCCAAAAAAACAAGTACCTTTGACTCAGAAAAATATATTACACTTAATAATGTATACTATGGTATTAGACGTCCTCAAAATGAATGGAAGTGAAGGAGGAGCCGGACACCTGGGAGAGATGGTGGTGTTGACAGCAGACAACAGGGACAGCAGTGTCACTTAGTGGTGGGGGGAAATATCGATACGTAGTAGTATCGCGATACTTTGCGTGGCGATACTGTATCAATACAGGGACGCCAAGTATCGATATTTAATTATTTATTTATTTAAAAAAATATATATAATTTTGTCTTTTATTTTTTTTGTATAAGGAAGTTGCATTGTTCATTTCAATACCTGTAATAGTACCTTAGTCCACACACACGTGTGCATTCAGTTAAGTTGGAATATGACTGTAATACAAACAGTTCAGTTTGTCAGGTACATGCAACACAGATTACAGTATTTACATCTGTCTGCTTGAGAAAATACCATGTTCTGCAATACAAATTATTGAAGTGAGATGAACAGACTGAACTTTATTTTATTTTTGTCGACAAAGTTTTACTTTGCAGTTGAAAAAAGGTAATAAATTGCAATATATCGCAATATATTTAGTATCGCAATACTATCGTACCGTGACTCAAGTATCGTGATAGTATCGTATCGTGAGGCCTCTGGTGATTCCCACCCTGTCACTAGCTTACTTGTAGAATACTTTAGATAGAGGTAAGCCTGCAGATTTTTTGTGACATTTTTGTGAAACTTTAAACAAAGGGCAAAGTTTTTGCCTCTGTGAAATGTATTTACTATGACCGTGACCACAATGCTCACCCAGGCATCCTGCTGACACGTTCTATGACACGATCCAAAATGGTGTCCACTTGCATCCTTGACCATCTCTCTAAGGGCATGTACGGCCAGTGGGAATGTCATGCTTCATGTTAAAATTCCAGGAATGTCAAGCCACTGACCTTCCTGCTGGCATATTTCTAGGCATCTTGCCAGGGTCAGAGGAAGGTCTTCAGTGGTGCAGAGAGAACTTAGGAAACTATACATGAACTCAACTATCATCACATGCTCCAAATGCCCTTGAGTTCAATCTTCTCATGACCTGAACATATAACATGTCCTTCTCAAAATAAGGTATAAATTAGGGCTGTCAATCGATTTAAATATTTCATTGCGATTAATTGTATGAATGTCCATTAATCTGTGATTAATCACATATCAATCTCACATTTTATCCGTTCAAATGTGTTTAATACTCGTATCAACATGGGAGTGGACAGATATGCTTTCTTTATTAAATAAAGTAAGCCAATAAACCAAAATTACAAATATTGTCCAGAAAAACAAAGGTACTGCATGTAGCATAAAATAAATATGCTACAAATAATCACAACATGGCAAAGCCAAATGGGCAACAACAGATGGCCATATTGACTAAAATTAAACACTACTCAGTAGGGGTGTAACGGTACACGTATTCGTGCCAAACCGTTTCGGTAAGGGACCTTCGGTTCAGTATGCGCTGTGTACCGAACGAATGCAACGTTACTTTAAATTAACCACTAACTAGAACTTAATTCAAAACTCCAAGTTCACCCCCTTCCTAAAATATAACATGCGCAAAAGGGATGGATGTTGTTCGTTCAGCCCACACACACCACTGAGAGATTACCCCTGTAATTTAGCATAGCCTCATAGTATGGCAAACGCAAACGACACCCCCTCTCTCTCAGTGCATGAGGAGGATTTGGTGCTAGATTGAGAAGGGGCTGTCTCTTGTGCCGCTTTTCCACTGAATGGTACTTTGTTCGTTTTCCACTGCAGGTACTACTGCCCTGTCAGTGTAGCTGGTCGTCATAGGGCGCCGTCACGTTCAACGTGACACGCACGCACGCACGCACACACACACACACACACACACACACACACACACACACACACACACACACACACACACACACACACACACACACACACACACACACACACACACACTCAAACACACACACACACACACATATCAAAGCTAGACGAAAGTCTTTCTCTGGTCTGCATCCCCTTAACAATTGTGTGTATTGAGCTGTACTGTATTGTACCCATTCTGCAATCTGTTAATAAAGTTTTCAATCAATCAATCAATCAGCTGAAACCAGTGGCTAGCATGCTAGCCACAATGCTAACGGTTATAATGGGAGATCTCAGTCACATTAGCACATAAGCTAACAAAACTAGCTATCTTTTTGTGAGACTAAACTCTTTGTTCTTGGTGGTAAATTGTGTTGCTGTTGGTTTTGTTTCATCAATAAATGAGGCAGAATACATGAATGTATCTTTTTCTTGTTTATTGCTGCAAACAAATAATGAATGCTAATGTTTAGTAGTCGCAAGGCTATTTAAAGATGGCAGGTTTGTGTTTTGTTGCAGGACGTCCCCCAACAATATAACGTAGTGACGATTCTCTCTTCTGACCAATCAGTGGTCTGCACGTCACTTTTTGGTACCTCTTCTACCCGCTTGGAACCCTGACAAAGCAGGGACTAAAAGAAGTACCCGGTACCAGGTACCATCTGCAAATTTTGGCAATGGAAAACCAAAAAGGTAGAGTAGAGTTGAGTCGAGTAGGTACCATGCAGTGGAAAAGCGCCATGAGAGATCAAATTAATTAAAGTTTATGGCATATAGAATGGACATTCATACACAGATGGCGCCGCTACGACCGGCTGCCTGTCTGTGCGCTCCGTCGAGACTGTGCTTACTTTTGTTAATATTTATAGTATTAAGAGTTTTGTCTGTACCAACAGTAGGTGCATTTAATGTGTATAACCGTCAGTCACTTATAGACATTGGATTACGGGAAACTTACCGACTGGATTACTCTCTGGATCAGCTCTCTGAACCGCAACAATGGCCTGTTGAGATCTTGAGGACAATGGGACCAGATCTCGCCCCCAGGAACAAAGGAATCAGGCGGCGAGGAAAGAGAGCTGGAGTCCGTAATAGATTGAGAACCAGGCGGCACAGGACGCCACTACCCAGTATATTGCTAGCCAATGTACAATCAATAGACAATAAACTAGACGACATCTGAGCAAGGATTCAATTCCAGAGAGACGTTAGAGACTGCAATGTTCTCTGCTTCATCGAGACGTGGCTAACGCCGGATGTTTTAAGTACCTCAGAGCCCACATATCCGAGGACTTGACATGGACCACACACATTGACAGTGTTGTGAAGAAGGCACGACAACGCCTCTACTTCCTCAGGCGCCTAAGGAAGTTCCAAGTCAGTCAGAAGATCCTTAAGAACTTCTACTCATGTACGATAGAGAGCATCCTGACTGGCAACATTACCTCCTGGTTTGGGAATAGCACTGCACAAGACCGAAGCAGACTACAAAGAGTGACACGTTCAGCCGAACGCACAATTGGAGGGGGGCTCCCCACCCTCCAGAACATTTACAACAAGCGGTGCAGGGGTAAGGCTAAGAGAATCATCAAGGACTCCAGCCACCCGAACAACTGCCTCTTTGAACTGCTGCGGTCAGGAAAGCGATACCGGAGTCTCAAGGCGAGCACAGAAAGACTCAGAAGAAGCTTCTATCCCCAGGCCATCAGGCTGCTCAATGAACAATAAACACTATACAACAACCATCAAATGCACACAGCACACACATCCACACGCACACACTCACTTTAAACAAACAACACACTGCAGCACCCACTCTCCACACTTTAGATCACCTAAACACACTTTATATTTATTGATAAAGGATTTGCACTACAACTCGTACACCTTACTGTAAATTGTACCTAAATTGTACCTCATCTCATTTCTGCTTTGCACTATAAAGTATTGTATATTAGTACACTGCATAGTATATTGTATATTATATGGTAACTCAGTTACTTCTATTCTGCATCAAACATTGTACATATGTCTATACTGAACACTGTGACCTTTTTTTTTTACTTCAAATTTACATGCTATACTATTTTATTTCATACTTATCTTGTCTAGCACAGTCTCTGGAGCGTAACAGTAAGAAGCATTTTGTATAAAAGTATTCTGTACTTCTGTATGACAACCAGGGGAGGAAATTAGGCCACTTTACTCGCCAATTGCGAGTATTTTTTACGTTTGGCGAGTAATTCATGAAGAGCACTCGCCAGTCTGGCGAGTACTAGTAATTACAAAACAAAACAAAAAAATCATTCTGCAATCTGCTGATTCGCTCACTGACACAAACCGAACTCTGACTCCCCCCTTGATTCCTCCCATTTGCGCCACATAATAATCAGACCATAACCAATGAACATCATCGTTGTACAGATGCGCTCTAAGCTCCTCCAATGAACACTCGTTTTCTAGAAGATGCCGCCCATCTAGGGGAAGTGGACAGACCACTGATATCTATGCGCGCAGACCTACAAACTCCTGCCACCGGCAGCCGGCTTGACAACGTAGACAAACTTACAAAAACACATGAGTGGATGAAAATAATTGCATGTAGAGTCGTCGCTTTCGGATATCGGTGCGGTCTGACATGGGGGCGAACAACAGCACGCGACGCGTCTCCTTCGAGTCGGATGAGAATGACAAGTCAACCGGCATTAGCCGGCTAGCTACCTAGCATGTAACAAGCTACCATAACGCGCGTTCAACATAGTGGACGACTATACTGAGCGGCTTTGCTTAAATGCAGCCGAGTGACATTTTATTATTACCGGGTTTCCCAGCATATCACCACTCGCCCATATGCCCTTCACAACGGTGATGTTGTCATATTTGGCATTCAGAACACACCTGCTGAACCCCTAGCGTTGTCGATTCGGTTCCAATGTATTGTCATCTTACAGCACAAGTACAGTACAACCAGAATACATTTGGCATACAACCAGAGTGCAAATGTAACAAGTCAAGTTCAAGTTGTTTTATTTAGCTATTACATTACAGTGAAATGCTTGGTTCTTTCACTGCCCAACCCAGTATTGATTGATTGATTGAAAACTTTATTAACAGATTGCAGAATGGGTACAATACAGTACAGCTCAATACACACAATTGTTAAGGGGATGCAGACCAGAGAAGGACTTTAGTCTTGTTTACATCAGGGTCCCCCATTTCAGTCCTGTTTGCTTAATGCCTTGTCCACTTCCTCCACACTCCAATATGTTATGATGAATTGAAAATGGGGGACCCTGATGTAAACAAGACGAAAGTCTTTCTCTGGTCTGCATCCCCTTAACAATTGTATGTATTGAACTGTACTGTACCCATTCTGCAATCTGTTAATAAACTTTTCAATCAATCCCTTCAACCCTGCTCCTGTCAAACCTGCTCTTTCCATTCCCTCCATCATGTCCCCCCTTTCTGATGAATATTTCCTGCACTTAAGAGTCAGACACACATTCCTAGTAGTTGAGCTGTGATGAATGAAAACTTTATTTAACAGATTGCAGAATGGGTACAGTACAGTACGGCTCAATACATGCAATTGTTAAGGGGATGCAGACCAGAGAAAGACTTTCGTCTTGTTTACATCAGGGTCCCCCATTTTCAATTCATCATTCAGTATAACCTAGACCAGCCCAACCCAGCATCTTTCACTGCCCAGTTCAGCCCAACCCAGTCCAGAATAGTTCCCTCTTTCATGTTAATATGTGATTTAATGATGTAATATTTTGAAGAGTAGAGACAGTGTGATTAATTTACTATGATTGAAAATCAATTTAGACGAAGACGTACAAAGAAGTAATTATCACAATTAGCGATTTTTTTTGTCTGGTAAAAAATCTATTTGGCTGGTAAAAAAAATCAGATACCCGCCAGTTGGCTGGTAAGCCAAAAAGTTAGTTTCCTCCCCTGATGACAACTATTAAAGAAACTTGAAACTTGAAACTTGAAACAGAAGCGTGTAAGTGTGATAAACATGAAAGATATATTTTCCTTGGCATGAAACAGGAAATAGTAATCAAACCATTAGGGACCTGAATGACGCTGTCTCTAAATGGAAAATGGTGCATTTATATAGTCAACGGTGCCACCCGCGTGTCTCTATGACAAACGGTTCATGAGATACAAAAAAGGGGCTGGACTTAAGCGTAGGTGCGGCAAACATAGACCATTCATGAATCAAATCAAATCAAATGTATTTGTAGAGCCCGAGATCACATGGAATTTCCCCCATGGGCTGTACAAGTCAAGATCAACATCACAATAGATCAAGAACAAAAACCACCATCAAATTCAAATATGCAACACTCCTAGATAAGATGAGGAACGACTCACTAAAACCTAGCAACAGGCGATGTGGAGGAGAGAAACCTCAGATGGGATGTTCAAAGGGGATCCCCCAACTGGATGTTGGTGATAATATAGTGTTGCTATGGATGATTGATGGATGCAGAATAGAACAGGCGAATAATTGGTATGTATGTATATATACATACATGGTAGCAATAGTATCTAAGGTATTTTTATTAAAATAAATATAGCTAAGAACAACAACAACAACAAAAAAGCATAGGAAAACGAGCGCTGGTATGAAAATAAGATAAAGGCTAAAAGTCAAGGCTCGGAGCTCAAAGTATCAGAGTCATATTCCCCAGGGGGTAGGAGAACGGCCGTCCATGGAAGCAGACACCCGGGATTTGGGCCAATGTCAGTCTTTCCTCGGGGTACCACCCCTAGACCAATGGGCAGGCGGAGCGCACCAATCAGTGCCTGGAGACGGCCCTTCGCTGTGTCACCACGAGTAGCCCGGCTTCCTGGAGCCAGTACCTGCCATGGGTTGAGTATTCACATAATTCTAGGGCTGTCTTAAATACTTCGAAGCTTCGAAGCTTCGTTCGATGGCACAAGCTTCGAACATAAAAAAAAAAATCGAAGTTAAATTTTTTTTTTTATTTTTATTTTTTTAACTATTTATTTTTTACTTCGATTTGTGTGTGTGTGTGTGTGTGTGTGTGTGTGTGTGTGTGTGTGTGTGTGTGTGTGTGTGTGTGTGTGTGTGTGTGTGTGTGTGTGTGTGAACTACCCATCCCAGTTGCGTGTAACTGTTCCGCAACAGTAAGTGACTTCCGGGGTAGGCCTGATTGGCCCCGACAGGCACGTGACGCGGCAAACTCAGGACGCGCAACGAGGCTGCTGAGAGCTGTCGCGCGGAAATAGGCTGTCTATTGCCATTCTCTAACACAAACTCTAACTCTAACCTTAACCAGCTCCTAAACTTAACCGTTCTAACCTTAACCAACTCCGAAACAATGCCTAACCTTAACCTTAACCTTAACCATGCCTAACCTTAACCGGCGAAAGAATACACGTTAAAAAAAATCACGTTAAAAAAAATAAATTCGATGGGATTCGAACTCGTCAACAACGGACCGCAGGATCGCAGGACCGCTGCTCTGCGAGGTGAGCTGAAGCGCCGAATGAAAGTCATAGCGGATTTGGACGGTTACATCATTCCGCAAGCTCTGCCGCTCCGCTCCGCGGAGCGTGCCGCGCGGCAGAGAAAGTTGCGCGTCACGTGCCTGTCGGGGCCAATCAGGCCTACCCCGGAAGTCACTTACTGTTGCGGATAAGCTATAAGCATCCCAGTTAGCCGAATCCCATCCAATCTTTCGCCGTCGACTAAAGACTCACTTCTTCAACCATTATCTGAAATGATATAAAAAAAAATCTAACCGTGACTAACCTTACTGTCAGGGGTGTAAAGTACTTGAGTAATTGTACTTCGTTACAATACTTAAGTACTGTTTTGGGGGATTTGTACTTTACTCGAGTATTATTAGGTTTGTATACTTTGTACTTTTACTCCATTACATTTCAGAGAAAAAATACATACTTTTTACTCCTTACATTTAAAATGCAGACATACAAAGTACAAAGTACAAATCTCACAGGTCCAACCATTTAATTAGTATATTTTAATTGTTTATCTGGCCGAACTAACGTTAACGTTATTAATCCTGCGACCGCAGGTAAACAGCCAATCAAATCCCCATCAATGGAAAATGAACCCGCCCATACCCATGCTGATTGGTCCTTGTGCAACACTAGAAAGCAGGGATCTTTGATTAAACACCTGCTATCAGAAGAATAGATAGTCAGATCCGCATTATGCTGTGGTTAATATTGTGATATTATTCAGGGTACTCCAGTATTCTGTCTTCTGTCTGTCTTCAGCATTGTCTATCGCAGAACACATTCCATTGTGGGCAGAGTGTATGCTTGGTTTCATTCCAGCCTTGCCTAAACACCAGCTGATGATTTCACTAATTGGCTCACCTCTTCAACTAACTCACCTGGTGCAATGTATAGTTAAAATGAAAACTTGGCCCACGATGGAATGAATTTGAGACCCCTGGTCTATCCCTTTCAAAAAAAAAATTACTTTTACTTTTTAGTACTTAAGTACATTTAAAAGTAGGACTTTTTTACTTTTACTCAAGTGTGTTTTTAGCCAGATACTTTGACTTTTACTTGAGTCAGAATTTGAGACGGTACCCATACTTTCACTTAAGTATAATTTCTGGGTACTTTTTACACCCCTCATGCACTTGTCCTAATAAACTAACCTACACTGTAACACGCAACACTTTGATGAACATTGTTACTCAGCTGATAGAGTTGTACCCTTCTTGCTGTCTTGTCGTACAGAACTTGTAAGTCGCTTTGGATAAAAGCGTCAGCTAAATGACTAAATGTGTGTGTGTGTGTGTGTGTGTGTGTGCGCGCCTTGTAGAATTCCACACATAAGAAAGAAAGATACTGGGATGAATAAACAAAATAGGAAATAAAATGTAGAAATGCATGCAATACATAAATAAATATGAATCTCCATATATGAAATATAACATTTAGATAAGGTGCTACTGAGATGTTTTGGTGAGTTCTTTGTTTTTTTGTGGAAGTTGCCCTTCTTAAAAATGCATGAACATTCACTGATAATTGGTCTGTAGTGGAGTCTACAAGGTCTACATTGCCGGACCATGTAGAATCCGGACCTTGTAGACTGACATAATTCTGTGCATAGTTTAGTCTACACAGGCCATATTTCAAATAATCAAAATCTTACTTCATTCATCTTAAACATTCTTGATTTGGGGGATTGGTAGTTCCCATGAAATCTGAAGTTGTTCAAACGACAACAGCGATCCACCTTGAATTAAATCACAGCCGAGTGAAACCTTGTTGGATGCGTCACAGTCACGAAAGGGGCTACTTAATTAATTAATCCAACCCACTTTATTTATAGAGCACATTTAAAAACAACAAAGTTTACGAAAGTGCTGTACAAGTCCCACAACATAAGATAAAAAAAAAATAAAAAGAATATTTAATTTTTTATTTTTTTTCTCTCGAAGCTTCGAATTAAAATCGAAGCTCGGCCCCGAAGCTTCGATTGCCAAAAAAAGCTTCGAAGGTCAGCCCTACATAATTCCCTTGTTAATTAACTCGGCCACTGGGCTATCACCATTCCAATGTTCTCTCGGCTACCAGCCTCCCATGTTTCCCCAACAGGAGATGGAAGTGGCAGTTCCGTTCACGCGGACACACCTCCTACACTGTCGCCGGATCTGGTGGAAGATGCGTCGAGCCCTGCTCCAAGCCTCCTAGCGGCTTTGACTATGAAAAGCAGAGACATTTCAAACCAGGGATAGATGACCATGGGTTCAAAAGATGGGAACGGGGGGGTATAACAGCAATATGCACCTCCTCATCCATCACCCTCAACATAGGGGCCCCCCCAGGGCTGTGTTCTGAGTCCCCTCCTCTACTCCCTGTACACACACGACTGTGTGGCTCAGCGGAGTAACAACACAATCATCAAATTTCCTGACGACACAGTAGTGGTGGGCCTGATCTCTGCAAACGACGAGAGGGCCTACCTGGAAGAGGTCAAGGTCCTGGCGGGATGGTGCCAGGAGAACAGCCTCTCCCTGAACGTCAGCAAAACAAAAGAGATGATTGTGGACTTTAGGAGGTCGGGGGTCAAGGACTACAGCCCCCTCAGCATCGACGGGGCACCGGTTGAGAGAGTGAACAGTTTTAAGTACCTCGGAGCCCACATATCCGAGGACTTGACATGGACCACACACATTGACAGTGTTGTGAAGAAGGCACGACAACACCTCTACTTCCTCAGGCGCCTAAGGAAGTTCCAAGTCAGTCAGAAGATCCTTAAGAACTTCTACTCATGTACGATAGAGAGCATCCTGACTGGCAACATCACCTCCTGGTTTGGGAATAGCACTGCACAAGACCGAAGCAGACTACAAAGAGTGACACGTTCAGCCGAACGCACAATTGGAGGGGGGCTCCCCACCCTCCAGAACATTTACAACAAGCGGTGCAGGGGTAAGGCTAAGAGAATCATCAAGGACTCCAGCCACCCGAACAACTGCCTCTTTGAACTGCTGCAGTCAGGCAAGCGATACCGGAGTCTCAAGGCGAGCACAGAAAGACTCAGAAGAAGCTTCTATCCCCAGGCCATCAGGCTGCTCAATGAACAATAAACACTATGCAACAACCATCAAATGCACACAGCACACACACCCACACGCACACACTCACTTAAACAAACAACACACTGCAGCACCCACTCTCCACACTTTAGATCACCTAAACACACTTTATATTTATTGATAAAGGATTTGCACCTTACTGTAAATTGTACCTAAATTGTACCTCATCTCATTTCTGCTTTGCACTATAAAGTATTGTATATTAGTACACTGCATAGTATATTGTATATTATATGGTAACTCAGTTACTTCTATTCTGCATCGAACATTGTACATATGTCTATACTGAACACTGTGACCTCTTTTTTTTACTTCTAATTTACATGCTATACTATTTTATTTCATACTTATCTTGTCTAGCACAGTCTCTGGAGTGTAACAGTAAGAAGCATTTTGTATAAAAGTATTCTGTACTTCTGTATGACAACTATTAAAGAAACTTGAAACTTGAAACGAGATGCAGACTCTACAAAAATGTAAAGAAAGATTCGGACTAGAGAATAGAGACCACTTTAGATATTTACAGATTAGAGATTACTATAACAAAGAAATAAAACAAGACAGAGACAAAGAACAGAATGGGATAATGAAGATAATGGTAAAAACATATGGAGGAAGGATGGTTATATCAGCACTATATCAGGCAATAATGGACAGTAAGGAAATGGATGGTAAGAATGGTATAACACATGTAAGATACAACAATCAACCATATGGAGGGAGTTTGGGTGGAAAAACATAATTAGATTCTTTATAACACCAGAAATACAGGGCAATTACATGCCAACACAGAAGCCATGTTGGAGAAAATGTGGGCAAGAAGTAGCGAACCACACACATATTCTGGGGATGTCAGAAAATAAGAAACTATTGGGAGGAGATAGCAGTGGAGGTTTCTCTATGACAACACGTGAAACACAAATTCACTCATAATTCATAATTATTATTAATTTACATATATATATATATATATATATTTTTTTTTTATATAAATGTTTTCCTCTGTAAAAAAATTAAAGTGATTTTTTTTTCTTCAAAAATTGTCAAAATTGGCAGCTCTGAGCAGGCCTGCATTGCAGTAATGACTGCAGTAAATATTCGTGCAGATGGCTGCAAAGGTTGACCCAGGATTAAATAAATTATAAATAATAACCAATCAAAATAGGCTATTAACGTCATCTAAGCACGGTCTGTGCAGTTAAACTCTTGCCATTGAATGGGGGATTGAATGGTTGAGAGCCTTGTGATCCAATCAGATAATGGTTTCTTTTTGCTGCTCTGCGGCTCTGCAGCTAGAATGATTGACAGCCTTGTGATCCAATCAGATAATGGTTTCTCTTCTGCCGTACTGCTGCTCTGCAGCTTGTTTACAAAATAATTTTTATCTCAGTTTAAGAAGATAACTTGTTGGAGCTAACGTAGCTAAAGGGCTCCCACTGCAGCTATCAGGCCCAGGGTGGAGTGTTTTGTTATTGTTCATGAACTTATTGTGCATCGTTTGATGATATATATATACACCTGCGATAAAAGCTAAACGTGACAACAACAACAACGTCATCGCCTCGCGGGCACTTTGAATTCTCTAGTACTGTAGATAGCGTTGCAATGGAGGAAGGAGATATTGTCGACTAGCTTGCTTGCTAGCTAACGTTATGTTGTAACGTTATGCAAGTCTTGTGAATGTCTAAACAAACGGCATTGTTTGATTGATTGATTGAAAACTTTATTAATGACGCAATGAAGCATATAGCACTAGTTAGAGGGGAAATTCGGATTCCTCTCGGATTCATTCATTGAGCAGAACTGCAATTCGCTCAACTGCAGAAACGTTGAGGAGACAATACCCACAGGACTTGGAGGAGAACTTTGTTTCATTCTGTCTATTGTCTACACATTTGGAGCAAGGCGCGTCAGCTGCAACAATGGTGAGTAACCGAATAACCGTTCATAAGTGATGCCACTGTGTGTGTGTGTGTGTGTGTATACAGTGGCCGCCGAGCCACTGTATACTGTACATGGTCTGCTTGGTTTGATCGGGCCGCCGAGCCACTGTATACTGTACATGGTCTGCTTGGTTTGATCAGGGGCCGCCGAGCCACTGTATACTGTACATGGTCTGCTTGGTTTGATCGGGCCGCCGAGCCACTGTATACTGTACATGGTCTGCTTGGTTTGATTTAGGGGAGTGGTCTGCCCTGCGGGGGGCCCCGACATATTGTGCAACGCCACTGCATACCATTGACTCAGAATGGTCTGTTTTATTGAAATCGTCACAGCAGTATAGTTTGTTTATACTTCAGAAGGATGATATTTAAACATGGTCCCCAAAATGAATGGAAGCGAATGAGGAGCCTGACACCTGGGAGGAATGGGGGTGTTGCAGCGTTGGGGATGTTTAAAAAATATAATTTAATATATAATATAATAATTTGTGCTTCACCAAAAAATTTGGTCAGCAGCCTCCACTGGATAGGAGGGATAATAAATGAAATAGTAGGATATGAAATACCCCAGACAGGTCAAGTACTATACCTAGGGAACTTGACACAGAAAGAAATTCAGGGAGAAGACAAATATCTGATTAAGATACTATTAGTAGCAGCCAAGAAAGTATTGACTAAACTGTGGTACAGGGTAGAAACACAGACGAAGGAAAATGGATAGAGATAATAGAGGGGATACAGGAAATGGAGAGAATCACACATATGCTGAGGCTACAAGAGGAGAAATTGGAGTCAAAATGGGAAAAGTGGGTGGAATATAGGAAGAAAGGAAACGACATCACAGAAGAATGAAAAGGAAACAAGAAAATAAATTAAAATGTAAATAAACAATGTATGGACCGATGAACCCATGTCAGTCCTTTTTATTTATTTTTGTCCCCCTTTTATTTGTTTTTTGATATAATTTTTTTTATAATTTAGTCAGTAATTGTAATTTTAATTGTTTAAAAATAAAAAAGTAATTTTTGATGTTTAAAAATTGCAAATAAAAATGTAAGTTAAAAAAAAAAAAAAAAAAAAAAAATGCGAAATGACCGGAGAAGGGCCCCGGAGAGTGCTGCTAGTGGTGCCGTGCGAGTAGCCGGACAGTTTCTCGGGTAAGACGAGTAAGCAATATTCTCTACAACGTGTACCTAGTTCTAATTATGCTCTGGCAACGTGCTGCAGGTCTGGCTGGTTCTTGTAGCGTAGGTCCCTCATCAACGGCAGGTGTGTCAACAGCTGATTGCACGCAGGTGCACTGCTGCCCGCGCTGCACGTCCGCAGAGGTAGAGGGCCGGGGAGCACACGCTGGTGACTCCGGCCGACCCACAACAAATAGAATCAAAGTATATAAGAAAATTATGAAATTACAGTAATAAATAGAACTAAGAACAAAGAGGCATAGGACTACAAGCGCTAGTATACAGGATGAGATACAAGAAGATGGCTCAGGGCCATTTGCAGAAGAACCACTCAGAACAGGTCGAAGTAGACATTGTAGGTCAGACAGAAGACGGCATGAAGTGGATCCATGGCGCCAGCGGTGCTCATACCCAGTATGAGGTAGAACACTCACTGCAATCTGTATATCGACACACTAACACTCGAGACATCCACTCACAGAGAGACAGGGACAGTTGTTAGAAAATCTCCCATGTCTGCAATAAGCATGCCATGGGAGCAAATAAACAGATGTCCTAACTGAACTAACCAGATTAAACTAAGGGTCTATCCCCGACCAGATGAGATTGTGTACATTATGCATACTTTGACAATAAATAAAATAAATATTTGTTCTTACTTGCTTGCCTGGGTAAATAAATGTTAAATAAATGTAAAAAATTTGATTTTTTTTTAAACCAATACCGATATTTTCCGATATCAAATTTTTATGCCAATATCGGTAGGCCGATAATATCGGACATCCCTAGTCTTAAGTAGGGGTGTAACGGTACACAGAAGCCGCGGTTGGGTACGTACCTCGTTATGGAGTCACGGTTCGGTACAACAGGGAAAAAAATATTTAGGATGATTATTATATATTTATAATAATTATTATTATTAAATATAATATTTTTTTTATTAAGTTATACTTAGTTCCACCTAGGCTTGCCGCGGTAGTCAGTCAGTGATAACGGTGTCATTCTTGTGTTGAGGAATCCACTTGAGTAAATTAATTGCCTAGTGCCCTTCCCCCCACCAGTCTATACTTTCACTTCTAGAGTAGATTTGACTTCACATGAAGCAGAGACATTGTTACACAACAATGGCAGGGGATTTATCGATATTTTGGATTGAAACACTGCAGCTCCACTGGAGAGGAGCTCAGAGGACCAGTCCAGATCAGAAAAGTTTGCGTTTTTTTCTCTCTCGAATCAGCTGTGAAGGGAAAGTAGCACGGAACACGTTGGTGTGTGTGTGTGTGACGTGTGTGTGTGTGTGTGTGTGTGTGTGTGTGTGTGTGTGTGTGTGTGTGTGTGTGTGTGTGTGTGTGTGTGTGTGTGTGTGTGCGCGTGTGTGTGTGTGTCTTTCCATTGGTTAACATTATTAGGTGAACAAGAAAACAATGAACATTTTCAGCCTTGTGTTACAAACATATCATTCATTCATGGTTTAGTTTCAGGCACACCTAGCCCCTTTCGTGACTGTGATGCACGCCAACAAGGTTTGGCCAAGTGAATCCACAGTCCTTGCACCCCATAGGAAACCACCCTATTTTAGCCCTGAAGAACTGGTCCGACACGAAACGTTCGTTATACAAGTATCGCAGAGAAATTTCAAAGGTACTCACAGTTGCACGAGGGTCTTGGACAGAGAACGGCAATGGTTTGAAAGCTCGGCATTGCTAATAAACATTTTAAATAATTTTTATAAACGTGTAAACAGCGAAGAACGTATGGCTGCTCTCCCCCGAACGCCGCAATGAGGAGTTTTTGGTTCAACGCGAGGCCCCACGGCTGCTTACCACCACTCTGCCACACACACCATCCACCTTACACCTGACCACCACCCCACTGCGCTTGATAGATGACGCAGTCACACTGTCGCATATAGTGAGGCAGTTTATATTACTATTCTACAAACGTGTCTAATGTGAAATATATAAGCATGTAAGCAAAACTAGATGGAAAGTGATTGTTAACATTCTATTTATTTAAATGTTTATAAAAAATTTAAATAAAAAAAAATTATAATATATATATATTTCTTTTTTTGTGAGGCCTCCTAGGTGCGAGGCCCTGTGCGACCACACCTCTCGCATGCCCCTTGCGGCGGCTCTGAGAGCAGGCGCCCCTGACAACAGCGGGTAATTTATTCCACAGGTAGGGAGCACGGTAGGCAAAGGCTCTGTGGCCAGCGGATTTCTTTTTTACCCTAGGAATCTATAGGAGCCCCACATTTTGTGAACAAAGAGCACAAGCAGGCGAGTATCGTATAATGAGATCGGATAGATAGAGCGGTGCGAGCCCATTTCGAATTTCGTAAGTGAGGAGCAGCACTTTAAAGTCAGATCTGGCCTGGATGGGAAGCCAGTTCTAGTTTTAGTTAGTATCCGTGCAGCCGCATTTTGCATGAGTTGAACGTTTTTGACGCTTGAGTTACTGTAGGTAGGCCTGAAAAAAGCACATTACAGTAATCTAAACGTGATGAGACAAATGCATGAATTAGGGTTTCAGCCAGGGGCGGAGCTAGGGGGTGGCTACCTGGGCTCAAGCCCCGGATGTATTCTGAAAAGCCCAGAATCTATTTTAAAAAACATTTTTTTTTTTTTTTTTTTTTACAATTCATCATTGTTACATGAAAATATGTTTGCACCAGATTTAGCAGAAGCTAATTTCCATCTGTGGTCTATCCAGCTGCTAACTGTATTTGAGTGAGTTAAGTCTTGGTGTTATGGTAGACTCAGACCTAAGCTTTAAATCACAATCAACAAGTTGACAAAAACTTAATTCTTCCACCTTAGAAAACATAGCTAAAGTACGTTATGGTTAACTGAGTTTTATAGTGAAAAGAGCAGCTTTATTGGTCAAGATTGAAGGCTCTATATTGCAGGAAATTGCACGTACAGGTTCATTAAATAAAAAAAAAATCTGTCGTGGAGGGGGTCGTGCCTGAGCCTCTCCAAACCACCCCTTGCATGCAAAAAAAATTTTTTTATTAAAAAAAAAAAAGAAAAATTTAAAAATTAAAAAAAAAGAAAAAAGGGGGGGGCCCATCTGGGCTAAGCCCCGGATCTCCTACAATCCTAAATCCGCCCCTGGTTTCAGCGTAGGCCAAAGTTAAAATAGAGCGAATTAATCTATGTTTGTCTCTATGACAAATGGTTCTTGAGATATGAAAGGGAGCGTGGGTGTGGCTTCATAATGGGGGCATGGTTAACCAAACCAATGAATGTAGAAGTCTGTATTAAGTTGATTGACACCTCCCATAAGTGTGTGTGTGTTTCTCCCAGTGGAAGTGTATGAGGCTCATTCATGTGTCTGTCCCTTTAAGATATATCTTTTTTTATGTACATGAGAGCCCACAGCCAGCCTTACTTGATTCAAATCTCAACTGGCACATTCTAGTCTCAATGCATTTTAATGGGGCAGCGCATAGCTCACAGATAGATAGTAGCCTACAATAACAGCAAGACCATAAGACGTAAAGCTTTGATATTTGAATATGATGAAGGTTTGTGTGCAATTATGTATAATTCACTAAAAAATTATGGCCTCTGTAACAATCTAAAATAATATGTCAAAACTGTGAAAGCGCAGAATTCAGCTAGAGTGAAGAACCCATTTGTGTGGAGCATGAATGTCAACCAAAATTCCCATAACATGAGATTGAAATGACATTCATATATTTTTTTTTACGAGTGAGTGGACAGTCATGCCATCGCTTTGATGTATTATTATATCTACATGCGACATTGAGGCATCTGTTCCAATTTACAAAGTGTCTCAAATTTCAGCTGCTACACGTCTAGGTTATGAACATTTCGCAATGCTTTCCTATCGGGCAAAATAGCTCACCACACAGTGTGGTGAAAGTTTCCACAAAGTAATAGCAACCTGGAGCAGGCCGGGCGTTTTGACACCGTACACGTGTGTGTGTGTGTGTGTGTGTGTGTGTGTGTGTGTGTGTGTGTGTGTGTGTGTGTGTGTGTGTGTGTGTGTGTGTGTGTGTGTGTGTGTGTGTGTGTGTGTGTGTGTGTGTGTGTGTGTGTGTGTGTGTGTGTGTGTGTGTGTGTGTGTGTGTGTGTGTGTGTGTGTGTGTGTGTGTGTGTGTGTGTGTGTGTGTGTGTGTGTGTGTGTGTGTGTGTGTGTGTGTGTGTGTGTGTGTGTGTGTGTGTGTGTGTGTGTGTGTGTGTGTGTGTGTGTGTGTGTGTGTGTGTGTGTGTGAATGCTCTGGGAGGAGTAGTGGGACAAAAAAGGAGGATAGCTGAAAGAATAATAATATGATAGATTATAAGAGTGACCTGCACTTATTATCGCCCCCGGCCTGTGTGTGTCTTCACCTCTTCCCTCCCTAATATAAGACATCACTCAGGGTGGGCTGTGGCTGCTGTGGTCAGCAGAGGAAACCAGAGGTTGAGAGACAGGACGGAGGGATGAGGGAACCAGAGGTTGAGAGACAAGATGGAGGGATGAGGGAACCAGAGGTTGAGAGACAAGATGGAGGGATGAGGGAACCAGAGGTTGAGAGACAGGACGGAGGGATGAGGGAACCAGAGGTTGAGAGACAAGATGGAGGGATGAGGGAACCAGAGGTTGAGAGACAGGGCGGAGGGATGAGGGAACCAGAGGTTGAGAGACAAGATGGAGGGATGAGGGATTCATAGGTTGAGAGACAGGATGGAGGGATGAGGGAACCAGAGGTTGAGAGACAAGATGGAGGGATGAGGGAACCAGAGGTTGAGAGACAAGATGGAGGGATGAGGGATTCATAGGTTGAGAGACAGGATGGAGGGATGAGGGAACCAGAGGTTGAGAGACAAGATGGAGGGATGAGGGAACCAGAGGTTGAGAGACAAGATGGAGGGATGAGGGAACCAGAGGTTGAGACAAGATGGAGGGATGAGGGAACCAGAGGTTGAGAGACAAGATGGAGGGATGAGGGAACCAGAGGTTGAGAGACAAGATGGAGGGATGAGGGAACCAGAGGTTGCGAGACAAGATGGAGGGAATCAGAGGTTGAGAGACAAGATGGAGGGATGAGGGAACCAGAGGTTGAGAGACAGGACGGAGGGATGAGGGAACCAAAGGTTTAGGGGCAGGCGGGAGGGAGGGGCAGGGGGGGACATGTGGCTTCCATTTGAGGCTGGGAGGGGTAGGGAGGGGAGAGAGACAAGCCTTTGATGCTCCTTTATTGAGACGACTAGTGAAAGATACATGTAGGGGAGGAGGAAAGAAGAGCGTCTGAGAGATGGTGGGAGGACCAGAGGACATGTCATGTAAACACAGAGGCACCCCCCTCCAGACCTCACTACGTCCTCCCAAAGAACAATAATAACCTCATCATCCAAAACTTGCTCCTTCAACTCCCCCCCCCCCCCCCCCAACTCCCTCCGAGCTGCCCGCCACAAGCCCAAGATAGCCTCTCGCCACGCCCTCACCACCCTCCCCTGCTCATCTGGGAGCAGTTTCGACTTAGCCCCGCGCCAGCCGACTGAGCCATATATCAACGCTTTCAACGACCGGTCTCAGACCTCAGACCTGCCCCGCTCCACGACTCCCCACTCAACCGGCTCAATGCGAGGCTGAGTAACTGCAAAGCTCCCCCCCCGCCCCCCAGAGCCCCTCCCCCTCAGATCAATTGTCTCGTCAAAGTAAAAAAACCTGGAACCTCCTGTCATGGAGATGATCTTGTCATTTCATTTTTATTTCACAACAGGAAAGACACACCTCCCATTGTCAGCTTGAAAAAAAAAACTACAGCCAGAAAAAATACCGCCCCCAAAAATATTGACCCAACACAACTCAAGAGACTTATAGTCCGTGTCCCATATTTACTTTAGTCACTAAAGACTATCCGCTACAGTATCTGCATTCGTAATACAACCCCCGCCTTCCCTCCATCCTGTGCGGGGCTTTCCGTGTTAGTGATGGATGGCCTGCTGGGGAGGGTCGGACTTCTGGTTAAGTCAGACAGTGACAGCATCAAGTGTTGCTGAATGGATGGGGTTAAATCGACCCAGCTGAGCAAACAGCTATAGCCAGTGCCTCTCTTTCTACCTCTCTATTTTGCCTTCTCTCTCGTTCCCTCCCTCTCTATCCTTCTCCTGCTCCCAATCTCTCTCCCTTCGCTCTCCTTCTCTCTCTAACTCTCTCTACCCCCCCCCCCCCTCTCTCTGTCTGTCTCTCTGCAGTATATTAAAGAGAGTGTCTGGTCTCAGAATGGGAGCACTGAGCGGGTTCCCTCCTCCTCGGTGGCAATTCAGGACACGCCGCCAAGTCTGTGGGAGACACAACGGAGCCAGCAAAGGTCGGCCCAGGCCAGTGGAACTGGAAGTTCTGGCTGTGTGTGTGACAGACAAAGCAAATGTGTGTGTGTGTGTGTGTGACAGACAAAAAAATTGTGTGTGTGTGTGCGCCTACGCGTGTACATACATCTGTGAAATGTGATTAATTAATACGTATGGCCCTAAGTGAGTTCTTTAAAGTTGGTGTGTGTGAGAGTGTGTGAGCGAGAGCAAGTATATTGAAGTGTGTGCATGTGTATAAAAACACAAAGTGAGAGAGAGAGAGAGAGAGAGAGAGAGAGAGAGAGAGAGAGAGAGAGAGAGAGAGAGAAAATGAAAGCAAACACTGGGAGGGAGGAAAGAGGGTAAGAAAGACAAAGAAACAAAGACAGAAACAGAGTTGGTGGAGCCTGTTCCACACAATAACTCTGGTAATGGAAAGCCGGCTTGTCATCCCCCCACTGCTCAGCCACCAAACCAGCAACCAATGGCCTGCGGAGGACGGTGGCTGACGGACTGAGGGGCCTTTCATGGCCAGGGGGGCCCCCTCTGAGTGCAATGTGTTCAATGAGTTCGGTAGGGGTTAACTTAGGTGCTCCCGCTTCCTGTCTTTCACTCTTCTCATTCCGTCCTCATACCCTGTCTTTCTGTCTCATTACTGTCCCTGTTGTCAGTTGTACCATGCGCGTCTGTCGTCGGCCACTGCCTGGTGAAACCTGGTAAAGGTTGTCGAGACGTCTTTGAGACCGTCGTCTGACACCAAGACAGAATCCCTTGTAACGTGTGTTGTATTGATTCTAGGGCTCGGGGCAATAAAAAAAAGAAAATCACAATATTCAGAAGGATTTGTATTAGATAATCCCAGCAGATTACCAATCGACATTCTGAAATATTTCATGAATCGTTTGGGAAATTGGACTAAATATCGTCTTGTTATCATATAAGTATATGTTGTATAGACTACAAGAGGTTTGTATAACGATTCGGATTGGGTACCAAACTCTGTACTTTTAAGGGTACCGACAGATTTACTGAGTAGCGATTCATGTGTTAGATGTTAGATCAATCTGTGCCACATTTCGGTACCTAAGACCGGCCCAGTTAGAAAATAATCAGAATTCCAATGACGTGCAATTGTCATTTCATAATAGACACAGACCAGCGCAAGCAACGGGTCCAATGTGTCTAACATGTTTTGCATCCTCGCCATTCCTGTATGTCCACGTGGCGGTAAAAACCTTAACTAATGTTAGCTGCTAACTAAGCTAAGCTAAACCTGGAAACGCTCACAGCAGAGTGACCCCACGACACCAGTTTAGGTTTCGAGTTCCATTAGTGAGGAAAGGGGTGATAATAAACATTTAATTTCATCAGCTGAAATATTTAAGCATTACATCACGCGCAGGAGTGTGTTATGAGAATTAGATCATGCCTAGGGGTGGTCGTTAGACCCCCCTAGGCATGATCTAATTCTCATAACACACGACTACAAGTGGTGTAATGTATTTTATACAATTGCCGAATTCATCCAACCTTATTGCTATACAATAAACACACATTAATTGAAGATTTATTCACAAAACCATCCGCAGAAAAAGTAGGTAAAAAAAAAAGAAGAGAAGTTGCCTCCGTGTGTAGAAGCAGCTCAGAGGTGCGCTGTTTCAAAGCATACCATCTAAGAATGAAGTGAGCGGTTGTTATTGGATTGATTGATTGATAATTTTATTACAGATAGACAGTGCTACATCTTTATACAATTGCCGAATTCATCCAACCATATTGCTATACAATAAACACACATGACATTTTTTTTTGTTTGATCCACTTTTCTCCTTATTTTCTATTTTTCTCCCATCCCAATTTCGTGTACCCAATTCTCCCCTTCCCTGTCTTGAACGTTGCTCGACTATGCCCCCCACTGGTTGGTTATAGAGAGGATAGAAGCCTTGCATCACGTGTTCCCTCCGGCACACGAGGAGGCAGCCTGTCACATCTTTTCGCCTGCCAGCGCGGACTCTCATTGGCGAGGTGTAACGCATGGGAGGCTCACACTACCCTCGCCACTTCCTGTCTCTGCTTTGCAGGCGTCTCCCAACCGACCTGTAGGGGTCGCTGTCCACAACGTCCAATCCCCACCCATCGACTTCCACCCGCTGACTCTGCCAAATGAGCCAGTACGATGGCCGGCCCAAGCCGAAGGCAATGCTGAGACTGGGATTCGATACCGGAGTCTCTTGCATTGATGACGAGCGCAATCTCTGCTACGCCACCCAGCCGCCCTTATAAACACACATTAATTGAAGCATAATGGAGATTTATTCACAAAACCATCCGCAGAAAAAGTAGGTTAAAAAAAGAGAAGTTGCCTCCCTATAGGAAGTGAGTGGTTGTTATTGGATTGATTGATTGGTTGATTGAACATTTTATTAATGTCCGCCTTGTGCTTCGAAGTGGTTATGCTTTGGCCCTCTTTCGAAGTGGGTTATGCTTAGAGTTTGGAATCAGGGCTGGTGGTCTATCGCCCTGCTCTAAAGATAAACTCTAAGCATAACCCACTTCGAAAGAGGGCCAAAGCATAACTACCTCGAAGCAATAGGTTGCTTCAAAGCATGCCGTCTAACAGTGAAGTGAGCGGTTGTTATTGGTTTGATTGATTGATTGATTGAAAGTTTTATTAACAGTGAAATGAGAGTGTCCTTTTGAAGGAGAGGGAGGTTCTATAACGAATGGCATCTAACAACATACATAATCCAACATTGTGTAAGCAACTAACACATTCCACGTGACAGAATCGTTTTACATTTCTACATTCATTCATAAAGATTATTGTCCGCCATCTTGGTTTCATTCCTAAAACCACGAACGGCGGAGTGATTGTAATTCGGTTGTGGGCGGGTTCTGGGATCACGTGGAGTGTGTTATGAGAAATAACAACATCTAACTTGACTGTTTCAGCCAATCAGAATCAAGAAATGTGCATGCCATTGTATAATCTAAAATCATTAAGTCTGCTATAAGCCATTCTCCCTTTCTCTGTGTGTGTGTGTGTGTGTGTGTGTGTGTGTGTGTGTGTGTGTGTGTGTGTGTGTGTGTGTGTGTGTGTGTGTGTGTGTGTGTGTGTGTGTGTGTGTGTGTGTGTGTGTGTGTGTGTGTGTGTGTGTGTGTGTGTGTGTGTGTGTGTGTGTGTGCGTGCGTGCGTGTGCGTGCATCCCATCGCTGGTCTTTGGAAAGACCAGAATGAGGTCAGAAGAGTTTGATAGTATTTTACTGAGGATGGCCAGATTATGTTGATATTTAAACTTAAAAAAATAATACATAATAAATGTATACATGATCATGCAACATAAAAGAAATTGTTGTAGGAATGGTTTGGCAGAGTGAGGGGTTTTAGTTTGTGTGGTGTGATAACAATGTTGAAATTGAGAAGTTTAGACTTTAGTTTAGTTTTACAACAGAAATAAAAATTTTGTTATAATGAAAGTACCGAAAAAAAGGTACCTACTGGTACCGGTATCGATTCACAGGTACCGGTATTTGTTCAAATGTGAACGGTACCCAACCCTAATAACGATTAAAATGTGAACAGCCCTACAGTAACACAGATAAATTATATATGATCAATATATATATATATATCGATATATTGATTCTGATTCTCTCACCCAAGAGTGAGGTTTGAGTAAGTGGGTGGGTGTGTGTGGTTGGGGGTAGGCAATGTGAAACCTATTGCACTGGCCTGAGTTGAATCATATGAAAAGAGGAGGGTAGGACCTGCAACGTTATGCTTCGATACACCTCAGTGATCTCTGTTAGTCAATAGATTGATCTGTATGGTCTTCCCGATCGGTGTGGTCTTCATCAACAAAATATTTTTTTTAAAGATGATAAGCACATCTCTGGTAAGCACTCATGTTTATTTTAAGCTTATAAGCACATCTCGTGGTAAGCACTAGATTTAAATGGATGACTGCATTGTGTGGCTGTGAACAGTTTGTTTATGTTTTTCATACACAACAGACAGACCTATCTTCTGATGTACAGTGGGGTTACTGTAAGTCAAGTGAATTTCCCCCTCTACAAATCAAACCCTTCAAGAATGGATATACCTCAACACATCAATATATGGTCCCAGAAAAACAACTCCAGATTGGGGCTTTAAAGACCCGACGAAGGCCCGCTCGGGCTGAAACGTTGTGGTTTTAATCATGTAATTAAAAAATGACTGAAGTATTGAAGCATAGTGACGCTGCAGGGCGTGTCCTTCCCTATTCTCACCACTATCTCCACAGCGGAACAACAGGTGTGGTGAGTGTGGAGGTATGTGGGGGGTGGGGAGGGTGGCCAGATGTTGTTTTCGCTGTCCAGAAGGGTGAGGAGTTAAGCCTAGGTCCCACAGAGGAGGTGCTTCACAATCTCTGATCCCTGTGGGGGTTAGGGGGGCGGGGGGCTGGACACTGTCTGGATGTCTCACTCAGGACCAGAAGTTGTATGGATGCTGATGATGTCATAGGATCAACAGAGGCTCTAAAAGCCAGGGAGGGGCTGTGGGCTATAACAGCAATTCTGGCTTACGACTGGCTAGGATAGTTACCACATACTATTACTACAGTAGGCCTAATAGCCGGTGCTAGTGAGTACAATTGTCATACAGTAGTATTAAAGACTTAGACAAACCTGTCTCATAACACGATGGACCGTGTTGAAACCGGAGTCCTAGAATAACAAAGTCACGCACAGGGTCATGAGGTCAAAGATACAATGTAACAATGAGGCATCACGTGACAGACAAAAGACTCAAAAACATGTTTTTTTAATGGTTAACTCATCTTGGAGGCGTGACTTTGACTATACAGATTGTTATTAGTACAGAACTTGTCACCAGAGCGCCTTTTTCACATTCTTCCCCTGGAGAGGGAGAGCTTCTCTGTACTTCCCTGAAATCTGAGTGTGATGTCACTAATTGGTCAAGCCTATCCCAGTCCAATATGTGGTAACTGAGTAGGTATTGACATGTCTTGAAAGAATATAAAGAATATACAGTAAGCTGTCGATTTGGAATTCATGGTTGCTTGTTGCAAATCTGCATATCCATAGATCCTTGCGTTCTCAATTAGGCTAAAGGTGTAGATAGCTCAGTTGTTTATTTAACAATTGGGTGGTAAAGCTATATTTATACAAATTGTTATTCAACATTCAACATCTGGAGGGTCTTTGACAAAGTGCAGCTACTTCCAGGTGTGTTGTTTTGTAATATACAAGAGAAGAGATTCCTACCCACTGTCTGATCAAATTCTCAAAAAACCATTATCAATACATTTCTATGCTTTCATTCAAACATTGGGAAGGAGCCCTATGGCCACCTGATCTGACCGGGGTCCTTTTTTCAGCACAGTGCATCACGCTGTGTGTGGCTTCACAGCGATAGCGCCAATTACTGTACATCTTATGTACATATACCGATATGCCCTAACATGTTACTTGTTTATTGCACAATGGTACTTGTTTATTGCACAATGTTGATTCTATTATATGTTATTTGCACATCGTTGCGGGCAAGACCACCCGCATTTAATTGTATACTTGTATGCCGTGACAAATAAATCTCTTGACTTGACTTGACTATGCATCTGTCCGGAATTAGTGTTAGCTGACGTGATTCTACAATAAGTGGAAAATTATATGGGAAATAGTTTGCGTTAACCTTGAGCTAGTTTAAGTTGTGTCTACTCCCCTGTATAAATATGTTGTTAGCTCTCCATGCTACAGAGATCCAGGGCAGTGCATTGTTGTCTGTACCGTCTCTACGCTGCAACATGTGCTTTCATTAAACTCCACCCTCAACCAAAGACTCCGTCGTCCGCCTACGTGAATAATCTGTTTAGGTTTAACAACATTAATCCCCATCAACCTTCATACTACCATGATTATTTTTCGTAAGGGACTAATCGTTATCACAAACATCTGAAAGACACTGGGATTTCCCCCAACGTGTTCCTGTGGGGTCTCTGTTATCCTATTTGTCGCCTCTTTGAACTTTTGAATAATCTGTGGCTCTGCTGTAACGCATGAGCGCACGTACACCTTCAAAGACATGGATTCCTATCTAATACCCACACAAGTGCATCCTCCTTCCGACCGAACCTACGAGAAGTTTGCGTTCACCGGCGTCCATGAAAGCGATCAGGGCAGGTGTCTGGCGGCTCTCGGCGACCATGACCGGCATGCTAGAAGACATTCCTGGCATAATTGGACTCACCTGGGTAAACAAAGGGTAAATAAGTGAATAAAGGCAAGGCGCATGTTTCACAATGGACGGGGACGGGGTCACTGAGTGCGTGTGAGGTTCCTTGTGCCCCGGAGGGGAGGGGTTGAGGGGGTGAGAAAAGAGCAAGGAGGAGTGAGCGATGTGGGGGAGGGGAGAGGAGGAAAGGAGAGAGAGTTCATTATCAACATGTGCTGCTTTGTGACATGGAAGTAGTGTGAGAGGAAGAAGAGAAGAGGATTAAAACAGAAATGCAGAGGAAGAGCGACAGGACAAAATCCCCCCCCCCCCCCCCAATCTCAACATGTTTTTACTCCCAACGTGGGGTTTTCGACAAAATATAACAAAACAAAAATGAACGAGGAAACCCTCAATTGAAGTGTGACCTTTGCTCCCAAGCAACAATTGTGGCCAAGTATGACCCCAGTTAGTACGACCAACAGCCTTACTTCAGTATCTACTGCACGGAGCATGTGGTGCTCGTTGAACGCACCATGTTTTCTGTGTGGTAAATTAATGAACAGTTAGAGGTATACTGACATGGTTGAAGGAGCACTAGGCAGTTTCGGGGGAGGGGGGGTTGTTTTTGCAGAGCTTGTGTAGTTCATTTACAAAACATCTACTATACGTACTATGTAATTCTGACAATTGTGCTACCTTGTGTGCTACCATCATACATCAAAACTAAATCATTTTCAGGCACTGTGAAACCAAACATAAAGTTTTAGAATGTTTGTAAACAACATTTTGTAAAGGACAACTGTGACTTTTCGGGTCACTTTCTAGCTTCGAACGGTGTTCCAGGGACTCATGTTTCCTCAGAGGACAGTTTGTCAACACAGCTATGAAAATAAAAACCACATATCGCCCTTTATTGCCTCACATTCACCCATTCATCGATGGCAGAGGTAACCAACTTGCTCATTGGGAGCAGTTAGGGGTTACGTGTCTTGCTAAAGGACACTTCGACACACTTCTGGGAGGAGCCAGAATCGAACCGGGAACCTTCTGATAACCAGACGACAACTCTACCTCTTGGGCCACTGTCGCCCCACTGGATCACAACGAGAATTTTAGTATGAAACCTGTCCACCATGTTATGGTTCTGCAAGTTGTAATTTGAAAACCTCTTTGAGTTTTCCTACCACCTCCAAATAGTTTAACACTATTATCAGCTGACCTTCAACCAACCTCAACATCTTGGCTTGAAGAAGAAGAAATCTGGATCAACTGGTCATATAAAGGTACTGATCGGTAGCTGTTATTGTTAAAATGTTCCCCCTTGAAAGGTTTTTTCTTGTAAAGTTCAAATGCAGTGAGTGACTGCAGTAGTGAGAACTCTGAGCCACAGCTCATTGTTTACCAGGAGGAGCTGGTGGAGCCTTTCTGCTGCCGTTCACATGACAGCGTATACAAAGGTGATCCAGGCTAAGTAACACCAGCGCAGAGTATTTGACCCCCCGGCCCCAAAGGTCAAAAGCCTGGTTTCTTTAGGCTAGCGAACTCAATGACCCAACGCAGTCAGCAGGACAGCATGCAGACACGTGGACAGATAGGACACGAGGGGCGGCTTGAGGCCCTGCCCCTTTGCCCTCAAGGGTAAAAAGTGTTTCTTTCTCTTTTTAGCTGGTATGAACGGTAATGAATTGTATTTCATTCTTTCTTTCTTTTTCTTTTTTTTGAAATTGTATCAAATATAAAGAGGGAAGTGTATGGTAGTATCCACGAAAAATTTAAATTTAAAAAGTACTCCGCTCTCCACTACCCCCCCTTTCCGATTGGCTTTGTTTCAATCAATCAATCAACGTGACATCTGAGCAAGCAAGGTAGTCTAATTATCATTAAAACTGTGTTATCTTACAAATATGCAGTTCATTTCTGAAGTAGGTACCGGTAGTTGTGTTTTGATAGTTCAGTGATTTGTCACCCGTTTCCTTAAAGCCCGTTTTAAAAAGAATGTCATGTTTGAAAGTGTATTATTGTCAGGGCATGTCGCAGTCGCAAGGCAGTGTGTTTTCCCTGTTAACATAAAGGTTTTGATCAATCAATCAATGTGGGATAATCTAGTCCACGGGTAATGAAATAGACAGGTATTTCATTAATCCAGATCAGGCTTGGGTGTGAAGAAGAAGATAAAAGTGCAGTAGTTGTACCGTACATGTTGACATTTTGTTCCAGGTATAGGCTTTGTGTTTGGCATGGAGTATGTCATTAATTTGCTCTGCTGGCAGAAGGGGACATATTTTAGTATTTAACTTTTCATCAAGTTAATATAGGTCTTAGAGGTCCCATAAACACATCTTTAAAAAGAAATTCTGAAAAACACCATCCAGATTATGCATTCTAGCAGCCTCTATACCTCTGTTTCAGTCCTGTTCTCAACAGGCTGTTTCTGTGCCTGAAATGAGAGAACTGCTCATGCACCATCTAGCAGTGATGCATGAGCCTGTACCGTCGAACATAATTCAGATCAAACTTTCAGATTAAATGTAGCAGATTAGGTTAAACTTTACAGTAGGTAGAAAATATAGATTTGCGCCATCTTGTACACACACATTTGATCAAGATATCTTCACACGTGCATACAAGGTCTTACTAACTATGGCAATTGTGGCTGCATTTCTGAACTCTGAAAAGGCACAATGCACATATTTAAAAATGTTCAGTGTTAGGACAACCCCTCATTGTGTAAAAACAATGGCAAACACAGGAAAAGGCCATTTTCACAATAGGACCCCTTTAATAAAAAGGAAGAGGGAGATCTACAGCAGGCGGGCCAGAGGCCATGGCCCAGTAGCAGGAAAAGATGATTATGAATCGGAGAGACAGATATTGTCACCTAAAGAAGAGGCCACAGATGATGCATGGAGACATTACAGGGGCCACTGCAGCTGGAGCGTCTCCAGGAGGCGGGGCCACAGAAGAGGGCCTTTGTGAAACCGCTGGGTCAAGAGGAGGATGCCATGGAGATAGGAGGCGCCAGCACAGCTGGTGCAGAAGAGGAAGAGGAGGAGGAGGAAGGGAGGCCAGGGTAGGAGACCCTGCTGCCGATAAAGGAGGCAAGGCCCTCTCCAATCTAGACCAGGGGTTCTCTTTTTTATACCACAACCCCATTTTATTTAGGATTTCTTTTGGCGACCGCACACGTAATTTCAACGTGGAATTATGGAATATCAAAATAAAAGCACACGTTGTTGAACTTGATCATGCATATTTATTAGAAAATTTTATTACAGCACTGTTATCAATACACATTTATAAAACGAGGCATATTTAGCCAAAATATATATATATATATTTTTTGCCAATGTCACCTACCCACGACCCCACTATCACGACTATCATTAATATACACTACACTACAGTATATTCAAAAAGTGAACCTCGCCCCTTTTCTGAATCAGGATTGTTAGCTTAAGATAATTAGCCTAATTTATTTCAAAAAGAGTAGCCTATAGTAAATGTACAGAGCGAGAGAGAGGCTTATAGCAAACGTAATAATTTTAGAATGTTTCTAATGAAGTGAAATATTTATTATAATCAACTATCCAGTTAGTTTTTATAGTGTAACGTTTGGCTACTTAAAATCATAGAGATAGGGAGAGAGAGAGACAGAGGAAGAGAGTCTTAGGCTCAGCCCCTCCCTTTCCTCACTGTTTGAGTTGGACAGCAAAAAAAATCACCTCTTTCATTTTGACTCGCCCAGGGGACTGCTCCGCTGTGAACGGCTCCAGGGTTAGTTGTTTTGGGGCCAGCTTAGTTAACATTAGCAACTAATTTAAGCTTAGGTCTTTACCGTGAGTTGGGCATAGAGGGATGGCGAGGATGCAAAGCATGTTAGACACATTGGACCCGTTGGCATTGGATATCAGTCTTTCTTCAACAACCTTCTGGTCATATATAAAAATACTCACACACTATTGATTTAAGTCGCTTTTTGGTGGATATAAGTTCCTTATGCCGTTTTTGGTTTTGACTGAGTTTTGACTGCACATAGAAACAGCGTAACCTGTGAGAGGAGTTGTCACAGGGCATGGGGAGCTGTCCACTTTCACAATGGGCTGCTGTGTGGTGCTGAAATTTGCATGACTGATCAGCATTTGCTTCACTCGCACTGTCAAGCAAGAAACACTTACCAAGGGAGGGCTCGACATTAGCTTAACACACACGCACACACACAACACTTCTGTCCTCATCCAACATGGCAAGAGCATGGCTCTGCAGACCAAAGCTCTCACAAGGAACTCGAGAGACAGTGCTTCCAACTTTAGGGTTTGACTCAGATGAAAGCAGCACCTGAAGCGTGGTATGGAATGACAACAGGGTGAGAGGATCTACAGATGGGTGGAGGAAGAGAGGAGAAGATCTATAGATGGGTGGAGGAAGATAGGAGAAGATCTATAGATGGGTGGAGGAAGAGGAGGAGAGGATCTACAGACGGGTGGAGGAAGAAGAGGAGAGGATCTACAGATGGGTGGAGGAAGAGGAGGAGAGGATCTATAGACGGGTGGAGAAGAAGAGAAGAGGATCTACAGACGGGTGGAGGAAGAGGGGAAGAGGATCTACAGACAGGTGGAGGAAGAGGAGAAGAGGATCTACAGACGGGTGGAGGAAGAGGCACGGAGTGGAACAGAACGCCATGGCAGCACAATTCAGCCGTCACATGGCTTCAGCCTCAGCGCGACTAACGAGCAACGAGAGCATCGCTGTCAAATTAATTTGACGCTCTCCTCCATGACCACCGCGCCCAACCCCCCGATGCCACCCCCACCCCCTCCATCTCAAGTTACTGCATTCATCCTCCATCGAGTACAAGCTCTGCCTTGCCTGTTCACCAGACCAGGGACGTGCACAGACATCCTGGGAAGCAGGGGCTCAACGAAAAAGGAAAGGCACACCGACAGAAGACATTTTGGGGGTGTTTTTGCTGTGCTGTCTGGTAATTTACCTCTCAAACTGCCTTCTCTCTCTCCTTTACTCTCCTTTGCAAATTGTCTTGCAGTGTTGAGATCTCAGGGTTTATTCACTTCTTAACCTCTTCTACCCGAGCGGTCCGCCAGTGGACCGCAGATGATGTCATAAATCTATCTCTACAGAGTGTATGAATCAAACTAGCGTTTTCTTCCCCAAATGTATGTATTTTTAGGCGGATTTTCAGAAAATAGGGCTAGGGCTTAACAGGTTAATCAGGGAATGCACCAATGGCAAAAAAACATGGGGGTTGTGTTACAGCAAAAGTTGATTTGAGTTCTACTTTCTTGCTGCACGCTGCTACATTATTCTTGGGCTGTCGGAGTCCAAACGCACTGGCGTGTTCCCCGCTTTCATTGATCTGATCTGAATGTACCCTCAATGTCTAGATTATGGTCAAAAGCAGGACATAAGTGGAGACAACAGACCACATATTTGTTGCTTAAAGAAACCAATACCGTATAGGCTGAGCAATAGAAAGGTCGGCACCCCAGCAACAGGCGCACTTACATGGTTTCATTAACCTCTTAACATGCAACATGCCTGCCGACAGAACAGACGAAAGTCACAGCATTTTTGGAGCGTCTAGCTAGCGGCGCGGTGCTGCATTTTTGGCCGTTCGAATGCCACCTCACTCAACAAAATCCGTGCCTCGGTTCTCGAGTTACATGACGATATGTCATGGTTGTAGCCAATGAGTGTAGCTTTCCAATGATACCCCACCTGGGGGTGTGCGAATAAGGGATCTAGGTGAAAGGTGACGAGCGAAAACCAGAAGTGAAAAGAATTCCGAATGCATGGCCGTGGATGAGGAAATGGAATACCGGAGAGCTTTGTTCTTGGCACACGGTTTACCCGGATCTCTCTAGAAGACTCATTTCTGAACAGATTGTTATCAAATTTGGACCTGTACTACATAACACTTATACCTATTTTGTTTTAATATTGCAACCACTACAGAAAAATGTGAGTACACAAGTTCAAGTTCAACTCAAGTTCAGCCCTATGTTACTCTATTTCATTAGCACTAAAAGTGATATTTTCTTGTTTGCTTTATTGTGTAAGAAACTTCAGAATGTTATCTTTCAAAAGAGACCAGGCTTATGCATGTGCTATAAGCATATAAAGATAAGATAAGCTTTGCAAAAAAAGTATGCAGTCCTCAAGTTCATTTATAATTAACACATATTTGATAGTTTCAATAGACAATAATATAATAAAATAAAATACAATTAACAGCAGTGAAAAAAGGGCACTCCCCCCCCCCCCCCCCTTGGGTCCTATCTGTGCATGTGCCACCATGCAACACAATATTTTACACTTCAAAACGTGCCCCCTTCAAATAATGCCATTTTGGTGTCTTGTTTAACACCTATATATTTTCTTTTGTCCTTTCTTTGGATCTCGTCTCGTTCGGTACCAAAACAAGAATTCATGCATGAGAATTAGGGAAATTGCAATTTCGTGGATGTTACACCACAAGACATATTTTAGTTTCGCAGTAAAATTCTATCACAGGAACGAGCATCACGTGCTGCGTATATATAACACATGTTACTTGTACTGTGCGATTGCCAAACGACACTCCAGCGAATGACGTAGAGTCGTAGACCCTGCGAAACAAGCCGACGAGACCCAATTCTGCTTCTCCTCTGATTCCCTGACTGCTGAGGCTGCAGTGATTTATTTTCTTTTTTTACTTCCTTCTGTGTCTGTGTCTGTGTGAGTGTTCGCGTGATTGTGTTGAGTGGAGTGAGCTATGTGTGACTACAAATGTATATGATTCCCTATGCCTGTAGGGAAACGTTCACACTGCTACTACCAAAAACCAATGCAGCAAAGAAAACGGTGTTATATAGAGCCATGTCATATTGGAATTCATATGGAATTCTTTTTATATGTAGGAATATTGGAATATATTTTTAAATGTATGCTACTATAATGTTATGTATGTATGTACTGTTTTGTTGTGTGTGGACCTCAGGAAGACTAGTTGTTGCTGCGGTGATGACTAATGGGGATCCGTAATAAAGATAAAGATATGAGGGCGGCCGGGTAGCGCAGCGGACTAAGCGTCTGTCTACCACCACAGAGACAGTGGGATCGAATCCAGCTGTGGTGCTTCCGGGTTGGCCGACCGTCCATACTAACACGATTGGCAGTGTTAGCGGGTGGGAAACCCGGCGAGGGTGGGTCCTGGTCATTGTAAACAGCGACTCCTACAGTTCGGTCGGGGTGCCTGCACAGCAAGGGAAGGAACCAAGGGAGGTAGTGTGACACACGTTCCACACGTTACACTCTCCCAGTGAGAGTCCGCGCTGCCAGGTGAAAAGAAGCGGTGGGCTGGCTACACATGTGTCGGAGGAAGCATGTGATAGTCTCCGCCCTCCCGGAACGACGGTAGGGGGTAGAGTGTGCAACGACCAGGAAGTGGATTGGGAATTGGCATAACGACTAACATGGGAGAAAAACGGAAAAAGAAGGGGGAAAAAGATAATAAAAAAATATATATAAAGATATTATGTATATTTGCTTTCTGGGAACTTAGTTCAATGTGTGTGTGTGTGTGTGTGTGCGTGCGTGCGTGCGTGCGTGTGTGTGTGTGTGTTTGTCCTACACTCTGCAGGAGCCACGGCAGGGTTAAACACTGGCATTTGACGGTCAGAAGGCATGGCATACTTAGCAGCAACCCTGTACACAAACACACACTACCAGACTCTACCCAAGAAGCGGAGGCGTGACTTCAGGCTTCCCGATCAACACGGCGGTAGTAGCAGAATGTGAAACAAAAGCCCGGGCTGAGGCCGATTATCATCACCTCTCGACGGGGCCGGGATTAGTGCCGCGCTAAACACAGCGGGCTGCGTAGCACCACCTCGGGGCGACGCCGAGTGGTCGGGGATTGTCGAGTGCTAATCTGAAAACGAGCCCCCCCGATCCTCTGCACTAAGTACATGCAAACACACACACACACACTTAAAAACCTGCACACACATAAAAAGATAAATCTGATAGATTTAGATCTGGTAGAAAATAGATAGAAAATAGAGGGAGCATGCAGTGGCCTGACTGGGGCATTTATCTACCCCGCTCTTGCCCCCCCCCCCCCCCCCCCCATCCCCCCCCACACACACCTCCCCTCTCTCTCCTGATTACAGGCAGCCAGACACCCAAACAGTGACCCTGCCCAGCGCCGAAAGTCTCTGAATGGTGTGGGACTCCTGTTTCAATGATCCCCCGGCTCGTCCAATCACGCGGCCCCGGCCCCCCGCGGGCTCAGCCAATAGGAAGTGCCCCTCCTCTCCACGTGACCAAGTTTGCCGCTGTCCATCAACTGGGTCATATATAGTTCAATTCAAGTGGGGCAGACTAGGCTGGGAGAAAGCATGGAGCTGCTCAATACTTCGTCTGGTCTGGGAGGGAGTGTGTGTATGTGTTGTGAGCAAGCGCGGCTCGCAGTATGTGTTTTTTTTCTTCTTCTTTTTTACTCCTGTGCTTCTCTCTTTCTCTCTCTCACACACTCCCCCTCCCTTTCTCTCTTTCCCCCTCTTTCTCTCTCTCTCTCTCTCTCTTCTCTCTCTGCCGATTATCCACAGAGAGGGAAGTAATGGTGGAGCTCCTGTCAGGGAAGCCGGTTGAACATGTGAACAGCCGATCAGACCAGGAGAGAGAGAGAGAGAGAGAGAGAGAGAGAGAGAGAGAGAGAGGTTGTGCGAGGGAGGGGGAAAACAGGAGACAGACACAGAGAGCGAGGGAGAGCAAACACTCGCTTTCTCCTCTTCATTTTCAGTTGAACTTTTTTCACGAGAGCTTTAAGAGAGTCATCCTCCCTGCCCGCGCACCCTCTCTCTCTCTGTCTCTCTCTCTCTCTCTGTCCTCTCCCCCCCGAGCATCGCCTTTTTTCAACAATTTTTGGCAGTTTTTTTGTGTGCATTTTCCTTCCCTCTCTTCCTCTTTTATGTGATTTCTTGACAGATTGCCCCATTTTTCTTTCCCCCCCCCCCACTAAAGCATAGCCTCCCAACTCCCCTCCCCCCAATGCCCCCCTCGCTCCCCCCCCCGTCCGTTCCGTTTGACACCGGAGTGAGAAGCGGTAGTTTGGGAGGACTTATACTTCTCTCTTAAACAGGGTAAGCACATTCAATTCTCTATTTTATCCTGTATATGTATGGTGTATATGTGTGTGTGTGCGTGTGCGTGTGCGTGTGGTGTGTGTGTGTGTGTGTGTGTGTGTGTGTGTGTGTGTGTGTGCAGCAGTGATGTTGTGACTTTCTTTATACGCTTCCTTCCTGTGTGTTTATTTTTTTTGCTCTTTTCTTCTCTTCTATTCAGAGTTCATTTTACACTTTATTTAAAAAAGAAAATGTATTGTTCTTGCTCCACTGGCAGTTTTTCCATCTCATTCAGTTTCATTCTGTGAAAGTGATGTGTATATGTGTGTGTTAGTGTATATGTGTGTGTGTGTGTTGTGTGTGTGTGTGTGTGTGTGTGTGTGTGTGTGTGTGTGTGTGTGTGTGTGTGTGTGTGTGTGTGTGTGTGTGTGTGTGTGTGTGTGTGTGTGTTGTCTGTGGGTTAATTGTCACCCTGCAGGTTCAGTGTGTGTGGAGGGTGAGACACTTTGTACTCTCCCGGTCTCTACCGCCGGCAACAGGGTGTGTGTGTGTGTGAGGGGGGGGGGGGGGGGGGGGGGTTCTACTGCTAAAAGCATAAACACTGTCCCACCACCATGGCACAGGTGGGTAGGCGGTTTCTTCCGTGCTGATAAAACTTTCACTCTGTATTTCTGTATTCTAATGGAGCATTTTAAAGAAGGGTCACTGGGGGTGAGAGACGAGGGGCAGCGCCGGGGTTGTGAGAGAGAGAGAGAGAGAGAGAGAGAGAGAGAGAGAGAGAGAGAGAGAGAGAGAGAGAGAGAGAGAGAGAGAGAGAGAGAGAGAGCGTGGCCCGGCTCGCTCGGTCCTTAGCATGTCGGGAGGCGCTCCCAGTCACGGGGGAAAGGGGAGAGAAGGGGGGGATGGGAGGCGGGTGGATGATGGTGGATGAGGGAGCGTGGGGTGGGGAGGAACTGGGCCAGACAGTGGACAACAAAGCAGGAGGGGGCCCCCTGCCTCAGCCAGACAGAGCTATAGGTCATTAGGAGCAGGGGCTGGATAAGACAGGACGGCCAGCTGCTGAGAGGGAGAGAGGGGCCGGGGGACCGGGGGACCGGCGTGGGTGGAGGGGTGGGGGTCCGGGGAGAAACCTGGGAGGTTGTGGACGGCGACTGTGAGTGCCGGTCCCGACCCAACTCTGGAGACGCAGACATTTTGCTTTGGCTCCATGTTTTATTTTAGGTCTTGCGGTACTTTTGTGTGTATGTGAGCATGTGTGTGTATATGTGTTTGTATATAAATGCCATATGTGTGTGTGTGTGTGTGTGTGTGTGTGTGTGTGTGTGTGTGTGTGTGTGTGTGTGTGTGTGTGTGTGTGTGTGTGTGTGTGTGTGTGTGTGTGTGTGTGTGTGTGTGTGTTTGTGTGTGTATATATGTGGGGAGCAACTTTTCACATGAAAAAATAATGAAAGTTATGAAAATGAAATGAAAATGAAAAGGCAGCGATTGTGAAAAGGAGATGGGGGGGGGGGGGTGTCGCTGTGTGTTTTATTTTTTCCCCTCCGAGGTCAACGAGGAGAGAATGGCTGCTGGAATGTGTGTGAGTGACAGGAAATACGTTTCGTTTTTTTTCTTTCTTTTTTTTCTCGCGTTAACCCTTTCACTAGGGTTAACCGTCTGTAGTGTGGTAGTGAAAGGGTTAAAATTATGTAGTGTGGTTGTGAAAGGGTTAACCCTTTGTCGCGTGGCAGTGAAAGGGTTCACCTTCTGTAGTGTCGCAGTGAAAGGGTTAACCCTTTGGTAGTCTGGCAGTGAAAGGGTTAATCATCCATGAAAGCCGACAAAGAGAGTGACGACGACCACAAATCTGAAATCCTATCTAGAAGATCCACAGGACATGAGAAGCACCTTTTATTTTGTACATGCAAGCAATAATAATAATAATAATAATATAATAATAATAATAATAATAATAATAATAATAATAATAATAATAATAATAATAATAATAATAATAATAATGTGAAACAGAATAAAAACATTATTGATGTCTTTCAAGCAGATGAGTCGTTTCAAATGTGTTCTTCAATAAACTATACAGGTCAGGTCGGGAGGGAGGGGGTAGAAGTCAGATCTCAGCCGGTGGTTGTCAACGTGTGATTATATCCCTGACAACGGCAGTAGCTCAGAGCAGAAACAACATGGCTCTGAGGCCGCGTGGAGCAGAGGAGCAGAGGAAGACCAATTTGAAGTTTGGTCGCTGTGTGAAGCGCTGTTGGAAAAGACCAGCTGATATTTTGTGATAAACTAACTGAGGACAGGAACAACAGAGAGAGAAAGAGAGAGAGAGCAGTGGGGGGGGGGGGGGGGGGGGGGTTGTTCACATGCTTTTAAATGTCTCTTAGCCTGAGGTTTAGCTTACGTAGCCTTAGCTTTAGCCTTAGCCTCAGCCTACCCCCACCACTCCTGCCCTGCACGGCCCCAGTGCCTGACCTGCTAGCCGGGGTCTAGCCTCACCCTCTCTAGTCCCTGCCCCTACTACCTGGATTTGAATAGAATCCAGACAGGGCAATTTCACTTGGCCCAGTCGCCATTCAAGCCGCCCCCCCTCCGCCCTGTTCAGTTGGACAATGGGGATCTGTTAGCACCCAGTCCCCTAAACCACGCTCACACACAAAGCGCCCGATCCCCGCACCAAGTGGGAGAGGGGAGGGGGGATTAGAGAGGGAGAGGGGTACAGAGGGCGGAGCTTGTTTGGTTGGGGGGGTTTGAACGAGCAGGGTAGCAGTGAACAGGAAATGACTGCCTTTGATGAACCACTTGCAGATTGGTGCTTTTTAACCCTCCTAACCCCCCAACACCACCCTCCTACCTCCCCCAACACCACCCTCCTACCTCCCCTAACACCACCCTCCTACCTCCCCCAACACCACCCTCCTACCTCCCCTAACACCACCCTCCTACCTCCCCCAACACCACCCTCCTACCTCCCCCAACACCACCCTCCTACCCCCCCAACACCACCCTCCTACCCCCCCAACACCACCCTCCTACCTCCCCCAACACCACCCTCCTACCTCCCCCAACACCACCCTCCTACCCCCCCAACACCACCCTCCTACCCCCCCAACACCACCCTCCTACCCCCCAACACCACCATCATACCCCCCAACACCACCCTCCTATCTCCCCCAACACCACCCTCCTACCTCCCCCAACACCACCCTCCTACCTCCCCCAACACCACCCTCCTACCCCCCAACACCACCCTCCTACCCCCCAAGAACATCCTCCTATACCACCACCACAGAAAAAAAGAGATGGGAAAGGAAGAAAGAGAAAGAAGAGGGGAAAAGTGTGTGTGTGAGAGAGGGAGAGATAGAGAGAAAGAGAGAAAGAGAGAAAGAGAGAGAACAAGCTGTCTGAACCTTTACCCCCAGGGGCCTCTTCTCAGCCAATTTGGTGCAGTAAAAAAATGTGTGAGGAGAGAGAGAGAAAGGGAGAGACAGAGAGAGAGAAAGGGAGAGAGACAGAGAGAGAGAGAGACAGAGAGAGATAGAGAGAGGGAGAGAGAGCGAGAGAGAGCGAGAGAGAGCGAGAGAGAGAGAGAGAGAGAGAGAGAGAGACATAAAGCTCTAAGAACCTGTCTGCCACTTCCTCCACCCCAATGACATGGTCGTTAAAGGACTCAGGTGCTGCAAAAACAAACACTCCAGAGGGAGGGAGAGAGAGAGGGAGGGAGAGAGAGGGAGGGAGAGAGAGAGAGGGGTTGTTGGTTTGACGGCATCCCTCCCCTTTCCTTCAACTCCTCTCCCGCTCTCCTCCTCTGTTCAGCCTCACCATGTCTAGCCATGTCCTCCCGCCAGTTCCTCCTTTTCATCTTTCCTTCTTAAATTTTTTTCTTCTTATCCCACCATCTCCCCGTATCCTTCTGTTCTCTCTTCTCTCTCGGGGGCACAGCGGACACGCTCATCTACAAAACTTTAGGCAGATCTACGTTCTGCTAAAGTTTTGTAGATGAGCGTGTCCGCTTGTTGCCCCACGAGAGAGATCTAGAGCGTAGATATAGAAAGGATTACGGGAGATGGTGGATAAGAAGAAAAAATAAGAAGGAAGACTGCACAGGAGGATGGGGGGGAGGACATTATACAATTTTATATATATAATAATAATAATAATAATTCTAATCTCTAGTGCTCTCAGTCCTACACAGTGGCAATTACCAAATTTTAACACACAAAAATTTGACAAATTATTAAAAAAAAAAAATTAACAATGAAGTAGTTGAAGCGACACGGGGGCTTAGCCTCAGATGGCTAAATGGAGGGGAAGACTGTTTACGTTTGGCGAGACCAAAAAGGGCCCAGACCCTTCCACTTGAACTTGTCTCGTTTGCAGAGAGCTGTTAATTGTGACGTCTCCTGACTCCTGTAGAGGAATAAGACGCCCTGCTCAATCTGGCAGACTCCACCGCAAAGACGCCTGTCTGTCAAGTCTCCGCTCAGCGGTGCTGCTCATGACAAAGGCAGGTGTGTGTGTGTGTGTGTGTGTGTGTGTGTGTGTGTGTGTGTGTGTGTGTGTGTGTTAGGGGTCCTTCATTGTGGCCACCTGCGCCAGTTGGGGCCCATTGCTTTTTCCCGCCGATCCCTGAGACCCCCCCCCCCCTGCGGTGCTTTAAGTGTGGGAGGGCATATAGTGAGTAGCGGTCAAAGCGGAGAAGACACCTGCTTGGGATGTATGGGCATTTAACACTTTGAGATGTGAGGTTGTTGTTTTATAACCTGCGCTACACACTAAGATGTAAGGTTGTTGTTTTATAACCTGCGCTACACACTAAGATGTGAGGTTGTGTTTTTTAACCTGCGCTACACACTAAGATGTAAGGTTGTTGTTTTATAACCTGCGCTACACACTAAGATGTAAGGTTGTTGTTTTTTAACCTGCGCTACACACTAAGATGTAAGGTTGTTGTTTTATAACCTGCGCTACACACTAAGATGTGAGGTTGTTGTTTTATAACCTGCGCTACACACTAAGATGTAAGGTTGTTGTTTTATAACCTGCGCACACACTAAGATGTAAGGTTGTTGTTTTATAACCTGCGCTACACACTAAGATGTGAGGTTGTTGCTTTTTAAACTGCGCTACGCACTAAGATGTGAGGTTGTTATTTTTTAAGATGTGAGGTTGTTTTATAACCTGCGCTACGCACTAAGATGTGAGCAACCTGCGCTACGCACTAACACTTTAAGATGTGAGGTTGTTTTATCACCTGCCCTACGCACTAACACTTTGAGATGTGAGGTTGTTGTTTTATCACCTGCGCTACGCACTAACACTTTGAGATGTGAGGTTGTTGTTTATAGCCTGCGCTACGCACTAACTATTTGAACTGGAACTCAGCAGCCATTACGTCATCACTAGAATGTTGATTCCCCCTTAATTCTGATCCCAATGGTTTGATCGTACGCACATCACAGGGTTTAGATGTGAACTCTGTTTGATATGTAAGTGATCTGAGGTTTGGGGGCGACGGTGACACACTCACTCCCAAGAGCGTAGGGATGAGAAGTGTGTGTGTGTGTGTGTGTGTGTGTGTGTGTGTGTGTGTGTGTGTGTGTGTGTGTGTGTGTGTGTGTGTGTGTGTGTGTGTGTGTGTGTGTGTGTGTGTGTGTGTGTGTGTGTGTGTGCGCACGTGCGTGTGTGCGTGTGTGTGTGTGTGTGTGTGTCTGTTTCAACGTGTGAAAGGCAGTGCATCAACAGATGAGTGTGTGCAGCAGTCGACGACATCCTGGCTCTCTTACTCGTGAGCGTTGGATCAAAGCTGGCGATCCGTCTGTTTCCTTAAG
>NC_140175.1:82503972-82507014 GCF_963971535.1 Notolepis coatsorum
TGCCCAGAGTTGAGAGTCACATAAGTCCAAAGCGGAGGGAGGAAGACGGCTGGGGGGGGGGGTACTGGGGCTGCAGTTAATTGCCAGGCAGCAAATCAGCCGTCTGCAGATAAGGGTAAAGGGAGGGAGGGGGGGATGGGGGGGCTGCTAATCATGGCAGATTAGTACATGATAAATCACAAGCCTGAGATGGAGCGAGTGCTCAGCGTGATGCTAGGAAGAGAGGCAAATAAAGCGCAAGTGATGATGGGAGAGGGTGGGGAGGTGAAGACAGGAAGAAGGGGATGATGAAAGTGAGAAAGAGAGAGACACACAGTGGGTATTTTGTGTTTAACTGTGTTGTTAGGAGACTGTGAGTGTGTGCTGTGTTTTTGAAATCCCTGGTATGCCTAACAGCAGGGTAAAAAGAAAAAACCTGATGCAAGAGTCTGGATCTGCATTGCACTTTCTCTTCGTACAGTATGGTTTGGAGTTCATGGAGTGTGTTTTCATGCTGTGAGAGATGTCGAATAGCTCCTACGTGACTGATTTTGAGTAATTACCTCCATATTACAAAGACGGGCCCTGACTGCAGAACAAGTGTACCACGGATAGTCTAATCATAGTCTAACAAACGCCTTGGGCGTCGGCATCAAATTACCGCGGGCCAGCAAAACATATCTCTGCCTCCATCTCCATGATCTACTCTTGTTCGAAAACAAAAGCAACATTCAAACTGAAGCGAAAGTCAATACCCTGCTAGAAGCGGTGAAACGGTATAGTGCTCGACGTGGCGCTGAGAAGAGACGGGACATCGAGTTGACAGCTGAGCCTCTCCTCGGAACCTGCACTGTCACTCCAGCTTGGCCACGCTTGCGAACGAGATGCTCGACACCTCCACCCACCTCACTCACACACACACACACACACACACACACACACACACACACAACAGGGTCCGGGGTAGAAGTGACAGCTCCGCTTAACACGATTGCCTTTCCTTGACTTCTACTTAAAGTGACTCAGTGGAGGCTGCCCCTCCTCTCACCCGTGATGCATCAGTCACGTGCACACACACACGCACACATATAGACACACGCACAAGCACTGACGTGCTCTTCCTCCCGCTGCTACGCTCTCATCCAGGTCTCCCTGCGGCATTATTCACACGCACAGCTTCTGGGTCAGCGGGCATCGCCGTGGTTATACAGTGAGGCAGAGGAGATGGGAAGCAGACAGTGTTGGCAGCATCCCCCCACGGCCCCCGCCCCCCCCCCCCCCCCCTCCCCTCCTGCAGAGTGGGCTGAAGCTGATGTAATGACAAGCACACTTGTGGTATTCGGATACTCAAAAGGAACGGGTATACCGTAGCAGAAGTCCTGTACAGGATGTGGAAAGGTGATGATGATGTACGCTTGAGCAAATTGTAGTATGTTTCCCACGTTAATGTGAAACAGTGCTGCACATCAAATGATAACCCCCCCCCCCCCCCAGGATTTGTCGTTATCGGCATAGCAACACCCTCCCACCCCCCAGCCATTGGTAATAGACACTTGGCCCTCTAGACCCCGTCTCAGCAAGGGGACTGAGGTCTGCAAACTCTGCATGCAAAGGCTGCCCCAAGCGGCTCCATATTCTAATCATTATGATGATGATGACGATTATCCGCACGGCAGTTGGACGTAGTGCTGCGATCGTCTGCCGGGAGGAGGGGGAGGGGGATTAACCTTACGGATTAGGCAAATCACAAACAAGCACCAGGCAACCTTTTGTTTGATACCCATGGACCCTTGCGGGGACCTATTCAGAAGCGAGATGGAGGGATGGTGGTGGAGCGTGCTTGAGAAGAGAGCCTTCAAGATACAGTAGGGTGCTTGAGATCAATATCATTACATATAGTATGTTCAGATGTTCACGACACCTTGCTCACAAAGGAGAGTTCACCCTTTTGTGAAGTTGAGAGATGATCTTCCCCGTTGAAGAACTTCAAAGTGAAATGTGACTTAATGCTACTATTGAGGATCTGACTGTATTATTCAAATCTAGCAGAAGGGACCATTCCATCCCCCCAGTTCCCCTTACTGCCCCCCCCCCCCCCCCCGCCCCCCATAAGAGCTTTTGATAAGAATAAAGTGGTGGGTCACGCCATATGAGTCAGGAAATTAAACCATTCTTGAGGATTTAGCCTCTGAAGCTCTAACAATATAGAGGCTTTGAGGAAAATTGAGGGCAACCGATAAACCTGACCTCCTTCGAGGGCAAAAGAAGAGGAGAAAAAGACACTTCTCTGGTGTCATTGTGGCTCCTATAGGCATCACAAGATTCAAGAAAGACGGCATTGTGAGGCCAAGAACCGCTCCTTTGTACCGTGTCACAACCAATCCTCAAACGCTAAGTGCGGCTTTACGCAATCAGCGTTATTAAGAAGCTATGGAGACTGGTTTAAAAACTTCCAATATTATGACACTCACTATTAAAGCCTGGTAGGGAACATATATGTCTCTTAACGCCAGGTATGGGAACTTTATGTGTCTTACAGCCAGGTAGGGAACTTATATTATGTCTCTTAATGCCAGGTAGGGAACTTATTTATGTCTCTTAAAGCCAGATAGGGAACTTATATATAATTTCTGTCTCTTAAAGAACTGTCTCTCAGGTAAAGAACTTAACTCGATTAACTAAAATTGTGTCTTAATTCCGTCAGGTATTACACACAATGGTCCTCATATGCGCGCGGATATGCACGCCGACTTCTCGAGTATATTCGGGGCTTTATGCATCATCACCAAGCTGTTTCTCCACTGGCTCTTAGATGTGCGCAAGCAATGTAATAAATAGATAAAACCAACAATAAATAATATCATAGAGAACAAGAGGTATATGGAATATGAATAGTCTATTCCACTATAGCTACATCCACGCGATTGGGTTCAGTTATTTATTTATTTATTTATTTTCGAACATGGTTCGTTGAGTAATGACTGACTATATATATGTAAAAAGTCATTGTTAATGATACAAATATTGTCATATTTATTATCATTATAATGATTTAATTCCGCG
>NC_140175.1:83207352-83290352 GCF_963971535.1 Notolepis coatsorum
CTCGTAATTACCATGACCCATAATCTCGTGCCATGTCTGAATATCGTGACTGGCCGTCCCGCTATACACATCATCATTATAGTTACATTGGTCGTAGTCATTACACTCCATTTTCAGATAAAATACTCTCTGGTACATCTTTATGTCAAACCGGGTACCGTCAGGTTCTACAAGAACATTTTTACCTTTATCGAAGGATACCTTGGCGCCGCTTGCAGTAGCAGCTATTACAGAGAATAGTCCTTGTGGGAACGATGGTACATATAGAGCGTTCTTTAGCGTCACCGTACGCCGGCGCCCCCTGCTGTCCGTGAGGCATACCTGTGCGTCTCCCCTCTCTTGTGCCAATCCGTAGATGCGTCTACCGTCTGCCAGTTCCATGCAGTGAACCGACTCCTGTCGTTGATGACATGGGACGACACGCCCGTGTCCACGATCAGTCTCCTTCTCTGGGCCCGCTGCATCTGGGCCGGTCCGGCGATGCCCGCCGTCTGCGCTCCAAAAGCGCAGTCTTCTTGTCCCGTTATCCTCCGGGCGTCGCCTCGACTCGCCTCGCGTCGATCGTCGCCGCCATCAATTCTCCGGGCGTCATCTCGATTCATCTCACGTCGATAGTCGCCGCCGTCGTGTCCGCTGTCGTCATCCTGTCCACAGCCGTTATCTTGTCCGTAGTCGCCATTCCGTCCGTGGCTTTCGTCTCGCCTGTAGTCGCCATTTTGTCCGTGGCTTTCGTCTCGCCTGTGGCCGCCATCTTGTCCATGCGCGTATCGCGCGCTCTGGTTGTGTTTCTTTCTGCACGCTCTGTCTGTGTGCCCCGTGGATTTGCAGAAGCTACACCAGACAGCCTTTGTGCATTCGCTTCTCCGATGGCCTTTATCTCCGCATCGCCAACACGCCAGGTCCGTCGTAGTCCTGGTTCTCTCTCTTGGCGTCTCTCGAGTCTTTAGCACCCTCTCCCCCTCCTCCGCGGCGGCTGGGTGGGTGTCATCTGAGGCCTCGAAGTTCCTTAACTTAGCCTTGAACTGTCCCAACGTAATGTCTGTTGAACCGTGTGTTATCAGGAGTGTGAACGGTTTGTACAGCTCCGGTAGTCCTCTCATCATCATCGCCATCATTAGCCCATCGCTCTGTGCTTCTCCGGCACTCCTCAATGGCGTCGTGATTTGCTCCGCTCTGTTGACGTATTCGGTCACAGTTTCGGTGATCCCCTTCCTCAGGCCCGTTAGTGCTGTGTAGAGGGCCACGACTCTGGGTCTTCCTCGCCCGATGAAATGCTCTCTCAGTATCGCCAGGCTTTCTCGGCCTCTGTCTTTATTGTCGCGGAATATCAGCCCCAGGCTGGTGTCGTCAAGCATCTGCGCTAACTCACAGTACGCGTTAGCATTCCGCTGGTCGTCCAGGGCTTGCTCTTCCGCTGTCAGTTCTCCGGTGGGGGCCCCCAGGATTGTCTCCTTCAGTCCCACCCTGTGCATGCAGGTTTTCCATCCTCTTCGTTAATGGTATGCTTAGCTTTTACTCTGGTCGGCCTAGCGACTAGCCACGCGGTGCTCCCGGCTCTATCCTAGCCTATAACTTCAGCTAAGCTTGATACAGTACCTCCACTATTTCGCCCGACCGTTATCTAGGCCCATAACCTGTTAACAGAACTCACTTTAGGGCGACAATAATGTGGTCAAGAGGCATGGTTTCTATCTTGTGCCTGAACTGGCGTGGCTTCTTTTATTCACATATAAGCAGCAGTTGTACAACTCTTCTCTCTTTGAGAGACGTTGGAGGAGAGAACGAAAGGGGTGGGCACCTTTCCTTTTATAGTTGCCCTAAGGTAGAATACCTGGGTGGCTACGCCTAGAGCGCTCTCCAGTGGGGACAGATATATATGCACCAAGGCAATCACTGGTGGAGACAATTGTCTACACAGGTAAACAGTTACTAGTGTAAACAGTCATGTACAGTTAGACAGTTACTAACAATCCTATACAGAGTCTCTTATCTCAACAAAGCATTACATCACGCGCAGGAATGTGTTATAAGAATTAGAGCATGCCTAGGGGTGGTTGTTAGACCCCCCTAGGCATGCTCTAATTCTTATAACACATGACTACAAGTGGTGTAATGACTTTTATACAATTGCCGAATTCATCCAACCTTATTGCTATACAATAAACACACATTAATTGAAGCATAATGGAGATTTATTCACAAAACCATCAGCAGAACCATCAGTCAAAAAAAAGAAAAAAGAGTTGCCTCTGTGTCTAGAAGCAGCTGGGAGGTGCGGTGTTTCAAAGCATGCCATCTAACAGTGAAGTTAGCGGTTGTTATTGGATTGATTGATTGATTGAACATTTTATTACAGATAGACAGTGCTAAAATTTATTTTTTTTAATCTAGTTTTTTTCCCCATTTTCTATTTTTCTCCCATCCCAATTTCGTATTATCCAATAGACCTATCTCAAACCCTGCCACAACTGTCGCTTACCTCGGACAAACTTTGTTTGTCCGAGGTAATAATAATAATAATAATAATAATAATAATAATAATAATAATAATAATAATAATAATAATAATAATAATAATAATAATGCATTCTATTTATAAGGCGCCTTTCAAGGCACTCAAGGTCGCCGTACAACAATTTAAAAACAGTTAAATTCACAATCACAATCCATTAAAATATAAAAGAAAATTAAAAATATAAAATCAGACAAAATAAAATCAGACATACGCCTGCCTAAACAGGTGGGTTTTGAGGTGGGTTTTAAATGAAATGATGGAGTCAATGTTCCTGATGTCGGGGGGGAGGGAGTTCCAGAGGCGAGGGGCAGAGCAGCTGAAGGCTCTTGACCCCATGGTGGACAGACGGGCTGGGGGGGCGGTCAGGTTGATGGAGGAGGCAGACCTGAGGGACCGGGTGGGAATGTTGATGTGAAGGAGGTCGGACAGGTATGGAGGGGCGAGGTTTTGAATGGCCTTGAATGTATGGAGGAGGATCTTGTAGTCTATGCGGTGTTTAATGGGAAGCCAGTGTAGTTGGCGTAGGACGGGGGTGATGTGACTGATGACAGGGGTTCTGGTGATTATACGGGCAGCAGCGTTCTGGACCAGTTGGAGCTTATGGAGGAGTTTGTGGGGGAGACCAAAGAGAAGGGAGTTGCAGTAATCTAAGCGGGAAGTGACGAGGGAGTGGACCAGGATTGCGGCGCTGTTGGGAGTGAGTGAAGGGCGGAGGCGGTTGATGTTGTGAATGTGGAAGTAGGCGGACCAGATGATGTTATTGATGTGGGAATGGAATGATAGGGTGCTGTCGAGGACGACACCCAGACTCTTGACCTGGGGGGAAGGGGAAACCAAGGAGAAAGCATGCCATCTAACAGTGAAGTTAGCGGTTGTTATTGGAATGATTGATTGATTGATTGAAAATTGTATTACCAGATTGCAGAATGGGTACAATACAGTACAGCTCAATACACACAATTGTTAAGGAGATGCAGACCAGAGAAAGACTTTCGTCTTGTTTACATCAGGGTCCCCCATTTTCAATGCATCATAACATATATGACATACATGATATACAGATAGACAGTACTGCTACATCTATACATTTATGACATACCACTACCAGATTTACAAATACAGTAGGCCTACTGTTTTTGTAGGGTGATTATTGTTATGTTTGTTGTTTCCAGTATTCCTAACTAGGAATAAACAGGCTAGGCTAGGGTTTCTTTACTGGCTTTTATTTACGTTGTCTATCCGTACATCAAGGCACTGTCTCTGTTGTGCATCCGTACATCAAGCTCTCTTCCTGTACCCCGGTCCTCGGTCCGGGTACTACCACAACAGGGCGGAACCAATCTTATGTATTATAATATCAACACAATTATGGTTTATTTACATTGAGGTTCTGGGGTCACATGGAGTGTATTATATCGAATGACTGTATGGTTCTTAGGGTTCCTCAAATTTGTTCTGAGCTAGGGAAGTCAGCCTTTTCCTTTGATGCCTCTAACTCATGGAATGTCCTTCAACTCTCGCTGAAATTGGAGGTTCTCCCTTCCCTTGGAATGTTTAAACGTATGATTTCAGACCATTGTGTGACTACCTGTAACTGTTTTAGTTGATCTTTTTAAATTATTTTGAAACGTTTTAAGTTTTTTACTCTGGTGTTTAAATTTCTGTGAATATTGTTTTTATTATGTACTGTACAATCGTCGTTTCTGTAAATGAGGGAAACCTCAGATGCTTACGATTTTAAATAAAGGTTGAAATTGTTACACGCCCAGACCTGCTCAGGTCTGGGAGGATCAATGCCCCAGGGTCATGCCGCCATCTAGCGGTCATCTGCAGAAGCTGCAGTCAACATTGACCCTGCTTGCTCAGATTAATCATATTTTATTGTGGCAATTAGTGTCTATGTTAGAAGTGTTGTTTGTTTAGGTTTTCTCTGTGTTGGCATTTTGATTCTGTGTGTTGTTTTAGTTTAGTCCTTGTTCGGGATTGTTGTTTATTGTATTTGTTCTAGTGTCTTCTTCCCCCAGGTGTTTTCCATTGTAATCAGTGTTAATTAGTGTTTATTGCTTGTGGTTTGTTGGGATCTTTGTGGCGTCATTGTCTCCTCGTTTTCCCTGTGTCGTACCTGCCTTCCCTGTCGTTTTCTTGTTTTCCTTCGTTGTATTAGTAGTCCTTGGTCCTTTCGTTGGTTTTGTAATCTGATTGTGTTAGTACACTTCTCCTCGTTAAGCATCACCCCTCGTCTCTGCCTCCGTTTCTTTCTCCTGTCTGCAAACTGTGTTCTCACCTTCATCATCACCCTCAACCCTAACAGAATGACGCCACCATCTAAGAGCACAGCAGACAAGGTGGCCGATACCATGACGATCATCCGGAGCATGGTGGACGGTGATCTGGAGCATTACTCACCTGCCAAGTGGGTGTTTCTGCTCCGGATGATCAACAAGGTCGCAACGGAGAGTCCGACACAAGAGCCAGCGATGTGGGTTATGGCCAACCACGTCGCTACCCTCATGGACGGGTTTAGGTCGCTTGCTACTGCCCTACCCACCAGCCGAATCCCAGGTATGGTTCCCATGGCTGGCGTAGCCACATCAGCTAACCGGCTCCCCATCGTTGGCTCAACCCCATTTGCTAGCTTTCCCCCCGCAGCTAGCCAGCCAGCTAGCATAAGACTCACGGTCAGCCTAGCTCCTAGAGCTAACCAGACGTCCACAGCTAGCACAGTCCCGCCCGTTGGCTTCGCTCCTGCAGCTAACCAGACGTCCACAGTTAGCACAGCCCTGCCCGTTAGCTTCGCTCCTACAGCTAACCAGACGTTCACAGCTAGCACAGCCCCGCCCGTTAGCTTCGCTCCTACAGCTAACCAGACGTCCACAGCTAGCACAGTCCCGCCCGTTAGCTTCGCTCCTACAGCTAACCAGACATCCACAGCTAGCACAGCCCCGCCCGTTAGCTTAGCTCTTGCAGCTAGCCAGGCTTCCCCAGCTAGCACAGTCCCCACTGCTAGCTTAGGCTCCAGATTCACGGTTAGCCTAGTTCCTGAAGCTAACCTGACGTCCACAGCTAGCACAGCCCCGCCCGTTAGCTTGGCTCTTGCAGCTAACCAGACGTCCACAGCTAGCACAGTTCCGCCCATTAGCTTAGCCCCCGCAGCTAACCAGGCCTCCCCAGCTAGCACAGTCCCCACTGCTAGCTTAGGCTCAAGGTTCACGGTCAGCCTAGTTCCTGAGGCAAACCAGACGTCCACAGCAAGCACAGTTCCGCCCGTTAACTTAGCCCCCGCAGCTAACCAGGCCTCCCCAGCTAGCACAGTCCCCACTGCTAGCTTAGGCTCAAGGTTCACGGTCAGCCTAGTTCATGAAGCTGACCACATGTCCACAGCTAGTACAGTCCCGCCCGGTAGCCTAGTTCCTACAGCTGGCTCAGGCCCCACGGTTAGCCTAGTTCCCGCAGTTCGCAGACCTCCGAGGCCTAGCAAGGCTCAGAGGGCGAGCGGGGCTAGTACCGCTAACAAAGCCTCCACAGCTGATCCGGCCGTCGCTGCCAGCCTGGTTATGGTCAGCGTAGCTCCGGCTGTCACCGTTCCAGGCTCCTCATCTCCGGATCCTACACCAGGCCTCGCCGCCGAGACCGATCCGGTCTCCGCGTCCTGCCCAGCCTCTACACCTGGTCCGGCTGCTACACCGGCTCCCGGCTCCTTGACTGGTCCTGGCTTCTCGTCTGATCCTGGCTCCTCGACTGGTCCTGGCTCCCCGTCTGGTCCAGCCCTACGCCGTGATCGGCGCCCTGGTCCTCGCTGTGGTCTTCGCTGTGGTCCTCGCCGTGGTCTTCGTCGTGGTCTTCGTCATGGTCTTCGCCATGGTCCTCGCCGTGGTCTTCGCCGTGGTCTTCGCCGTGGTCTTCGCCATGGTTTGCGTTGGATCCTGCTCCGGGGGTCGTCGACGCCGCACCTCCGGTCCAGCTCCCCTCTCCAGCTCCCTGTTTCTCTCCCCGCCTCCCCTCTCCGGCTCCCGGTTTCTCTCCCCGCCTCCCCTCTCCAGGCCTTGGTTCCCATCTCCACGCCCCCTCTCCGGGCCTCTGCACCCGTTTTCAGCCCCTCCTGGGTTTTTCGCTCGGGCTCCCGGCCCCAGGTCTCCGGGTCCTCTCCCTGGGTTCGTTCCGGCGTCCCGGCTTCCTGCTTCACCCGTGTCCGGACGTTGTTCTCGGGGGTCTGGAAGCCCCCCAGTGAGGAGGAGGTACTGTTACACGCCCAGACCTGCTCAGGTCTGGGAAGATCAATGCCCCAGGGTCATGCCGCCATCTAGCGGTCATCTGCAGAAGCTGCAGTCAACATTGACCCTGCTTGCTCAGATTAATCATATTTTATTGTGGCAATTAGTGTCTATGTTAGAAGTGTTGTTTGTCTGTGTTGGCATTTTGATTCTGTGTGTTGTTTTAGTTTAGTCCTTGTTCGGGATTGTTGTTTATTGTATTTGTTCTAGTGTCTTCTTCCCTGAGGTGTTTTCCATTGTAATCATTGTTAATTAGTGTCTGTATTTATTGCTTGTGGTTTGTTGGGATCTTTGTGGTGTCATTGTCTCCTCTTTTTTCCCCGTGTCGTACCTGCCTTCCCTGTCGTTTTCTTGTTTTCCTTCGTTGTATTAGTAGTCCTAGGTCATTTAGTTTTTTTTTTTTTTTTTATCCACTTTTTCACCCATTTTCTATATTTTTCTCCCATCCCAATTTCGTATCATCCAATTCAACCCTCCCCTGTCACGAACACTGTTTCTTGCCTCCCACAAGCCGGCTGCAATGTGGACTAAGTCATACATAGCACAAGTCCCCTCCGGTACTTGAGGTAACAGCAGTCACATCTTTTCACCTGCGCAGCTCGATCTCTCAGTGGCGAGGAGTAACGCGTGGGAGGCTCACGCTGCCCCAGACACTTCCTGATTCTACTGCGCAGGCGCACCAACCGACCTGTAGGAGTCGCTGTCCACAACGCCCGATCCCCACCCATCAGTTTCCCACCCCCTAATACGGCCAATGTGTATTAGTACGGACGACCAGCTAAACTGAAAGCAAATGTGGAGCGCTGGGCTCGAACAGGCAAGCCCAGCGTCTCCAGAATTCGTGGCGAGCGCCTTGCCCACTACGCCACGTAGCCGCCCATTTCGTTGGTTTTGTATTCTGATTGTGTTAGTAAACTTCTCCTCGTTAAGCATCACCCCTCGTCTCTGCCTCTGTTCCTTCCTCCTATCTGCAAACTGTGTTCTCACCATCATCACCCTCAACCCTAACAGAAATGAAATATACGAAATAACAACCGTCGGATTTCCTTTTTAAAGCATTTTCGGTGATAGAAGTGAGTGGGGAATAGTTGCGGGACGCCAAGATGTACCCACAGTAGAAAGCTCGCGTGGATCCTTATTGGTTCTTTTAATACAGCGTTTTTTAAATCACATGAAACAAATAACCTCTGTTCTCCTTGCAATGCACCCGCATTTCATTGTATACTTGTATACAAGAGCTGCTTACCGCCCAGCAATTCCATCCATCTTTCTGGCGAATGCCCGTTCGTTGGAGGGTAGGATGGATGACCTAAGGGCAAGGGTCCGGTTCCAACGGGAGATGAGAGACATCAACATCATGTGTCTCACGGAGACATGGCTCACGTCGGCGACTCCGGACAAAAGCGTCTCTCCCTCGGACGCCTTCACCGTACTACGTGCAGATCGAACGGCTGCCTCAGGAAAGAGCATCGGCGGCGGGGTCTGCCTCCTCACGAACAATTCCTGGGTTAATCCCGAAGGGGTGCATGTTCTCTCGAACTCGTGTTCCCCGGACATGGAACACCTTTCTATCCTGTGCCGTCCGTTTCACCTCCCCAGGGAGTTCACCGCGGTCATCATGACCGCCGTATATATTCCCCCACACGCGAATACGGGCAAAGCACTGGGAGAACTACACGATCACCTCAACAGACACCAGATCAAACATCCGGAGGCAGCGATGGTAGTGGCCGGCGATTTCAACCAGGCAAACCTGAAGAAGGTGATGCCGTCCTTTTTTCAGCACATCGCCTGCTCCACGAGAGGGAAGAACACACTCGACCACTGTTATTCCCCGTTCAGAGCCGGCTACAAGGCAGTAGCCGCTCTCCGCCATTAACGGGGCCCTCAAGCTCGAGTGACCACGACTCCATCTTGCTATTTCCCACATATCAACAAAGATCACGTGACACCGTCGTGTCACGTGAGACAAAGAAGTGGACCGACGAATCAGAGGCCACGCTCCAGGACGTGTTAACAGACACGGATTGGGATATGTTCAAAGGAAGCGCCTGATTTCGATAATCACTCCTGATGATCCTCTAGCGACAGGTGCGTCCGGAAGCGGACGCCCAAACATGGGCAGCGCCCAGCCATTGGGTCGCTACGTAACGTCCATCAATCACCAAGCCCAGGGGTGGCTTGGGGTTGCCACAATATGCTCCACTAAATTCCATGGCCGAAAGGAACAGGAAGAAGAAAATTCTTATTTGTACCTGCCCCTATACAGTACACTGATAAGACTAATTGCAATGTTTACCAAACCAAACAGAATGTACATACCAAATGGAAACATCAACACAATTAAATTAACATAAATAAATACATTTTGTGTATCTATCAGTTAAATTGCATATTTATGTTCATTCATTTATACACACACATTTATCTATATATTTATATAATGTATTATTCTATATTGTACTTCTATATAATTGTATTATATTTATTTTATTATAATTATTGAACATTGTAATGTTTGCTGGAGCCACTTCATCCAGAACGGCACACCCCGGTCAGAGAGCGGACACAGACACAGAACAGTCCTTTGTAGTTTAATTAGGATCACATGCTTGAATGAGAGTGATATCTCAAGAGTGGGTTTCATCCAGTTTGTAAGGCTGGATGAACAATGAGTAATTGAGTGAGTGATTTCCATCCAGGTTGTAAGGCTAGATGAAATAGTGAGAGATTGAGTGAGTGGTATTCTGCAACAGATAAGCAGAACATACAATAATTAACAGAGGTACATAAAATTAGCAGAGGTAAAGGTCATATGTATCATGCACTATACACTGCCTGCATTAGGCTGCTAGGTGACCCATATGCACGACCACGACTAGTCGCTACCCCGTGCCAATGCGTGTCATGTTCGGTCCATGCGGCCAACCGCGCCAACGCTAGTGCTAACATGCCAATGGAAATATGCCATATAGCATAACTAGCTGGCTAGCATTAGCTCAATTAGCGGCACGAACCAAACACAACACAAAGCAGCAAACCCCAAGTCATAATCATACACATAAGTCACAGCATCCTAACAACACACAATGCAGGCTACATATGACATTTATCTAACATAAACCACAGGCACTACATTTGGAGGCTGTTGGTAACTTACTTCCTCAGGAACGCACTCTCAGTCTGCAATGGAAACACAGGTGATGGCAATTCACCACCTGTATTTAATTACCAGACTAAGGACCCTTGGGCTGTCCAGAGAGATGCCTGACTCGTGTAGTATAATTAGCTGCGTTAATTATACTTGTTTCTAATAATCAGTGTTTATTTTACAATATAAACTTAAATAATTCAATCGAAATCTCGCCTAACAGACCCTTTAAGCCAGATAGGAGTAAAAGTGTGGCTTAAAGGGCAATAAATTGGAGCACAAGAACCTAAATTTAAATACAGACAGTGGGTCTCCACCTGGCAAACATAGAACAAAGGGCTCGGCCGGAATTACATCAACTTGTGAACTATTTGAACAAAGGGTGAAATTCAACCCCGAAACTGGAGACAATGCGTTGGCCTATGTAGGTGTTAAACATTCAGGTCACATGGTTAGGTAACCACAGCTGAGTAAACCTAGCTATGGTGGGGGAGATTGCTTGCTCTGAAAATCATTTGAAACATGAATAAGAAATAACTTAATGTAATAAAGCGTCAAAGTATTATGTGTAAAAGAACAAATCTGGGTGCCTCCCCCATAGAAAAGTCCACACAAAGACGACAAAGTGTTTTAACTGTATTTCAAACTATGAAAATGTGGTTTTAATTAAATATGGTTTTCAGCACATCGCCTGCTCCACGAGAGGGAGGAACACACTCGACCAGTTATACCCCGTTCAGAGCCGGCTACAAGGCGGTAGCGGCACCGCCATTGACGGGGTCTACAAGCTCGAGCGATCACGACTCCATCTTGTTATTCCCTGCCTACAAACAAAGATCATGTGACGCCGTCGTGTCACGTGAGACACGGCACGCTCCGGGACGTGCTCGCAGACACGGATTGGAATATGTTTCAAGGAAGCGCCAGTGACGTCAGCGAGCTCGCAGACACCGTGGTGAGCTACATTACAACAATAGCTGATAGTATTGTCCCCACGAAAACCAAAAACCAAAAACCAAAAACCGTGGGTGGACAGTACTATCAGAGCAGCTCTGAACTCTCGCACCACTGCTTACAACCTGGGCAGAGAGTCAGGAAACATGGAGGAGTATAAGGCTTCAGTCTATACTCTGCGCAAGGCTGTTAAACTTGCTAAGAGGACATATGCTGATAAACTGGAGACACAAATGGCACAAAACGACACAAGAGGCTTATGGCGGGGACTGAAGACAATAACTGACTACAAAGTCAGCGCCCCCTCAATATCAAAAATGTCGAGCTGTGGATTATAAGAACGACATTAATTCAAGTAACTAAGTAAACTGTGGAAGATTGGAACGCAGTATCCTGGACGCTTCTCCCTCTGTGAAACTGCCTCTCTCTTGTGTATCGAGAATACTATTGAAAGTGTGCATTGTGACTCTAAACCCATGCACGGGGGACTTGGCTTTTTTCTGATTGTGCTCTCCCTTGCAGGCAGGAGGACATTACGATACGCCCTCGCTTCGAGTACACTAAATCCCCGTTGCAGACAGACCGTTTTTAGCCTGAAGGCGTGAGGGGCTGCGAGAGCGGGAGGGGGAGGAGACCTCCCGGTCCTCACCTTCGGGCCCCGGTCTTAACTATCTTTTTGTATGTTTGTAACCCAACGCTGCTACTGCCCAAACGTATAGGCTAGGACGACGTGGAGAGGAGCATTCTGGCCTATGGCATAACCCTTAGTGTTCAACATCCCCCACTACCATACAGCCCCCTTATCTTTTATATATATATTATATTCAGTGTTCATTATTTTAATATTACTATTCATCATTCTGTGCCGTGCCTCCCTGGGATAAATAGTGTGATATACGCCCAGGCTTTTGCCGTGAAGTTGAGAAAGTGTGTGGTGATACTTTGGACGAATAGTGTGATAGTGTCCAGACCTGTGTGCAGTGCAGCACCTTCCCTCATGTGTGTAGTGTTTTAGGGGCAGGTCAAGTAGGTGGGTGGGAATAACAGCTGGGGGGGGGGTTGACCTATAGTGCAGGGAGCATCTCTGTTCTTAACTACCCTAGCCCTAAGGGCATGGTATTTTAGTTAGTCTAGTAAATTGCTATTTAAATAAACTTATGAATTCATGTGCTATATATTATATTTTGTAATAAAGTGTTACCTATTGTATCTCAAACACTCTCTCCTTGTCTTGCTTGTGGTCTTGGGGAAATCTGGTATGGGATGATCAGCTGAGCTCTTTGGGAAAGTACACCCGTGCGCTTGCACCTCCTAGCTGTAGACTGGGGTACTTTCCATTGGGGTTCTGGTGACATTCTTTTGGCGTAGTCGGTAGGATTTCCCCATAGTCCACAGCAAACATGGCAGATGAGAATCCTATAGAAACTGGGTTACTAGCAGTAATGATGCCCTGGTACTTGGGGTCACATTGGGTTCCTAAGTTTAGTGGAGAAAAGGGGACCACTAAATTCAAGTGCTCAAGTGGAGGCCTTTTTGCGAGCACAAACTTTACCACCCCAACAGGGAATAGACTTCCTGTTTAGCTCCCTTGATGGCCCCGCACATAGAGAGGCCATGCTCCTCCCATCAGCTATTAAAGCTTCCCCCCAGGAAGTAATCAGGGCATTAACCCTGAAGTATGGGGACGATAGGTCTTCCGATACCCTTCATGAGGGGGTTTTCAACTGTAGGCAAGCTGAGAAGGAAGGGATAGAGAGGAGTTCACCCTGCGACTTCGAGAGTGCCTTTACACATGGCGAATCAGTGACCCAGATAATGCAGGAGAGGAAAACAAGAGCCTGCGGGCACAGTTTGCTAAAGGCCTGCGGGAAGGCCCCATTAAGCGTGAGCTCCTACGTCACCTGAGACGAAACCCTGAGGCAACCTTTGAGGAGGTTCGGCAGGAGGCGAGCTCCATCGAGCGAGAAGAACGAGCCTCTACCGAAGAAGTTGCGGCCTGCCAAACCCGAGCTTCCCAAGCTATCCCACCTCCCGGCATAGAGGTATTACCCCCGAGCGGCCTGCAACAGCTTAAAGACTCACTACGTATGGAACTACAGAAAGAACTACGTGACCAGGTAGCACTGCTGGGGAGCACCCGCGCAGAGGAAATACGGAGCCAGATGCAGAGCTCTGGACGTGGACCCGAGCCCGCGCAGAGGTGGGGACAGGCAGGCCCTCCAGCTAGACCTTCTGCCAGGCCATGCCAGCGCCCTGACAACCGGGAGCCTCGTAACTACCAGTGGGATGAGCAGGGCCGGCCCATCTGCAGAAACTGCGGGGAGGCAGGCCATATCGAGAGGTACTGCATACATAGGAAGGCACCTCCCCCGGATTTTAAGCGGTCCCGGTCACTACAGGGCAAGTGACCGGTCCAGGAGGTATGATGGAGGCCCTGCAGAGACCGACAGTGGTGGGGTGCTGTCGAGAAGTGGAGGTCCTGATTCAGGGCAAGAAGATACCCTGTGTGCTGGACACGGGTTCACAGGTGACTCAGTTTGACCAATCATTCTTTCAGCGCCATTTCGGTGGCGAGGTTCTGGATTTCACCTATCGGCGGCATTGAGGTACTGGGTCGAGGGGTGGTGATTGTAAATGATGACTGTATTAGCACTGAGTATGGGCTGTTGGGCATGAACGTTAAATCAGAGTGCTGGGAGGGCCTATTTCACAAGGGACACCCAGGGCAGGAAGCTTTTAAGTCCACTGTCCCTCCAGCGGCCAGGAGGGTGTGGGAAAAGGCGTTTACATTTTGCCAGCAGGTACAAGGCACCCCCCCCAGCAGACGTGGCCAGTGGCACGGCTAGGCTGCTGCGACAGGCCCCTGTCCTGGTGCCCCCGGAATCTGAGATCGTGGTCTGGGCAGATGTTACTCCGTGGATGGGTCGCCTGGACTGCCCTGTGCTGGTGGAAGACCACACCGACCTGGTGGTAGGAGAGCGTGGCTGGCGAGTAGCTTGGTCCCTCAGCTGGGTACGGGGAGGTAAGGTGCCACTGCGTATTTGTAACCCCCATCTCTCCTCTGTGCTAATCCCCCAGCAGTGCTCCCTGGCCACGGTGTCACTGGTCCCCCTGCAGGATATACATGGGGCCAACCATCTGATTCTGACAGACACCGCCCCCGGGGTGGTAGAAGTGGATGTGCGTCGGGTAGCTGAACCCACCCTGGCCGACCACCCGGCCCTGGATCTGAGGGGGGAGGGACTGACAAGGTACCAAGAAGTACAGCTCGCTGCCCTGCTGCACCGATGGACCCATGTATTCGCTGCACATGAGGAGGACTTCGGGCGTACCAAGGTGGTTCGACATAATATCCCCACTGGAAACGCACCACCGATTCGGGAGAGGTACCGTCCGATTCCACGCAAGCTATACGCTGAGCTGACAACACTGCTGCAGGGGATGATCGACAGCAAGGTGGTGTGCGAGAGCTCCAGTCCATTCTGGTGGTTCTGGTGACACAGACAACACCCGTCTCCCTCACAGGACGGCGTTACCAGAGATACAGTGGCGCCGGCAGCGAAGCTTTATGCGGGCTGCTGCCGCCTTGAGCTTGGGCTAAAAAACATGCAAGCTCGCACCCCTCGTGCCGGGAGGCCAGTCCACTTTCTTCTTGAAAGGCGGGGGCCAACGTCCAGTGCGGCTAGCAGAGGGCATCCCTCCTCAAAGACTTGGGACTCTGTTAAAGTTAGAGGTTCTATGTAGGATTGCTAGTAACTGTCTAACTGCATATATAACTGTTTCCAATAGAGGGCGCTCTAGGCGGAGCCACTCATGATACCACCAGGTGGCGAGTATAAAAAGAGATGTCTCCTCCCCCTCTACCTCTTTCCCCACCAGCCTCTCAGTGAGAGGAGAACTCATGTGCTGCTGCTCATACCATGTGAATGAATAAACCACGCCAAAGGCTAAAGATAGAAACCATGCCTCTTGACCACATTATTGTCGCCCCATAGCCAGATTCTATCAACAGGTTATGGGCCCAGATCACGCCGGGGTGAAATAATAAGGGTAGCAAGCTTAGCTAAAGTATAGGCTAGGTTAGCACCGGGAGCACCGCGTGGCTAGACGCTAGGCCAACAAGAGCTAAAGCTACGCCTACCATCAACCAAGAGGATGGCGACCAAGGGAAGGAGCAAATGGCCCTCATTCAATGGAAAAGCAGAGGACTACAAGCTCTGGGAAGAGCGCATGTTATGCTGCATGCACGGTGCGGGACTGAAGGCGACGATCTTGACAGCCCCCACGGGACCACTGACGGCGGAAGAGCAAGCCTGTGTACTGTGAGTTAGCGCCACTGCTCGACGACACAAGCTTGGGGCTGATATTCCGCGACACTAAAGACAAAGGCAGAGAAAGCCTGGGGGTGTTGAGAGAGCATTACATCGGGCGAGGAAGACCCCGAGTCGTGGCCCTCTACATAACACTAACAGGACTGAGGAAGGGGCACACCGAGACGGTGACCGAATACGTCATCAGAGCTGAGCAGTCCATGACGGCATTGAAGAGTGCAGGAGAAGCACCAAGCGATGGGCTAATGATGGCGATGGTGATGAGAGGACTACCGGAGCTGTACAAACCGTTCACACTCCTGGTAACACACGGGTCAGCGGACATGACGCTGGGACAGTTCAAGGCCAAGTTAAGAAACTTCGAGGCCTCAGAAGATACCCACCCAGCCGCCGCGGAGGCGGGAGAGAGGGTGCTGAAGGCCAGAGCGACACCAAGGGAGAGGACCAGGACCACGGCGGAGCTGGCGTGTTGGCGATGTGGAGAGAAAGGCCATCGGAGAGGCGACTGCACAAAGACTGTCTGGTGTAGCTTCTGCAAATCCACAGGGCACACAGACAGAGCGTGCATGAAGAAACACGACCAGAGCGCGCGATACGCGCATGGACAAGATGACGGCCATGGACGAGACGGCGGCCATGGACGAGACAGCGGCTACGGACAAGATGGCGGCTGTGGACAAGATGGCGGCGACGGTCGACATGAGACGGATCGAGACGACGCCCGGAGAATAACGGGACAAGAAGACTTCGCTTTCGGGGTGCGGACAGCGTGCATCGCCAGGCCGGCGCAGCTGCAGCGGGCCCAGAGGAAGGCACTGATCGTGGACACAGGTGCGTCGTCCCATGTCATCAACGACAGGAGTCGGTTCAAGAACTTTGACAACACTTTCCACCCGGAGAGGCACAGCATGGAGCTGGCAGACGGGAAGCGCACCTACGGGTTGGCGCAAGAGAGAGGAGACGCACAGGTATACCTCACGGACAGTGGGGGGCGCCGGCGTACAGTGACGTTAAAGAACGCTCTCTACTTACCATCGTTCCCACAAGGACTATTCTCTGTAATAGCTGCTACTGCAAGCGGTGCCAAGGTATTCTTCGATAAAGGTAAACATTTTCTTGTAGAGCCTGACGGTACACGGTTTGACATAAAGATGTACTAGAGAATGTATTATCTGCAAACAGAGTGTAATGACAACGACAAGTGTAATGATAATAATGATATGTGTAGCGTGACGGTCAGTCACGATATTCAGACATGGCACGAGATTATGGGTCATTGTAATTACGAGGATTTACTGAAACTGCAAGCAGCGTAGACCTGACAAAAAATGTGTAGTGTGCAAAATGGGGAAGTTTACCCAATCGAGAAACAGAAATCCCACAGAAAAAGTAAAGGTACCACTTGCGCTAGTTAACACGGATCTAGCCGGTCCAGTAAGCAACAAGTCCATAGGAGGCTTTAGGTATGTACAGTCTTTTACAGATGTGTGCACAGGAGCAGTGTTTGTTTACTTTCTCAAAGCAAAGAGTGACACACTCCAGGCCACGGAGAAATTCCTGGCAGACGTAGCCCCTTATGGTAACGTAGGATGCTTGAGGTCCGACAACGGAACCGAGTTCACAAACAGAGAGTTCCAATCATTGTTGAGAAGGTACAAGATAAGACACGAGACATCATGTCCATATCCCCCACACCAGAACGGAGTGGCAGAGAGGAAATGGCGAACCCTTTTCAAAATGGCTAGGTGTAAGCTAGTAGACAGCAACTTACCTAAGAGCCTATGGCATTATGCGGTGCAATAAGCCGCTTACACCAGAAACAGGTGCTTTAATAAGCACACGGGCATCACCCCGTATACAGCACTGACAGGAAAGAAGTGTAATCTAGCTAGAATGCACCAATTTGGATCAGTGTGTTATGCGTACCTGCAGGACAGGGGAAAGCCCGAGTCCAGATGTGAAAAAGGACTCTTTGTAGGGCACGACAAGGGAAGCCCCGCTTTCCTAGTTTATCATCCCGGTAAAGGGAGAGTGCAGAAACACATGCTAGTCAAGTTTGTCACAAAGACAACATGTGAGAGCGAGACACAGACAGAGGAGCCAGAGCTGGACTCCAGAGTAAGGTGTGTAGAAACAGAGACACATCAGCCCAGTGTACTTAGCACGGTCGTGCAGGCAGACAGTCAGCCACCCCCAGAGGGCGATGACGAGGAGCACCCGAGGGTGACGTCAAGTGCCCCAAGCAGTGGGACGTATCCCTCAAGGGAACACAAACCCCCAAAGTATCTGACAGACTATGCCCGGAAAGGGAGTGACGAGGATGACAGTACACTTACCACCGTTGATTACTGCTACAGGGTAGTCAGTGGGGTACCCCCGACCTTTAAAGAGGCCATAGTGTCCCCCGAATCAAGTGAATGGGAGAGAGCAAGAGATGAGGAGATGAGGTCCCTAGAGGACAACCACACCTTTACTCTAACCAAGTTACCAGAGGGCAGACAGACAGTGGGAGGGAAATGGGTGTATTCAACCAGTTACCAGAGGGCAGACAGACAGTGGGAGGTAAATGGGTGTATTCAATCCAGGAGGGTATTGAAGGCCACAACAAATACAAAGTATGGTTCGTAGCTAATTGCTTAAATGCTGAAGGAGGGTACTCCATGTTTAAATACTGAAGGAGGGTGGCTACACTGCTTAAATGCAGGAGGAGTATACTCCAGGTTTAAATACGGGAGGAGTAGAATCCAGGTTTAAATACTGAAATGGATCCTATGTTTAATTCCATGTTTAAATACAGAGGTGGATGACTTACCATGTTCTAAATGATTTAATTATGTGGAAAAGATCCTGAGATGTTTTGACTGATGTAAGAGATGTATAGAGAGGCTGTGGGTAGCCTCATTTGTTAGACAACCTGTACTCGCCCTGACCTATGTTTTGTAGTGAGTGAAAAATTGTCACAGCATTTTGCTGACCCCACAGAGAAGCATTGAACTACGTCAAAAATATGTTTTTCGTTATCCCAAAAGTGCAGCACAGTGATACTATCAACCTGTGAAGCCGAGTGTATGTTTCTAGCTATGACTATATATGAAAACTGTTGTTTATCTAGAACAACTGCTCGAAGTGATGAACACCTATGTATATATGAAGACTGTTGTTTATGAGGACAACCAGGGAACCATTGTGATTGCTAGGAACCCAGTGTGCCGACATAGATGTAAACATGTCGATATAAAATATCATCTCATCAGATCTGTCATCAGAGAAGAAAGAATGACACTGATTTATTGTCCAACGGACGACATGGTAGCAGACACTATGAGGAAACCTGTTCCAAATTGAAATTGAAGAGATTTGCAGAGGTCATGTTTAACGTGTGTAAAATATTGACTGCCATACTCTTTGATGTTTTTGGATTGTATTATTTTCTTTGTAAAATGTTTTCGGAGAAGTTATCCAGTGTGCTAAAACAACCCTAAGTGGGAGTGTTAAATTTAGAGGTTCTATGTAGGATTGCTAGTAACTGTCTAACTGCATATATAACTGTTTCCAATAGAGGGCGCTCTAGGCGGAGCCACTCATGATACCACCAGGTGGCGAGTATAAAAAGAGATGTCTCCTCCCCCTCTACCTTTTTCCCCACCAGCCTCTCAGTGAGAGGAGAACTCATGTGCTGCTGCTCATACCATGTGAATGAATAAACCACGCCAAAGGCTAAAGATAGAAACCATGCCTCTTGACCACATTATTGTCGCCCCATAGCCAGATTCTGTCAACAGACTCGAACCCAGACTCGAACTCGGGGCTCCCAGGAAAACAAAGCCTCTGTTTTCATGGGGCCTACATTTGACATAGAAACTGTACATTGGAGGAGGTTGGGTAGGTGGGGTGGGGCTGTACATTGGAGGTGGGGGGGGGGGGGGGGGGGTTTGGTACATTGGAATACTGACAAAGCCATGCTTGGTCTTTATTGTACAACTGGGTTAGGACATTTGTAGGGGCCAGTTTTGAATTGCAGTCTCCCGTAGGTGTTCTTTGAGAGTGTTTTTGAAGGTGGGTAGTGATTCACATTCCTTTACAGCTTTGGGTAGGCGTTCCACATTGTTGTGGCATAATTGCGAAACGTGTTTAGTCCCTTGTTTGAGCCGAATCTGGGTTTTACATGATTTGTGGAGCTCCCTCTGGTGTTGTGATCGTGGTATTCACTGACCTTTGGGAAGTATTTTGACATGTACATGGGTACCTTGGTCGTGTTTACTTACTTACTTATCCCCATTACGCCGGCTGGCGCATAGGGCAGCAACAACGTTTCTCCACTTGCATCTATCTTTGGCCATCTTCTCTATGGTCCCCCAGCTCTGGTGGTTTTGCTGGAGCTCCTTCTCTATAGTCCTATGCCATGTCGTTTTAGGCCTCCTTTTCTTTCTTTTGCCTTCTGGGGTCCAGTGTAATGCGACTCTTGGGATTGCGTTGGTGTCCATTCTGAGTATGTGGCCAATCCAGGTCCACCTTCGTTTATTAATTATACAGTGCATGTCATCTTGTTGGGTAATGTTGAGGAGGTTATTGTTGGAGATGATCTTGGGCCAGAATGTTTATTGTAGTTGTCTCTTATACATATTTAAATATTTTTTATTTTATATTGTTTTAATGTACAGTATCACATTGTATAACCAATGAAAAGTGCATTTGCCCACTTGACATGATTGATTTTGAGAAGAAAATGGGAATTGTTAATATAATAGGTTACTTCTCAACTTTGGAGTGCAACAGAATTCTACTCCAAAAGAAAAGTTTCCAAAATGGCTTTAAAAGTACAAGTTTTCCCAACTTTTTCTGACAGCTGGCCAAAGCCTTCAGCTTTGAATGATGTAAACAAGGATGTAAACAGGAAGTAGTCTGAATGCCCTGTTTGTGTCTGATTGGATGACTCGTTTGTTATCGCGGCAAAGGTATATATCACACTAGCGATTGGTTCATGTGGTAAAGTGGGTGGGGTCAATACAACTTTGTAGTGTGGAGCTCGCTAGACAGACAGCTGACTGTCGTCTAACGTTACTACGAACAGCAGCACTCTAGAAGTTCTGAAGGTAAAGTTAAACCTTTCTTTCTACAGTCAGTGGATCATTTCGTGAAGATCTCATTGTAACAACGTATAGTTGTACTGACACTACCTGTACTAGCTGTCAACGTTAGCAGCCCGCTAAAGTGCACGTTATTAATTAGATGGAAGGGTAACGTTAGCTTATTCATTGGCTAACGTTAGCCAGAGCTTGTTACTGTCATCATGTAACCATCGCTAATGTAACTGTACTAGGCAATCAGACAGAGACGACAGATCCTGGTCCAGTAGTTAGTTATCGACCAAGTGAATGAAACCAAGAGTTAAAGGAACACGCCAACATGATGGAAAATGCGCATACTGTCTTCTCCAGAGTCAGACGAGAAGATTAGGTACCAATCCTCTCTGTGCGTTCAGTCGAAAGCTGGCATAGCTTAGCACAAATGAACGCAGCGGATACGGACCACTAGCCCCCAAAACACATCTCATGGAGTTTTAAGTTAGGCTAGTGGTCCGTATCTGATTCCCTTCATTTATGCTAAGCTAGGCCATTTTACACAGCCGGATAGCTTTCTACTGAACGCACAGAGAGGACATTTATATGTATATTCTTGTCTGACCCTGGAGAAGACTAGTACGTATAAATTATTTCCCATACTGTCTGCATGACCATTGACATGTATGAATAGTTGGAGCACCCCCAGAGGTATTCCAACAATGAGATGTGAGTGACTACTATGAATTGAAAATGGGGGAGGGGGACCCTGATGTAAACAAGACAAACGTCTTTCTCTGGTCTGCATCCCCTTAACAATTGTATGTATTGAGCCATACTGTATTGTACCCATTCTGCAATCTGTTAAATAAAGTATTCATTCATTCATTCATTCATTCATTCATTCATTCATTCACAGCAACCGAAGCAGACTCCCAAAGGGTCTTGTGTCAACTTAGCCTGAGACAGAGAGAGAGAGAGAGAGAGAGCTTGTTTTCAAATCCCATTATTTTCTGTCCAGGATGGACTGCCAGGCAGACGATGAAGGACCCCTGTGTAGCTGGGCTAGCACAGCCTCGGTGAGTAGTACCATACATTTCAAACCAGTGATGTGGGGTGGGGTGGGTAAACGGTTATCCTACTCTCTACGGGTGGATTTTGAGTCTGAATGATATGCCGATAGGTGCCATCCACTGATGTTACTGGTGGTACTTTGTATGTACTGTACCTGGATGCACCCTCCACTATACTACCCTTTTAAGCGGACAGTACGTCATTTACATTGAGTCATTTAGCTGACTCTTATCCAAAGCAACTTACAAGTCAGCAGGAAGGGTAAAACTCTGGCAGCTAAGTGGAAGTAAGAGTGTTTGTCAAACAGTGTCGAACTTCAGTGCTACATTCTTGAGTGCATAGCATAGTAGTATATACACATATAAGCATATACCGGTAAGCATAGAGCGTATAATACATAAAAGCTCTGTGTATGTATTCTTTTTATTGAAGTATTACTCTACATCAAATGTTATCTATAGCACCTTTAACTTGTCCTATCATCATAAACATGTTTTTTTTTATTTTTATTGTGTAGGTGTTGGTAAACAGCAAAATGAGTGCACGAGTGCAGCAGTTTGTGGAGGAAAGGCTGCAGACCACCATGGTATGAAACACATTTTGACTCTCATAGCATTATGCTCTCATTGGGGCAAGATGCACAGTAAACTGTTTTTCTGATTACTATTATTACTGGTTTGGGAACTTCAGTCTTCCCCTGAAAATGATCTGGCTCTCATCACAATCAATTAAATAGACATTGCTCTCCTATTGTTTTCATCTAAAAGTTGTACTATGTACAATTTGCATGTTGTGGCTGTGAAAGGTAACTGCACCGTGTTTAAACATGGAGGGTAAGAGAAAATGGTAACACAAATACATTTCTTCAGGCAAGGTAACACTGTTGTTTTACATTAGTGTTGTTCCCATTTTATGCTCTAGAAATGAAACCTTAGCCTTTTACACATTTCGCAGCACTGATCAGACCTGACCAGAGGAAACTTTATGGGCATTTTCACAGTTTCCTGCATTGCTTTTGGGATGGTTTTCACTTGTTCAGCCCAACTCCATGATTTAACTTGCTAATGAAGCAATATTCATGTTTTATGGTTGTGCATGGTCATGACTGCACATTTAAACATTGCTGCACCTGCTAGTCCACACTGGAAATACTAGTCGTTTAAACAATTTTCATTGTCTTCGATGATACGTCTGCACTGAGTTTGTGGAATGTTATGACCCAGCCCTTGGCCACAACAAAAATGGAGACGCACACAATATAAGGGGGAAATTAACTGATTTATTAACTAAAAGTATATAACTAAGAAAACTATTTACAAAAAGTATATAACTAAGAAATGTACAATGGGAAGTAAATCAGTAGTGTAGGTGCAATGGAGAGTATGGTGAGGTGAATGTTGTATAGTGTAAAATAAAGAAACCAAAAAGACAAAGTTTGGGAGAGGAGACACACAGACTGGCGGCGCTACAGGGATAAAATTGAACTCCAGTTTGAACAAGCTGACTCTAGAGCTATGTGGCAGGGGCTCAAAACGATGACAGACTACAAAGGCGCCTCCCTCAAACTGAACAGTGACATCTCCTTAGCAAACGACCTCAATACCTTCTATGCGAGGTTTGATGCTGGTAATAACAACACCAGCTCACAAGCCTCGGCAATGGGGGGGGGGGGGGGTCGGCTGCTGATGGAGGCGCAGTGTTCAGGGTAACAGAGCATGAGGTGAGGCGGACCTTTAAAAAAGTGAATATCAGGAAGGCAGCAGGTCCGGACGGCATCCCCGGCCGCGTCCTAAAAGTCTGTGCCGACCAACTGGCCCCAGTATTCACTGACATATTTAACCTGTCCTTAGAACAGGCTGTCATCCCCACCTGCCTGAAGAAGTCCACTATTATCCCTGTACCCAAAAAATCCAAGCCTGCTTGCCTCAACGACTACCGCCCTGTAGCTCTCACCTCCATAGCCATGAAGTGCTTTGAGAAGCTAGTAAAGGGCTACATCTGCTCCTCCCTCCCCATCAACATGGACCCCCTGCAATTTGCATACCGCCCCAACAGGTCCACGGAGGACGCCATATCCCATGTGCTGCACACAGCAGCATCACACCTGGACAAGAGGCAGGGGAACTATGTGAGAATGCTATTCATCGACTACAGCTCGGCATTCAATACCATAGTCCCCTCCATACTCATAGCCAAGCTCAGGGACCTGGGCTTGGGCTATGACCTCTGCCAGTGGGTCTTGGACTTCCTGACTGGCAGACCCCAGGTGGTGAGAGCAGGCAACTGCACCTCCTCATCCATCACCCTCAACATAGGGGCCCCCCAGGGCTGTGTTCTGAGTCCCCTCCTCTACTCCCTGTACACACACGACTGTGTGGCTCAGCGGAGTAGCAATACAATCGTCAAATTTGCTGACGACACAGTGGTGGTGGGCCTGATCTCTGCCAACGACGAGAGGGCCTACCTGGAAGAGGTCAAGGTCCTGGCGGGATGGTGCCAGGAAAACAGCCTCTCCCTGAACGTCAGCAAAACAAAGGAGATGATTGTGGACTTCAGGAGGTCGGGGGTCAAGGACTACAGCCCCCTCAGCATCGACGGGGCACCGGTTGAGAGAGTCAACAGCTTCAAGTACCTCGGAGCCTACATATCCGAGGACTTGACATGGACCACACACATTAACAGTGTGGTGAAGAAGGCACGACAACGCCTCTACTTCCTCAGGCGCCTAAGGAAGTTCCAAGTCAGCCAGAAGATCCTTAAGAACTTCTACTCATGTACAATAGAGAGCATCTTGACCGGCAACATCACCTCCTGGTTTGGGAATAGCACTGCAAAAGACCAAAGCAGACTACAAAGAGTGACACGTTCAGCCGAACGCACAATTGGAGGGGGGCTCCCCACCCTCCAGAACATTTACTACAAGCGTTGCAAGGGGAAGGCTAAGAGAATTATTAAGGACTCGAGCCACCCGAACAACTGCCTCTTTGAACTGCTGCCGTCAGGCAAGCGATACAGGAGTCTCAAGGCGAGCACAGAAAGACTCAGAAGTAGCTTCTATCCCCAGGCCATCAGGCTGCTAAACGAACAATGAATGAACACTACACAACAACAACCACCAAACACACATAGCACACACATCCACACGCACACACTCACTTTAAACAAACACACTGTAGCACCCACTACACACACTTTATAGCACACACCCACTTTAAACAAACACACTGTAGCACCCACTCCCCACACTTTATATTTATGGATGAAGGATTGCACTACAACTCGTACACCTTACTGTAAATTGTACCTAAAATTGTACCTCATCCCATTTCTGCTTTGCACTAGATAGTACTGTACATTAGTACACTGCATAGTATTGTGTATTGTATATTATATGGTAACTCAGAACATTGTACATATGTCTATACCGAACAACTGTGACCTCATTTTCTTCTTCTAAATTCATGCTATATTATGTTATTATGTTATTTGATACTATCTTGTCTAGCACAGTCTCTGGAGCGTAACAGTAAGAAGCATTTTGTATGAAAGTATTCTGTACTTCTGTATGACAACTATTAAAGAACTTGAACTTGAACTTGAACTTGGTGACCAATTTCCTCTCTGCATGTTCAGTTGAAAGCTATCTGGCTGCAAGCTAGTCTAGCTCAGCACAAATGAATGGAAGCGGATATGGACCAGCTAGCCTAGCTGTTGGCTAAAAACCATACCTGCAATCTAATCACTTTTTTAGGTGACCGTAACTAGTAGGGGTGGGAATCACCAGTTTCATCATGATACGATACGATATAGATTCTTTGGACAACGATACGATATTTGCCGATATCACAAAGTCTCTCACGATACAATACGATACGATTAGATTCAGGTGCCTGCGATCGATATGAGATGATATCATATGCCCATTTAACACAATCGGTAACATTTAGATCAACAAAAAAAAGGTAATGAAAATATCATTTGACATTTGTATTTTTGAGCTCGTCCAGACATTTAAAGGAAAATCAATCTATTGTTTTTAATACAAATAGACCTCCTGTTCACTGTAAAGTGCCACATTTTTATATATTGAGCTTTAAACTTTAAGCTACATTTTTTGGAACTCAAAACTCACAACCTCCCTCTCCCAAACCGTTCCTACAACAATTTGTTGATGTTGCATGATCATGTATAGGCCTACATTTATTATGTATTATATTGTTTATGTTTAAATAACATTTAAACATCAAACTCCTCTGACCTCATCTGGTCTTTCCAAAGACGCGCGCACACACACACACAGAAAGGGAGAATGCTATGCTGTAACATCTACACACACGGAGCTACTGCTGTTGTTCTTGGGCGGATATGAGACTCGCCACAGGATTTTCAAAATAAGAGTATCGATATGAATCGATCTTATTGCATCGCATCGATCCGATTCGATTGTTGATAATTACATCGATGTATCGATCTGGATCGATGTATCGTCCCACCCCTAGTAACTAGTGATGCACCGATGTGAAAATTGTGGCCGATACCGATAACCGATATTAATATTGCTGTTCTGGCCGATACCGATATTTACCGATGTCGATATCTCTGTATAGAAAACACTTTTTTATGATAATCAAATAAAGAGCTATTTTCCAAAACACATAATTTTTTTTACTTTTGTAACTTATTTTCAGAAATGACTGATATTTTGAAACTATTTAAGGCCAAAACATGTAAAAAGAAGAAAAAAAATATAATTTTTTATTTTTTTTTAAAATATCGGCCCTATCTTGATATCGGACCGATACCGATGTGTAAAAAAACCGGCCATATCGGCCGATATTATATCGGCGGCCGATATATCGTGCATCACTAACCGTAACCTTTTTATCTCAAATTAGGGCACTTAAAGTGAATGAATGATTTCTGAGTGGTTTTGTGTCCCGTCACCTTTTTCACTCATGAGTTTGCAGTTATGAAAAACACCTCTCCTGGACTTTTAAGCTAGGCTAGCTGATCCGTATCCCCTTCCATTAATTTGTGCTAAACTAGGCTAGCTTGCAGCCGGATAGCTTTCTACTGAACCTGCAGAGAGGAAATTGGTATCTATCTATCTTGTCTGACTCTGGAGAAGACAGTATTGCACATTTCCCATAATGTTGGCATGCTCCTTTTTAAAACCAGGGAAAGCCCTGCACAGAATAGCTGTGTTTTATATTAAAGTCAGTACTCAAGGATTACCACTGATATCCAATCCATAACATAGTGTGTTAATGACAAATGAAGGATTAGTTGAAGGGAACGAGGCAGTACTGGAGGGAACTAAAGCAGACCCTTTGACCTGGCTTTCTCTGACCTTATGATGCAACCATGCTGTTCAGTGTTTCCCCCCACCTATTGTATCGTGTAGCAGCAGTGTTTTTCTTACACATCTGTCCCTGTTTTGGATAAATGTTGTTTTTTTACGGGCGGGGTTGTCCTATTTCACTATGATGTTACTGTGTAAACGGAACACTTTGCCTGTAACGTGAGGGGGGGGGTTAATGCCTCTCGCTCTCAATGATGGGAGCTGTATTGAAATTACCTTTTTTAGTAAATCCACAAATTCTTGTAAATCAGCAAAAAAGTCATATGTAAGCCTTGTCTTGCAGCCGATGCACAATCCCCTTTCCCCAATGTTATTAGCTAACCCACCTCTGTGAGCGGTTCTGTTAACGTCACAATGAAATTGCTATATGTTTTAGTTTTTATTCTTGGTCATTTCTCTTGCAATGGTGGCAGTCGTTTTCAACACGGTTGATGTGCTGATCTGTTGTGTCTTCCAGCTGACCGGTGTGCTGATCGGGGCTGTTGTAGCAGTATCTATGATTGGCATCGTGGTGCTGTTCCTCTACAGAAGATACAAGCTGGCCAGTAAGCCCTTCTCCTGATTGTCGTGTGTGTGTGTGTGTGTGTGTGTGTGTGGAGGGTATCTCTTTCCATCGGTTTGTTTTTAAAGGTACTATAGATGTGAAGTAATCATTTAAAAATAATACAAGTATTGCTTTTCCTCCCAAACAATCATTGATTAATGAATTCATCATTTAAGAAATGCGGGCACACAGGGACATACAACATGGCTACAGATCTATGGATATGATCAAAAGAACACGGATATATCATATTTGCAGACTTGAATTGAACTCATTGAATGAGGTATAATCATGTAATGGAGCTGTGCAAACAGTATTGAATGAGGTAGAATATTGTTATGGAGCTGTGCAAACGGCATTGAATGAGGTAGAATATTGTAATGGAGCTGAATGGTGCAAACAGTATTGAATGAGGTAGAATATTGTAATGGAGCTGTGCAAACGGCATTGAATGAGGTAGAATATTGTAATGGAGCTGAATGGTGCAAAGAGCATTGAATGAGGTATACTATTGTAATGGAGCTGTGCAAATGGCATTGAATGAGGTATAATATTGTAATGGAGTTGTGCAAATGGCATTGAATGAGGTAGAATCATGTAATGGAGCTGTGCAAATAGCATTGAATGAGGTAGAATATTGTAATGGTGCTGTGCAAATAGCATTGAATGAGGTAGAATATTGTAATGGAGCTGTGCAAACGGTATTGAATGAGGTAGAATATTGTAATAGGCTGAATGGTGCAAATAGCATTGAATGAGGTAGAATATTGTAATGGAGCTGTGCAAATAGCATTGAATGAGGTAGAATATTGTAATGGAGCTGTGCAAACAGCATTGAATGAGGTATACTATTGTAATGGTGCTGTGCAAACGGTATTGAATGAGGTAGAATATTGTAATGGTGCTGTGCAAACAGTATTGAATGAGGTAGAATATTGTAATGGAGCTGTGCAAACGGTATTGAATGAGGTAGAATATTGTAATGGAGCTGAATGGTGCAAAGAGCATTGAATGAGGTATACTATTGTAATGGAGCTGTGCAAATGGCATTGAATGAGGTATAATATTGTAATAGAGTTGTGCAAATGGCATTGAATGAGGTAGAATCATGTAATGGAGCTGTGCAAATAGCATTGAATGAGGTAGAATATTGTAATGGAGCTGTGCAAATAGCATTGAATGAGGTAGAATATTGTAATGGAGCTGTGCAAACGGTATTGAATGAGGTAGAATCATGTAACGGAGCTGTGCAAATGGCATTGAATGAGGTAGAATCATGTAACGGAGCTGAATGGTGCAAAGAGCATGGGGGGAGAGTGTCTGTGTGTGTGCATGGCAAGTGTAGGGTTCGGGGTGGGGGGTAGAGTTCAGCGGGTAGATATGAAACACTGTTTGCTCGTCATCCAAAACATTTACACAAATTAAGAGTTTCAGTAATACATTTATTTTTTTCACTACAGAACACTGCTGGTCACTTATTTCACTCTGTATGGAACACCGTTGGTCGCTTATTTCACTCTGTACAGAACACTGCTGGTCACTTATTTCACTCTGCGGAACACTGCTGGTCACTTATTCCACTCTCGTTGGTTGCTTATTTCACTCTGTACAGAACACTGCTGGTCACTTATTTCACTCTGTATGGAATACCGTTGGTTGCTTATTTCACTCGGTACAGAAGTTGAACACTGCTGGTCACTTATTTCACTCTCGTTGGTCGCTTATTTCACTCTGTACAGAACACTGCTGGTCACTTATTTCACTCTGTGTGGAACACCGTTGGTCGCTTATTTCACTCTGTATGGAACACTGTAGATCCTTATTTAATTTCATACCTTTTTTCTCCCCCACTCATTCGCAACAATGTCAAATTACATGCCAGTTAAATACAGTAAATATTTAAAATTATGATCTTCCGTACAGATGGCAGAGTTAAATCTGGATTTAGTACCACCAGGCGCCCGTTACAGGGCAGCAAAGACTGTGAATGAAATCTACTGTAAGTACAGTTACTTTTGTATAATGTCCATAGCTCAGCTATTTTTGACTGGATTGCGAAAAAAATATTCTAGACGTTCACAGAAAGGTAAAGAAATAATATACGTTGTATTTTATGGCAATAACGTTCAGGTTTGTTCGACCCGTGAGATATAATCACGAAAATCTCATCAATATCTGTTTTTCACGCCAGCCGGCTGCAGCTTTGACAGCGGCTGGTGTGAGCTGGGTAGTAGTTTTATTTTTTTTATCCACTTTTTCTCCCATTTTCTATATTTTCTCCCATCCCAATTTTGTATCATCCAATTCAACCCTCCCCTGTCACGAACGCTGTTTCTTGCCTCCCACAAGCCGGCTGCAATGTGGACTAAGTCATACATAGCACAAGTCCCCTCCGGTACTTGAGGTAACAGCAGTCGCATCTTTTCACCTGCGCAGCTCGATCTCTCAGTGGCGAGGAGTAACGCGTGGGAGGCTCACGCTGCCCCCGACACTTCCTGATTCTACTGCGCAGGCGCACCAACCGACCTGTAGGAGTCGCTGTCCACAACGCCCGATCCCCACCCATCAGTTTCCCACCCCCTAATACGGCCAATGTGTATTAGTATGAACGACCAGCTAAACTGAAAGCAATGTGGAGCGCTGGGCTCGAACAGGCAAGCCCAGCGTCTCCGTCATTCGTGGCGAGCGCCTTGCCCACTACGCCACGTAGCCGCCCCGCTGGGTAGTTTTATGAAATTTCGACATCCATCGAAAGCCCTGGGTCTCCTCTTTCTTAGGACTACAGCGATTTCATGACTGCGTCATTTCCTCCCGTCTAAATCATCCGGTGTCCGATGAAATGCGTGAAGATCTTTTATAAGCTCATATCTCGCTAATGACACTTAAAATCATTGGTAAACAAACATAGTGCAAACTTTGACTGCTGTTTTGATAGGGTTAGGATTTTTACTCTTGGCTACATTTGAAAAAGAAACACAATATTACTTTATACGGACTGTATTGATCTATTTATGACGTGAAATAAATCGTCCGCTTAACCCAGCTCACTCCAGCCCCTGACAATCATCTGACTTCTAGCGGTTTTCTCTCTTTTCGGGATCATATCTTACGGTGGAACAAATCTGAACCTTATTGCCATAAATTAGAACGCAGTTTGTTTCTCTCTGTGAACGTCTAGCAAAAAACCACATTGCAATCTGATAAATTATTATTTTGTACACATGAGCTCAGTGACTATTTTCATTTATTTATTTATAAATAAATAAATAAATAATAATCTATTTACTTTGCAGTGGCTAGGGCTTAAAACGGGTTAGTCGGGTTATCTCACCAGCGGTTGAGCGCCATACCCGAGTATAGTCGGGTTTTCATCATTCTTTCTTTTATTCGATTTTTTTATTCTATGCAATGTCACAGACCTCGGTGTTACCATAGGAAATCATCCTGAAATCCCAAAAGTGCAATACCGGCTGCATCCTGCTAGGTGGCAGTATCGCCCACCCTTTGAAACCTTATTTCACACTGTGTTACATCGTATATGGTTCGGGCAGAGAATTTAGACCAAGCCAAGTGAATCGCTTCATCCCGGCACTTCGAAACACGTTCAGCACACTTGAGGGATATCTTGTGCCACTTCATGTCAGGGACCCGATCGACATCAATACTGGAAATCGCGATCAGACAATTGGAATATTCTTTTTGGGATACCTCCTAGTAAAGGTAAGGACTATATGACATCAATCCTACATCAATCCTACAACCCCCCCCCCCCTTTCATGCATTCATGATGAAACATAATACCTATTATATACCTTTTGAATTGGAAATGGTAGCGTGTCCAGGCGAGCAACGCGAACGCTTGTAGCAAAATTCACATTTTGCTCCATAGCACGGTTTTCAGGAATTAGCCAGGATCACTCTGAAACTATACAATATTCACCACGGTATAACACGCGAACGTATACATGAAAAAATGTATTCTTTTTCACATGTTGAACGATGGATTGTTAATGTCAAATGAGCCATAGTATTGTCTCCATAGCTATAATATAGCCCTGCAAACACCGCCACGCACAGTGGAAATTCCTATCTCTTAGAGCGGTGGCGCAGTAGGTACAAAGGTGGCTAGACCTGCTGGCGTCCAAAGTGTTAAGGGGTTAACAACTTCTGTGAAGTTAGCCAGCTAGAAGTTAGTTTGAGTTAGGCAAGTCTAGCTGAACAATGGAGAACAACAACAACGCCAGCAGAATTGTGTACCTGTGTGAGACACTCCTCTGCTTTTGAGACGGGGTTGCAGCACCACAGAGGAAACTACCCGCCGAGATTAACAGCCACAGACGGGGAACAAGAGCTAGTAAGGTCTCTAGGGAGAGGAGAATGGACAATAGAAGATTTAAGCCTTATGGGAAACTTGCGATTGCTGGCCACCAAGACGGATGAGCTCTGAGCCCTGGTGAACAACCAACGTACAGTACAAGGAAACTAGGTTCATGTGCTTCACAGAGTCTTGGCTGAATGATAACATCCCGGATAGCACTATTGAACAAGAGGGCTTCACGGTAGTGCACACAACGGGGATACACTAAGTGGCAAGAGAGAGGCGCAAAGGGCTTGTTGTCTTTGTTAATTCCAGCTGGTGTCATCCTGGGCACATTGCCGTTAAAGAACGCATCTGTTCCCCTGTCACTGAACAATTGGCACTAAGTCTGAGGCCATATTATCAATCACGAGATTTAACAAGTGTTGGTTTACATCCCACGAGCGCATAATCCACACCACAGTCGTGGGACTTCATACAAAACACCTCGACGCATTTATCCTCATAAATGGGGATTTCAACCATGTTAAACTCAACATCCAGCATACAGCTCAACCCACTCTTAACCACCAAAAGCTGCACGAACTACAGCGTATGACGTATATCATGTCAGTTATGGTACTTGTGTATAGTGCACCTTGTGTATACTGTTTACGGTTTCAAATTATTTATTGCCTATATGTATTGTAATGTATAATATAACCGATGGAGCGGATATGCAAGGGGGACAGCTGCTGGAGAGGTTGAAAAAGAGAAAGATGGAGTTGTGCGGGCATGTTCTGAGAGGATCCAGCAGGGAGATGTTCAAGAAGGTGGTGATGGGGAAGGTGGATGGAAAGAGAGGAAGTGGAAGACCAAGAAGAGGCTGGGTAGACGATGTCTGTGATTGGAGTGGAGTGAGAGGCGGAGTCACGGAGTTGGAGAGAAGAAGTGGGGACAGAATGGGTTGGAGAGTGATAGGCAACCTTCGGAACGAAGAAGCCACCTAATGATGATGATGATACAGACCTCATCTTTGTTTACATTTTTTTTTTTTTTTTTTTTTTTACACCTCTTTATATTCAGAGTTAATTATATAGTTTACACTGTTTCATTTTCTCATATCTTTATATTCAGATCTAATTGTATTGCCTATCTTTCTATTATTGCCCTGCCCGTACCTGTTCCTCCCCTCCCCCATCCTCCATGCTGCTATGATGCCTGAATTTCCTCAAGGGAATCGATAAAGGAATATCTTATCTTATAATAATAATAATAATAATAATAATAATAAAATAAACTTTATTTGTATAGCACTTTTCATACAGAAATTGCAGTTCAAAGTGCTTCACAGCAGTAAAACAATACAGGCATAAGCAAGCATAAAAAATATAAGATGTAGCAAGGTAAGGTAATTCACAGTTTTTCACATTAGGATCTAACATCCCAATAGGCCTCTCTGTTTACAGTTTCATTCAGTTTAAAAATAGGCAGTAATAAAAATTATAAAATACAATAGACAGAGTAAAAAAAGTGTGATAAAATGGTTCAATACAAATATACAACAACATTTATAACAGCAATGCATCGCTCTTAACACTTAACAGTTTCTTTACAAAGTTCAGTTCTAAAATACAACAGAGCAGTGCATCGCTCTTAACTAAATTACAGTGCATAAAAGGTAGTGAGATAGAATTAGCATAGAACTGACATGAATTTGTTAGGAAGTGTATAAAAGTAGGCAGAATAAGAATAGTGCAGGTAAAGTACAATTTGTGTCAGGATATCCCTGATGTTTCATTTAAATGCCTGAGCAAAGAGATAGCTATCTTTTGAAGATATCTAGCGAGTTGGCTTCCCTGATGGTTTTGGGTAGTTTGTTGCATAGTTTTGGGGTGTAGTTGATAAAGGCTGCATCACCGATCCTTTTTTGACTGTTTCTGGGAGCCTCTAGTAGTCCAGCAGCTGATGATCGCGATGTTCTTGCTGGCCTTGCTGGATCGGGTATCTGTAAAAAAAAATATATATATATGGGAATTTCTTTTTTTTTGTTTTTGTTTTATATAATAAGAAATAAAATAAGAAATAACAATTCAGTACATTTATATCTGTGTTAATTTGTTACATTTAGTTTCACTAAGTTAGGAAAATAATGTTTTAAGTCAAGCCTGATGTTGCCTTGCACAAAATAATGATCCCAGTCTCTTCCACACAGTGAGGCATACAGTTTATTAATTGAACAATGGGTATTTACATTCCCATTTAGCTGACTCTTTTATCCAAAGCGACTTACAAGTTCTGTACGACAAGTCATCAGGAAAGGCACAACTCTTATCAGCTGAGTAACAAATGTTCATCAAAATGTTGAGTGCTACAGTGTAGGTTAGTATATTAGGACAAGTGCATGACAGTAAGGTTAGTTAGGGTTAGATTTAATCTTTTTAATTAACATTTTTCAGATAATGGTATGGGTATCGGATCGGTACTTGGTATCGGCCGATACCCAAAGCCAGGTATCTGTATCGGGACTGAAAAAGCATCCCTAGTGTTGGCGATGTAGCTACTGTAGGTCCCTGTCCATTTTAGAGTTTTGTATGTAAGGAGAAGGACCTCTAAATGTTACAGGAAGTCAATGTAAAGCAGCTAAGACTGGACTAATGTGCTCTCTCCTTTTGGTTCTGGTTAGTAGTCTGGCTGCAGAATTTTGGATTAGCTGAAGCCTCTCTGTGGTTTTCTTAGGGAGACTACTACTTGACCTTACTCCTAGAACCCACCTCACCCCTGCCCACTTTGACTACCTAGGATGGCTTAGAGTAGATCAGTTAATTCCCCCAAAAAAGATGTATACACAAATGTGGCTGGGGGAACTGATTCACTCAGCATGAATGGACTATAGGCAAAAAAAAAAAACATAAAACATTTTTATTTCGATTCTAACATTTTCAAATCGATGCAGTTGAATCGTGACATTAGAATCTATGCATTTCGATGCATCGTTACACCCCTAGTGGCTGCAATTAGAAACTGGCCCCGGTAAATGTCAATCTCTTTTTCTTACACAGTACTGTATATTTGTATGTCTTGTATGTCATAAATGTCTTGATGAATTGAAAATGGAGGACCCTTATGTAAACGAGATGAAAGTATTTTTCTGGTCTTCATCCTCTTAGTAGTTGTTAGTATTGAGCTGTACTGTATTGTACCCATTCTGCAATCTGTTAAGAAAGTTTAATCAATCAGACTTAGGCAACTCCCTTGTGCAACCCCATAGTTGTTGTCATATATCTCAGACATGTGGCCTCCTAGTTATCTTATAGTACTCTTTGTCCTTTACTGTGCATTTGGGGTGAGGGGTAAAGTGGGGCTTTACAGGAGGATTATGTTTAGCTAACTAGGCATTTCAATTTCAACTTTAAGATGCTTTAAAAGGTCGTTCAAAGTGGTTTTCTTTCGTTGTTTGAGAATGTGATCTTAGTGGTTTAACTGTTTTGTTCTTTGTGTGTGTGTGTTTGTGTATCAAGGTGGACAACAGACCGTGCCTCGGTACCGCTTCAGGAAAAGGGACAAAGTTTTGTTCTATGGGAGGAAGATAATGCGAAAGGTTTGCTTTTGCTCTCTGTCTCTATCTTTCTCTCTCTCTCCCGTAGCTTCCAGTTATCAGTTTGCATATTCCGCTGCAGAGCTTATCAAATCATCCGGCAGTCAAATCTCGTTACGGGACTCCCGACGCACACTATAGTATATATGGATCGCTTTCTAAACTTAATAATCGATATGATTTTGGCGTTTATTGCGCCATACAAACCGGAAATGGACCTAGGCGATCAGCGTCGTATAATTGGGATCTTTCACCGCCAGTCTCATTGGCCCACGGTAAGAGGATAACGTTATTTTCAACCCGATTGTGCATTTCCTTGTTTGCAAACCATCTGATCAATATATCCACCCAACCTACATAAAGCAGTTACTGATGATCAAGGAATTATAAATGACCCCCCCCCCTTTCCTCCGCGTATGATGAAGCATAATGTATACCGATCATATACATTTGCATTTTTTAATATAGTGTCTATGGAAAAGAAACGGCAATCGATAATCTATATATGCGTTTGGGCCTATAACTAGCGTTTTTGGAATTACAGCAGAAAAGATTAAAAACACTTATATTCTAGAAGGTATTAACACAACAATGTATGAATGAAAAAGTATAACTGTCCCACATCCTGAACGATAGATAATCGATGTTGAATGGGCCATAGTAATGTCAATATAGCAATAAAATTTAAAAAGTTATAGCCCTGCAAAGAAGGTAAACATCTCCATAGGCTTAAAGCGCTGGCAGAGAGGGGCATGAGATGGGTATAACCCCCGGCGGGCAATGTGTTAAAATGTTGGAAGATCTGTCATGAAAAGTTTGTTCTTATGCAATCTGTTGACAAATAGTTCAAAGTAGGGCTGTCCTCGACTAAGGATTTGGATAGTCGACTATGATTGGCCAAAATTTGTCGTTGGTCGACTATTAGTCGTCAAAAAAATAAAAATAATAATAATATAATTATTATTTTTTTTCATCATTCCATTTGGGCTGTGGGGGTGCTTAATGTCTGAAGGAGTTGACTGAAGGCTTCTTGTCCTCTGCAAAAGCATGCAATTGGTCCACTGATGGATACATCTTGATATTTGTCTAGTCTAGTGTGTTCATTAGATGGGTGAAATCCTCTTTCAGTGCCTCTGTGCCTGTTTTCGTAGGCAGTTAGCCTCTGGTATGCGTGCCATTAGCGTTAGCCACGCTTCTAGGCCTCTTTTCTTTTGGAAAGAATGATGATACAATTTTTTTTTTTTTTTTTTTTTTTATTATTATTATATATTTTTTTGTATTCGACTAAGAGGTTGGCAGTCTACTACGGCTCCTTTCGACCGATTAGTCGACTAATCGACTAATATGGGGTCAGCCCTAGTTCAAAGTGAATGCTCTATGCATTGACAATACATTGCAAATATCTTGTGTTTTGCATACATTTAATTCTAATTATATAACTTATTGGAATTGTGAATATGGCAGAAAAAACCACCATGTCATTATGTGAACTATGACCCTTGTCGTTGCCTTTTTGACTCACTAGAGGGCAACGTTTGATCAACAGTGTTTGCCCCAATCTCACCTCTTTTTTAATTCACTCTGTCTCAGGGAGTTAACCATACAGTAAGACAAAATGAATACATTTCTGCCTTCATGAATGGACACTACATACTGTATATTGAATGTCCTTGACTGTCTCAGGTCATGAATGGACAGTAATGTTTTTATATATTGAATGTCCTTGACTGTCTCAGGTCATGAATGGACAGTAATGTTTTTATATATTGAATGTCCTTGACTGTCTCACGTCATGAATGGACAGTAATGTTTTTATATATTGAATGTCCTTGACTGTCTCAGGTCATGAATGGACAGTAATGTTTTTATATATTGAATGTCCTTGACTGTGTTTCAGGTCCAGACGTTGTCCTCCACAGCAGCCGGCTCCACTACCTCCGTGTCCAAGCAGCCACAGCGTATACGCAAGAGAACCAAAGTCCTCAGCATAGCTCGCAAGTATGACTCCTCTATAATATATGACTCCTCAGCATAGTTCGCAAGTATGACTCCTCTATATGACTCCTCAGCATAGCTTGCAAGTATGACTCTTCAGCATGACTCCTCAGTGTAGCTTGCAAGTATGACTCTTCAGCATGACTCCTCAGTGTAGCTCGCAAGTTTGACTCCTCAGTATAGCTCGCAAGTATGACTCCTCTATGACTCCTCAGCATAGTTCGCAAGTATGACTCCTCTATATGACTCCTCAGCATAGCTTGCAAGTATGACTCTTCAGCATGACTCCTCAGTGTAGCTCGCAAGTTTGACTCCTCAGTATGACTCCTCAGCATAGCTCGCAAGTATGACTCCTATATGACTCCTCAGCATAGTTCGCAAGTATGACTCCTCTATATGACTCCTCAGTATAGCTCGCAAGTATGACTCTTCAGCATGACTCCTCAGTGTAGCTCGCAAGTTTGACTCCTCAATATGACTCCTCAGCATAGCTCACACGTATGACTCAGCATAGCTCGCAAGTATGACTCCTCCTACTCTAGCATGATGTCACTGGCCACACCCCTGGCTGTCACCAAGAGGTCTGGAAGGATTCTTGTTAAAATAAATTGGAACGATGTTCTCTGCACACATGCCCCAGCTTAGCGATATTTGGCGTCTCATGTTGATATGATGAAATATTGTGATATATCACTGTATCAAAAAAAATAAAAAAAAATAAAAAACGAAACAAGAAGGAATCTGTGGACTAATTAGTCTCTCACCCATCAGGATTCTTCAGATTCGGAAGGACCCGCCCACCCTGCAGCCCAAGGAGCCCCCCCCTTCCTTGCTGGAGGCGGACCTGACGGAGTTTGACGTGCAGAGCTCCAACCTGCCGTCCGAGGTCCTCTACATGCTGAAGAACGTCAGGTAACATGTTGGTCTAGCTCAGGGGTGGCCAACCAGTCAGAGACTAAGAGCCACAAAAATTACTGTGGTACCACAAAGAGCCACACCATATACCAGCGTTTCTCAACCTTTTTTTTCAGTCACTTCATGTGTTTATAGGTATGGGGCGTATCTCGACCCAGCACTTCAGTAAGAAAAATTTGGCCGGTTTGTGGGCGAAAATGGGTGGATTTTGTAACTATTTTTTTTAAACTTTATTTCGGTTTTAGGGTTAGGTTAGGGTTATGTTATTTAATTATTTGGGGGAGCCAACCCCCCAAACTCCTGAAATGCATAGAAATCTATGAAATAAATAAAACAATCTGACATTTATATTAAAAAGAGCTAGCCCCCCAAACCCCTAAAATACATAGAAATCTATGCATTTTGGAACAGTTACTATATATATAGTCAAGAAAGCATTTAGTCATACTTTAAAGTGCTTTACTTGCATTGAACATTGCATTGAACATTGAACATTGAGGAGACATCATTAGAAAGCACAATGTATGTTTCCATAGTTACGCAGATTACACACAATTGTACATCTCCGCTGAACCAAATTATCACACAGCTATAAACTCCATTTCCGCCTGTCTCTTAGCAATAAACAAATGGATGACGAACAACTTCCTAAAATTAAATGAGGGCAAAACTGAAATCCTACTAGTCGGTCCTATAACAAAAAGAGAAATGTTACAGAGCAATATGGGGCAACTTACTCCTTGGATCAAACCCAAAGTTACAAGTAAATAACCTACACTGGCTTCCGGTAACATTTAGAATTGATTTCAAGGTCCTCCTCCTTATATACAAAGTATAAACATTGCGATCATCTACTATTGAAGGTTCCAAGCCACAGTCTAAAGAAAATCGGGGATGCAGCCTTTGCTAACTATGCACCAAAGTTATGGAACACACTACCTATGGACATTAGGGAAGCTAGATCTCTTAATATTTTCAGAAATAAGCTAAAAACGTACCTCTTCACCATAGCCTTCTAATACACCCCGCTGTTGATTGTACTGTAGCACTATTTTACTCTGGCCATTCTATTGCATAATTTTACTATCTATTCTACTATTCTATTATTGCACTGTATTATTGGTGTGCAAACCAGTCAACTTACAAAAAAGAGCCTGTTGGAGGATTTCAACAAGATAAATGCGACAACATTGCAAAATATTTCACTATAATATTTCAAAGTGAAGTAAAAAATATTATAATAATTATTTGATCATGTTAAATGATCATTTGATCATGTTAAAAAAGGGGAAATAAAAAACATTTGTAAATTTTTTTTTATTTTAATTTTTTTTTAATCAGTGGGGCACAGATGATCATCAGTAGGGCACGTGCCCTACTGATAGTGGTCTAAATATGCCGATGGCCACCTCTGGCCTCTGAAGTTGCTAATGTCTTTTTTATTTGGGCCTCACAGGGTTAAAAGTACCCTGTGAGACCCACGGTTGCAAAATTACAAAATCACTTTTAGCCATTTAAAAAAAGAATGTTTATTTAAAAAATGTTAAAGGGGAACTATTTGACTATCTTTCACTATTTGGGCACTTTTACACAATTCCTGTGAGTCTATGGAACACCTAGGTTTTTTTCAAATGGTGAGGTAAGTACCACGTCCTTCCTTCCTCTAGATTTAACGTACGGTTTGTATTTCTAATCAAGTACTCAAAAACCGCATTTTTCTATCTCAAGATCTTAAGCCGTTTTGACTCAGGCTGGGCTCCAACCACTGTGTGGCCTGGTGCCAACTGCCACATCAACTGCCACATTATTATGCAGCTGAGAAATCTCTGACATCACAGATATGCAAATTTTCAGATGACTCAGTTCAGTGAGGGTGAATATTGTGAGAGGAGAATTGGAAGAATGCGCCAATATGAGAATTAGAGACATAGATCATATTAATATAAGTCCACATAGCTAGGAAACAATGCTAAACGCTGAAAAGGCCATTTATAAGATAGTTCCCATTTAAGCACATGTATAGTCAATTGGTCCTGTTGTTCAGCCTCGCAATGCTATTTGATAGTAAATGTGTTTATATGTCCCACCCTCTGGCCTCTGAAGTTGCTAATGTCTTTTAAATTTGGGCCTCACAGGGTTAACCTCTTAAGCCCGAGATATACAGTAAAAGTGTATATTTTCAGCATTACGTTTGTTTACCAATTATTTTAACTGTTATTAGTGAAATATAAGATTATAGAAATCTCAGGGCATTGAGTCGGAAACCGGCGCATATTGACAGGAGGAAGTGGCACATCCAAAAGTGAGTGTAGTCTTTTGAAGGAAGAGCCGCACATTGACGGGCAAAGAGCCGCATGCGGCTCGCGAGCCGCGGGTTGGCCACCCCTGGTCTAGCTGTAGCTTCATCGCTGCTTCACAGTCGGACTGAACGTAAACACAGACTGAGGGTAATGTAAATAGCATGGATGGACAAACCTTTTCACCGCTGATACAGATTCCAATCCCTAAACATTATTTTAGTCCTCTTCAACAAGTTAATTTTTTTTCCCTTTTTTGTAGTTGTATGCCCTGAAGAAGGCCGATAAAGAGGCCGAAACATGTTGGTGTTTTTTTAATTGTTCTAAAATGAACTAAGCAAATTATTAAAGCTTTTTTATACATGAAGAGTGCCTGGAACTGGGCGGCTAAGTGGCGCAGTGGGCAAGGCGCTCGCCACTAATGCAGGAGATGCTGGGTTCGAGCCCAGCTCTCTGCATTGCTACCAGCTTGGCTGGTCGTTCATACTAACGCAATTGGGAGTGTTAGGGGTGGGAAGCTGGTGGGTGGGGATTGGACGTTGTGGACAGCGACTCCTACAGGTCGGTTGGTGCGCCTGCGCAGCAGAATCAGGAAGCAACGAGGGCGGTGTGTCCCTCCCACGCAGACCCTCGCCGCTGAGAGATTGCGCTGTGCAGGTGAAAAGATGCGACAGCTGCCTCCTCGTGTACCGGAGGGGACACGTGATGCAAGGCTTGGTCCACATTGCAGCCGGCCTGTGGGAGGCATGGCCTAACAGCGTTCGAGACAGGGGAGGGTAGAATTGGACGATATGAAATTGGGATGGGAGAAAAATTGAAAAATGGGAGAAAAAGTAGATAAAAAAAAAGAAATATGAAAAAGTTAATATAGGTCTTTAATCATGTCTTTTTATTTATCTTTTTTTCTGAAAGATATCCCCACTCAGATTATGCATTCTACCGTTGAACAAAATTCAGATCCAATTTTCAGACTAGATGTTGCAGATCAAATGACTCAGGATCCAGCAATATCATAGCAAATTTTTTTTTTTTATGCGGTCAAAGATATTTTAGGTTCAACTTTAGGTAGAAAAGAGACTCTTTATACTGTCCTGTACACATTTGATCAAGATATCTTCACATGCACATTATTAACTATGGCGACAGTTGCTGCAATTCTGAATGGCTTGTTTCAAGAGGGAGGGTTCTTGTCACAGCTGAACTGCAGAAAAAGCACATTGTGCATATTTAATTTAATTTAATTAAATATTAAATGTATTTAATATTTAAAATGTTTTTATTGTTGGGACAACCCCTCGTTCTGTAAAAACAATGCAAAACACAGGTAAAGGCCATTTTCACAATGGGTCCCCTTAACACATTGACCGCCACAGCAGGAGGCGCTGATATCCCATTCATTGCCAGGTCTTTATTCAATGGATATAGTTTTAGACTGTGACATTTGCGAGTGCTTAAAATATATCTTATATTATATCTATGGGTCTAATAACGCCGTCGGGTCTCTGTGAGCTGCTTCTAGTCAACATTGCAGACACGGATTGTTTTTTCATCGGTACATTTCCGTTTTATACCGTTTTGAATAGAGTATGGTTTGGGTGTTTTTCAGTAATTCCAGGAAAAGGCGAGAAAAATGCATTTTACTGTAATCCAGTCATCACGTTGTAATTTTTTGGCTGATTATCTAATCATCCTGAAATGAACGCTAGATTATCACTATTATGTCTCCTTGTCCATACATGAAATGACCGTCGTAGCGGGGCGCTCCCCCCCCCCCACACCCACCGCAGCCAACGGTAAACAGACATACACGGTCCACACAGATAGCTGTGATCGGGGTAGAAATAAATGTCAGATCAACTATCAAATTCATATATGATGTTCTTACCTTGTATCTGATGTAATGCAAAAGAGATAATCCAAATATCTTATCGCAATTCCAAATAATGCTCTTGGAGGTCCGCACCACACTACCGACCATTTCACAATGACGGGCGGGCGGGCGGAGTTACTGATGCCATCGTTGTATAGAAGTGGCTCGCCTGAATATTTAAACCCTGCCCGCCCGGCTCAGATCGCCTCCTAAAAGACACAAGCCCATTTTCAATGAGATGCAATAGCTCCGCCTGGCAGTAGAGGGCGGTGTTGACCGTCTGCCAGCTCAGACAGGGTCTGAAGACTATACCAGAGGCTGCAGCTATGAATTATGAATAGATATAGCGAATAAACTATAACGATCCCAAAAACAAGTATTGGCGGCCAATAACGAGTAAACTCGTTTTTGGCGGGGAATGTGTTAAGTATTGGGCCTCTGCACCCCGACTTTTTCCCCAACGAGTACACAAGCACAAAAAGGAATTTAGGAGCACAGTTTATTAACAAACAATGTATTGCATACATATTTATACTGTGCAACATATATTTCTATGATGAATATCTGTTAGACCGTATTCTCAAGGTGTTTCTCTGGGTTATGGTATTGGCCTACTGGTTCTGCATGGTAAATAAATTGGCGTAATGCCTGCTTGTCTTCAGAGATTCAAATGAACGGGTCAAAGTTCCCCCACATACTCTTTTTGCCCTGTTATTGGTTCTCTCCTTGAACAGGAACGTGCGACCGACCGCATGACTGGTGCAGACGCTACCGATGCCAATTTGCTCTGAAATATGTTGTGCAAGAGACGATACACGACGATGTGTGCGGCCGTCAGAAAACAATGCACGGCGTGGGGCCAGTTACCCCACAGGAGACATGGCGACAGAGCACAGCGGGGGGAAAGACATTGTGTTTGTTTGCCGTCTACAGTGGAAATCCTGTTCTCTGTTGGAGTTGACCACCTGTTGAGTTCAGGTGGGACAGACGCGCTAAAGTAAACACAAATGTAGATTTGGTTTGGCACAGTCACAGGGCGTTTTAGTGGACTGTGTGGAAGAATCTAGCTCTACGATCACACATTCCTTGTCTGATCGAGACAATAGCCCAAATATCACAACCTTGGGTCATCATCAATGGGCCCCACGGCGCCCACCCCTCCTCTCCTCAAGATCTAACCAAAGGCTCCTCCTCCTCCTCTTCAGTGTGATTCGGTGGCCAGACGCCACACTCATTGACCTCTTGCTAGTATTTCATCCATGTGTTTTACTAATACATTTATATTGATCCATGCACATGACTGATTGATCCGGTTCCACCACAGCTGCTAAATGTTAAGTTATTGTGTGTCAGTATGTTGTGAAATATATGCATAGGATAACGTTAATGGCATAGATTCTACAGTCAGCAACTGTAAATATCTTGGAGTGTGTGAGCAAGGAGCAGAGAGTTGAGGGAGACGGAGAAACGAACGTAACGTTAGTGAGTTGAGAACTCTCGCAGCACTGCTGTGAAGGAAGGGTGTGCTGCATTTACAACACAAGACAAAATGAGCGCAACACGGCATGCGGCACAATAATCGGTTTATCCCGATTATCTTGTTTTCATGACAGTTGGAAGCCAAAATCACAATTTTAAATTTAAACTGGATTAATCACTCAGCCCTAGTGTATGAGTGAGTACATTTGTGTGTGCGAGAGTGAGTAAATGTGTACGTGTGTGTGTCCGGCAGGGTGCTGGGTCACTTTGAGAAGCCCTTGTTCCTGGAGCTGTGTCGTCACATGGTGTTCATAGAGCTACAGGAGGGGGAGGGGCTGTTCCGCCCCGGAGACGACGATGACAGCATCTACGTGGTCCAGGATGGACGGCTGGAACTCTGCATCCATGAGAATGTATGTTTGTTTTATTATTTATTTATTTCTGTTGACCTTCGTTTACCCAGGGAGAGACACTTGCCAAATAGATACAGTAACAAGTCTGCCACGAGACCACCACTACTAACCTAAGAACCTGTGGGAAGACACTGCTGTTTCATGGACTATATTTCCTCAACCTGATTGAAATCATTCAGCTTGGACATTTAAAATCATGGCCATTTACTTTTACATGGCGCTTTTACATGGCCCAAAGCATGTAATCCCAATTTTACTTGTTTGACATGATGTCCAGAAAGACCCTGCCTACACTTGGCAAGTGGCATTATGTCAAACGAGTAAAATTGGGATTTTACCTCTTCTGCGGCTTATTAATAAATGACAACAGAAACTAAAATACTGTGCCCATGTGGGTTCATGATGATAGTTCTGTGCATAATTTTGTCTCGAGCCTTTCAACCTTGCTCATCCCTGACTGTAATGTGAAGCCACGCTAGTCGGGGACCAGCAGCTTTCCACCGTGGTCCGTGTACTAATGTCCAAGTCGGAGAGAAACTGCTAAATGGTCAAAATGGACTATATTTACGTCTTCATTTGAATAACGTGATGGAAGAACAACTGGGACGTTCACTACACAGACTGACCATCGAGGCGTTCAACCATCCTTTTAAGACGGCCACAAAAAAAGTTTAGTTTTTTCCCCTGGAAAATTCCTTCATGTCACTTAACAATGTCAAATAGCTTAGATGTTAGGCGTGGCTGGGTAGCGTAGAGGTCTAGGTTCTAATCCAGCTGTCAGCGTTACCTCTGGCTTGGTCAGTCGTCCCTATGAACACAATTAGCAGTGTTCGCGGGTGGGAAGCCGGTGGGGTACGAGTCCTGGTCATTACAAACAGTGACTCATACTGGTCGGTCGGGGCGCCTGTTCAGCAGGGAGGGGATCTGGGGGAGATGGCGTGAACCTCCACACAAGTTACGCTCTCCTTGCTGTCGGGTGAAAAGAAGCGGCTGGCGACTCCACATGTATCTGAGGAGGCATGTGGTAATCTACACCCTCCCCAGACTGACAGTAGGGTAGCACGGGAGGAAAAGATAGAAAGGCTTTTCGATTCGGGTTCTTAACGATTCTCAATTCATTCATTCAAACCAGAACCTGCAGATTCCTCTTGAGCAACGTCCGAAGGATCCGCCCCTTCCTGACAAAAGAAGCCACCCAACTCCTCGTCCAATCAACAGTCATCTCCCGCTTCAACTACTGCAACGCACTGCTTGCTGGCCTCCCGGCCACTGCCACCAAGCCTCTTCAACTCATTCAGAACGCAGCAGCCCGCCTGATCTCAAACCTACTGAAGTCGGCCCATGTCACCCCACTTCTTAGGGACCTGCACGAATTGCTGCACGAATCCGCTTCAAGGCCCTCGACCTGTCATACCGTGCGGCAAAGGGAACCGCTCCCGCCTACTTCCGGTCAATGGTCTCTAACTACACACCCTCAAGACCCCTACACTCTGCATCTTCTGGCTGCCTCAGACCTACTCCTATCCGAGCTCCGGGAGGGTCATCAAAGAGAAGTCTCCTATTCTCAGTCCTTGCCCCACAATGGTGGAATGAACTACCCACCCCAGTTAGGACAGCCGAAACCCATCCAATCTTTCGCCGTCGACTAAAGACGCACTTCTTCAACCATTATCTAAAAATAAAATTAAAAATACAAAAATCTAACCCTAACTAACCTTACTGTCATGCACTTGTCCTAATAAACTAACCTACACTGTAGCACTCAACACTTTGATGAACATTGTTACTCAGCTGAGAGTTGTGCCCTTCCTGATGACTTGTCGTACAGAACTTGTAAATCGCTTTGGATAAAAGCGTCAGCTAAATGACTAAATGTAAATGTCAATTCAGGTCCTTTGCGGGGCAGGGTCAAAACGGGTAATTTATATATATATATATATATAAGGCTGTCAATCGATTAAAATATTTAATCTGATTAATTGCATGATTGTCCATAGTTAACTCGGGATTAATTGCAAATTAATCACATATTTCTTATCTGTTCTAAATCTACCTTAAACTGATCTTTTTCAAGTTTTAATACTCTTATCAACATGATAGTCGACAAATGCTTGCTTTATGCAAAAAAATTCATGTTTATTTATTGCCACAATGAGAAATACTGTCCAGAATCTTCAAGTACTGTAACTAAAATGTGCAAACTGCATTGTAATTTTTTTTATAAAAATAGCAGATGGGCATACCTTTACTAACTGTAACATTACATAGTAATGATTACTAACCATCTTTTTTGTTTAACACTTTCAGTGCCTTTGATTAACGTTGATTTACCCCGTTGAATGCCACCACCCACTTCAATGTTAGTGTTAAAAACGCCTAATCTATGTTTTAAATTATGGCTGTGTTTAATCTGCCCGTCGCTTATCAATGACTTGTTTGCAGTCAACATTGTCGAAACGGGTTGTTTTTTAATCTGTTCATATCCTTTTTATAGCATTTCGAAAAGCTATCGTTCTCTAAAAAAAATTCGGAAAATTGAAACATTCCCCCATAAACGGCATTTATTGGAATATTCTCGAATACACTAGACACATTGTCATTTGTCGGCCTATTTATGAATCGTTTTCAAATAAACGCTAGATTATTGATAGTATATGTGTACTTATGCACACTATAGCTGAGAAATCTATTCTCTCGTTTCCTCAAGATCACACACAGCCACACACACACATACATACACAGGGGACACATTGTTATCTCAGTGAATACAACTCCGATTACCCCAAGACTGGTAACATAGACTCCTTACCTTAGTTCAGATGTTCTCCAAAAAGATTATTCCAATTCCTGATCGCCATTCCAAATATCGATCACGCTTATTGATTGATTATTGGCTGCTGTAAATATATATTCCATGCTGCTTTCCGTCTCGCGATCAGATCCCTCTTGATCAGACGCCTCGCCAGCACAATGGAGCCAGTTGGCTCCACCTCTACAGATCTACAGATCCCAGGTCAGTCTAATCGACTGACCTGCAGTTACACAGGGATAGACGATAGGGGGCGCTTTTTTCCCATCTGAGCTCCTAGAGGGTCTGCTGTACCAACGGGAGACTCTGTTGATGAAATATGAATTCAGATCGCTAATAAAAAAATTAAACTACATTTGTCGTCGTCGGCACTCACTGGGGGGGGGGTGATAAAACGAGTTATGTCGTCGCTGGCACTCAAAGGGTTAAGCAGCCATTTAACACAAAAGGATGACCCTCATGCATTGCAAATTTGCATACAATTCAAAACAAACAAAATAATAACTTAACTCAATCTGCGCCATCCATGTATATATACGCTTTTGCTCGCCAACCGTTGAACGCCAATCACGTATATATACGTTATTTGGTCCGTTTTCCTTTTTTTTTTTTTTTTTTTTTTAATATTCTATTCCGTGTCACGGACCTCTATCGCCTACCCTTTGAAACCCTGTTCCAGACTGTGTGTCACATCTAATCTCGTCCGGGCGGAGAATTTTGGTCCACGCAAGTCTAGCGGTTCACCCGATCACATTGGAACGTGTCCATGGCCCCTCGATGCATGTGTTGTGCCAGATTATGTCGGGGACCCGATGGATCAATACTGGAAATCCCGATCAGACAATTGGAATATTCTTTTTGGAATAACCCCGATCAAAGGTAAGGATTATCTGACGTCACTTCCACCTTGATCCTACAATGATTTCATATTGATCCAGTCGATCAACGTATGTAGTATTCATAACGAATGCCGTTGATGACTATCAGAGCATCAAACCCCCCCCCCCCCTTTGATGCATGCATTCATGATGAAACATAATACCTATTATATACCTTTGATTTGGAAACGGTAGCATGTCCAGGCGAGCAACGCGAACGCTTTTAGCGTATACGTGACATTTTTTATTATTTTTCACATGTTGAACGAGGGATAGTTACTGTCAAATGAGCCATAGTATTGTTTCCATAGCTATAATATAGAATATAGTGAAAATGCCTATACAGTATAAAGCGTGGCACATTTACTACATGATGAGGATAATAGCTGGCAGAGAGAGTTAAAAGAAAATAATAATTTAAAACAATGAATAAAGTGTGCATGAAATAATAGGGGAAAGAAAAAGTTAGGAACTTGTTACATTCACCCACACAAGGGCTGAGGACTCGCACCCCCGCCTCTCTCTCACACACACACTCTCAGATCTTTTGCCCCTTCCTCATCTCTCTCTCTCTCTCTCTCTCTCTCTCTCTCTCTCTCTCTCTCTCTCTCTCTCTCTCTCTCTCTCTCTCTCTCTCTCTCTCTCTCTCTCTCTCTCTCTCTCACACACACACTTTGAGTCAGAAACAAACATAGTATCAATAATACACCTGAGTTAATCTCGCGATAAAAAAATTGTGGTGTTAAAATAATTTTGCATTAACTTTGAATAATTAAATATGTTATTTAATTAAATTTTAACCGGTGCAACGCGTCAAACGCGGTAACGTACACTCGTTGATTTGTACACCATGCAGGTGAAGGTGTTTAGTCATGTTAGTAGTCATCCAGGTCCAGGATGGAGTGCAGGCGGAAATTGAAACCAGTCCGAGTGAAATTTATTGAATGATGGGAACCGATCATCAGAATCTAAAATGATTCCTTTGGAATCTGAACTTTGAAGATTTTCGATGCCCAACCCTGGTTATCCTAGAAATGTTGAACCAACGGCCAGGATGAATAAGTTTCACTAATATAGAAGTCATATAAACACATTTCTAGCTTTAAAAACATGATCTAGTGTTTTATTACTCTTTTAATCTGCAAATGAGTAAAATTGTGTTTTCTACATGCAATAATGCAGAACATTATTTTAAAGGTGCTATATATAACATCCACCAGATGTCGCTCTAGAGCACCATCATGTCGTTTATCTAATCGGGTACATTCCACCTGGGGAAATGGGGAAGTAAGGAGGGGATACATGTAACATGTAAACAACAACATACATTTTGGACCTGCCAACATTAAAAAAAAATTATGAATTCATTATCAATAATCTTTTGGGGGGGAAAAGCAATAATTTTATTCCACACCTTTTTTTTTTTTTTTTTTTTTTTTTTTTTTTAATATATTTTTCCCCCTCCATTTTTCCTCCGATTTTCTCCCATCCCAATGTTAGTCATATGCAAATTCCCAGTCCCCTTCCTGGTCGCTGCACACTTACCCCCCACAGTCAGATCATCTGGGAGAGTGGAGGCTATCACGTGCTTCCTCCGACACACGTCCAGCCAATCAACCGCTTCTTTTCACCTGGCAGCGCGGATCCTCCCTGAGAGGGCATAGCGTGTGGAAGGATCACACTATCCCACTCAGGTCCTATCCGCGCTTAGCAGGCGCCCCGACCGAACTGTAGGAGTCGCTTTTTACAACGACCCGGACCCACCCCGCCAGCTTCTCCCACCCTCTAATACAGCCAATTGTATTAGTGTGAACGGCCAGCCAAGCTGATGACAACCCCGGAGCTGTGAGCTGGATTCGAACAGGCGAAACCAGCTCACAGCTCCGGGGTTGGTGACTAACGCAATCTCCGCTACGCCACCTAACCGCACTATTCCACACCTTTCTAAATGGATGTATTATTTATAATTTCAAAAAAAGAATATTCTACATAAGAAAAGTTATCTATATCTACTTTAAATCTAGTGTTTACCAGAGATGTACTTATCATTTCTCCTTCAGTGTGAAATGTGAGCCTATTCTGTGTTCTGGGGCCACTTGGAAATTGTATTTTTCTATTGTTTGTACCAACATGACGTTTATGTTTATGTCCCCTCCTACCCCGGCCACAGCCTCTTCACCCTGCTCCCCTCTGGAAGGCTGTGAAAGCCTGACACAGAATGAGCCCCCCCCCCCCCCCTCCCGCCCCCAAGTGACACTGGCACAATGACACTGGCAAAATGCTGCACTGGTCTAACTGGAACTCGCACATCACTTTATATATATATATGTATTTATATTATTAATCCTCCACTGCACTGTTTTTGTTCTGTGTCTGTTATTGTGAAAAAAATTTAAGAAAAATGCATACACTGTAAATGCCGCAACAATTACCTATGTGTTTATACAAATGGCTAAATAAAGGAATCTGAATCTGCATGTATTTTAATATGGACATAAATCAGTAATTTGTGTGTGTGTTAGGATGGAACAGAGCCGGTGGTGAAGGACGTGCTGCCAGGGGACAGTGTCCACAGCCTGCTCAGCATTCTGGACATTATCACTGTGAGCTCCGCGTCTCCTCCTCTGTCTATCCCTTTGACTTTGTATCTTTGTCCTGCCTCTGTCTCTATCTCTTTCTCCCTCTCTCTGGACATCATTTCAATGAGCTCTCTATCTCATCTCTCCATCTGCCCCATGCATGCATATGTCCTCTCTCTCTTTCACCCTCCTCTCTGGTCATTCTTTGTCTCCATCTCTCTCTTTTCCTCCTCTTCTCCTTTCCATATCTCTCCTCTCCTCTGCCTGTCTCTCTCTCTCTCTCTGTCCTCACTCGCCCTTTGCTCTGTTATCGTATCTCTCCCCTTTGCCTCTATCCCTCCCTCTTTCTTTCTGCATCATTATCCATATCTTTCCTCTTGCCCTCTTCTCTTCTCTCCCTCTGCTCTCTGTATCACCACTCATCCATCTATCTTTCTGTAGCCAACCACCTTTTATCCACACCTCCATTCAGCCATTTCTGTTATATCCCTCCCTGCCCTCCCACCCTTCTTTCATATATACATAACATACATATATAATCACAGTTGAAATGAGCACATAAAGTGCAGACATACTATAAAATATTTTTTTTTTACAGTGCAATACAATTGTTCTGGATTACTGTTTAACAGTTCAAAGTCCTCTTTACTTTCTGTTTGGTATCCACAGTTTAAAACCTGACAGTCTTCCCTCTTGTTTGATACCCACACTTTGACCCTTCGTACCTCCCACTAAGGGCAAACCACCCTCTCAGGGCGCAGTTCCCTCTCTCAGGGCACAGTTCCCTCTCTCAGGGCGTGGTTCTAGGCCTGGGTCTTGCACAGTTTAAAGCCTGACAGTCTTTCTTGCTTGATACCCACCCAGTTTAATACCTGACAGTTTCAAACCTGTAATAAAAAGCAATAGACAGAGTAAAATAGTGCAGTGCAATAAAATAGTAGAGTAGAATAGACGGTACAGTTATGTATAATAAAATAAAGTAATAAGAGAATAAAATGGAGGGAATAATAATAAATAATGAAGACACAAAGACAAAGCCTTTCAGTAATTGACTAGTACGGATGTCCAGCCTCGGATATATAAAATAAAAGAGAATAAAAACATGGGGAATAAAACAGAGAAATAGTGCAATGTCAATCACAGAGAAATAGTGCAGTATAATAGTGTTGTGAAGGATCAGATTAAACCGAATATATATATTTATTTATGGATATATATTTAATAGTATTTGTATATCGTTTGATATCCCTTGTATATTCCTTGTACATATACACTGAATATCCCTTTATTCTACTACAGCCCATAATAGTTCATTCTCTTATTGGACAAAAGGACCAGGCGCCAGGGACAAGCCCCTGGCGTTCAAGTTCAAAGGTACCGACGAGACATGCCTTTACTAGCCTCAGCTCCGCGCAGGAATACGGCTACCGAAAGCAGAGCGGCACTACTTGTCCACTGTGCATATAAATATGGCGCAAGAAATGTAGAATTCCTCTTAGTCCTTTACCCTTCTACCCAACTAAGTAACAAGACGTGAAGCCTCACCCCACGATACCGCGTGCGGTGTAGTACGGCCTGTTTGGCCTTAGAATAGCAGTGAGACCTCGTGCGAATTAATAGCTGAATTGCCAGAGTTTGGCACCGTATTTCTATTAAGTAATAATAGTCTATTATGTATGGTGCATCGTTCGGTTAGAGTTCTAAAGTGAGCAGCACCCCCATCGTTTCCTCGCGTTATCTAGAGTCTTAACCAGGCTGGGCAGACCACGCGTGGTGCTTTCATCCGAGGAGTTCTGGGCGAGGACGAGTGGACCTGCACATTGGATTACCTACCCCGACGACTGCTGAGCCCTATACGGCATGGAATATCTATTTGCTTTGGTGCTTTGATTTGTGGAGCGGATAATCGCCAACACCGGTGAGTGTTGGATTTACCCCGAGAGGAGCCAAGGTGAGACGGCGCTCAGACCAGACTGAGGTCGCCTCGCTTCTTCTTCGTTGTGGACCGACAGCGACAGCTACAGCTATCGTCTACAAGAGAGCCCAAGTGTATTCATCTGTGGATCAAGGTTCCACGGGCACTGTTTTCTGTACCTGAATTCTCCCTGGAGATCGTTGACCAGACGGGATACAGCCGACGGCTCTCCTACCCCCCCTACTGGCTTACAACCGGCGGGACCCCTTCAGTATATTATCCAGCTATAATCATTAAGTGACCATCGCTATAATCCCCTAAGAGCCAGGTTGTATACTTGCTTCCTGTGTAACCAGAGATTGGACATTCAGTGTTGATTTGCATACGAGTATTCATTTGCCTTACAAGAGCATTCAATTCAAATCATAAATGTAATAAGTAATTATTATATGTACCTTTTGCTATATATTAAATATTTGACTATTACCTTTGTGTGGACCTGATTTCATATGTGGGAAAGTGTTCATCATACTTAGATATCGTGTACTGTATGGCCAGTAATTAAAGTACATAAAGCGGTAGTGGTTTAATGATACCATACTTATCAATACAGTCAGGGAATTGTACCCCTCAGTTACAATTGGTCCTTCGAGCCGGAGGGTAATCAGTGTAATATTAATATAGTGGTATTAATATTGAAATGGCCTATGATGAACACTCCACGAAACGGTCCTCCTAAAGTAGAACGCCCGCAACGTAGACGACAGCCACCTCAGTACTTAGAGGATTACGCTGTCAGTAAACTACCTAGCCTTCTACAAACAGTAAACGCAGTAAAAGTAGAAAGTAAAATTATGTCCAACAACCCTATCAACCAGGATACCCCGACCACAGAGGCCCTAGTGGGTTCTAATGTAACTGACCAAGCTCACGGTGGGGACCAGGAAGGAACTGACACGACTTTACCCCCCGCCAATACCGAAGAAGTAGTCCCCCCAGAGCTCCGGGAGGAAGACAACCCTCCAGAGGTGGAACTCTGCACGGAACAAGATGAGGAGAGCGCCGAGGAGATAGAGCTCCAGGACTCCCCAACGAGTACAGCCAGGAGCGGCTCACCTCTACAAGCGTCTTCCCCCAGCGAGGCGGAGAGGATGCTGTCACAGGCGTTGGAGATGAGACGCCTTCAGACGGAAGAGAATATGGCAAGAGACCGGTCCGACACCCAGCGTGCCGCTGACGGTGCCCAAAGAGAAGCAGAGCGCGACATCGCTCTCATCCAGCGCGAAGCCGAGCGCGACAGACTACAGGGCGAGCGCGACAGACTACAAGCCGAGCGCGACAGACTACAAGCGCAGCTAATGGAGCAGCTGATCACCAGGGCAACACCCCCTCCCTCCACAAGGGGTTCCAGAGCCTCGTCAAGACACACGTCAAGGGCACCCTCCCCTAACCGATTAGGCGACCTTGAACTCGACCACCAGAGAGAGTCTACACCCCCCTCCGAACTCCTTCCCCGACCGGTCCAAGTGAGACCCAGCTACAAGGAAGGAACGGCGGACACGGCGGAGAGGCTAAATAAACGACTACAGGATCTAGATGACCTGGCAGAAGAAGAAGAGGGAGAAGAGGAGAGTCAAGCCCGACAGCAGCACATTACTCCACAGGACCAGGAGGTCCAGTACAGCCCAGGCTATACCCCCGCGGCTCTGCGCTACAGACCCCCGACTCGACGCACGGGTGAGCATGACGCACGACCAGTCCCGAGGAATAGCACCTGGACCAGTGGGCCATGGTACCCTGCCAGTACCAGCCCACCGAGAGGCGTAAGAAGAGACTCGCCCAGGAGGCCTCTCTCCCAACGCTCACCGATGTGCCAGCCATCCATGGCGTCATACATTGGCACACCGACGTTTCCAGACTTCACCCATGAGAATCGAGCACAGTACACGGAGCTCCGGATGTGCTTAGAGACAATGATGGTGGATGTCGCTGATGAACGCCACAAGTATGCAATATTATTGAAGCACCTGAAAGTGCCCCGAGCGCACAACATAGCGCTGGCCTATGCCACCTCTACGACCCCATACACCGCGGCTCTAGCAGCGCTGGACCAGAGATATGGACGTATATGGGATTACGTAATACAGGAGATAAGGCATATTGATCGCCTACCCCCAGCAACAGACAATCGCTCACTAGACGACCTGTCTATAAAAGTACAATCCCTGGTAGGGATGCTGGGGGCGCAACAAGAAAAGGGTATGCACGAACTATACGCAAACTCGAACGTCGAGAGGATTTTAGAGAAGCTGCCGCCCGCCCGACAGGAGCGCTTCAGGCGGCAAAGAGACCACCGTGATCCTAACGGTCCCGAGCCATCCCTCCTAGATTTAGCCGACTTCCTGGCGAGAGAAGTCAGCAGCCTACGGCTGGATACGTTCGTGCGGAGCACGCCAAGCTCCAGAGAGGGACCTAGGAGAGTAAACGATGGCCGAAGATCGGTGACTGTCATGCACCAATCAGAATCAGTACCGAGCAGCAAGAACCACAGTACCCCCTCGACGAAAGAGAAGTGGAAGATGGTGTGCCCGTACTGCGAGAAGGAACACTGGTTGTCACAATGTGACCAGTTCAAGAAGATGACCGCTGAAGAAGTAAGTCACTGGATAAAGTCCAACAGGCGCTGTTACCGATGTGCGCGCAGTCACATGGCAGCCGAGTGCCGCCTAAAGAAGAAGTGTAGTCGGTGTGACGGAGCCCATCTGGATGTCCTACACGACAGTAACAAAAGAAAGCCTGCACCATCCAACAGCACAAAGGCAAGTGTTATGTACATTGACCCCGCTAGCAGCAGCAGCGCCCAGGTGCTCTTAAAGGTGGTCCGTGTAACCCTGAGTTACCAAGACAAGATCATGGACACTTACGCCGTCCTTGATGACGGGTCAGAGAGGACCCTTCTCCTCGCGTCCGCTGCGGCCCAGCTGGGGCTACGGGGGAGCGAGAACCAGATGACTATTCGGACAATAAGACGAGATCTAAAGACGATAAAGGGCGAGAATGTCTCCTTCACTATCGCAGCAAGCGGGCAGCCAGAGAGACGGTACAGGATTACTAATGCTTTCACCAGCCAAGAAATAGGACTATCGCAGTACACCTACCCCATCGCCAAGCTGATGGAGAAATATGTGCACCTGCGTCAACTTCCTATCCCGCTCATAGACGGCGCCACCCCGACCCTGCTGATAGGCTCCGACCATGCAGACCTCATAGTCCCGATAGACCGGGTCCATACAGGACCCAGAGGTTGTCCTGCAGCAGTCGAGACCCGCCTAGGATGGACGTTACAAGGCCCCCTCGCCAAGTCTCTTAACCGAACAGCAGCCACTGGCTGCCTCCACTCCAGAGCGACGGAGGGAGACACCACACTCCTGCAGCATGTGGAGAGGCTATGGACACTGGAGACAATGCCCTTTGGGAACGAAAGGAGGGACATTCGTTCTAAGGAGGATGTCTGCACTGTAGCCCTCCTCGAGCACGGGACGGGGAGAGTCAACGTCGGCGGAGTGATGAGATGCGCAACTCCACTCCTGGGGCGAGAGGGAATGCCCACCTTTCGTGCTACAGAAGAGGCGACGGAGCGGTATCTATTGAACACAGAGCGGCGCCTAGCCAAAGACCCCGCTCAAGAAGCTGTGTACCGCGCTGAGATTAACAAATTAATCACAGCGGGACACATAAAGAAAATTGACATTAAAGAGGCCGATCAGACGACCGAATCATGGTACGTGCCGCACCACAAGGTCCACCACAACGGCAAGGATCGCATTGTGTTTAACTGCAGCTACCAGATCGGATCACAAAATCTGAATAAAGAACTCTTGGCCGGCCCAACACTCGGCCCCTCCCTACTAGGCGTGCTACTACGCTTCCGCCAGGACAAGGTGGCTATCAGCGGCGACATCAAAGGGATGTTCCTGCAGGTGAGGCTAGTGGAGGAGGACAAGCCCCTGCTGCGGTTCCTATGGAGAGAGAGGATCGGAGATGAGCACCCAACCATCTATCAATGGGAAGTCCTCCCTTTCGGAACCACATGCAGCCCATGCTGTGCTACGTTTGCACTGCAAAAGCACGTCGCAGAGGACCCAGCAGCAGATGAAGAGGTCCAACAAAGTGTGACAAATAGTTTCTACGTGGACAACTGTTTACAAAGCGTCTCGATGCCAGAAGAAGCCGAGGCTCTCCTACTCAAGCTCCGCGCCTCCCTGATCAAAGGCGGCTTTGATCTCAGGCAGTGGGCCAGCAGCGACCCGCAAGTACTGCGCCGCCTCTCCCCCGAGGACAAGGCCGCGAGCAGCGATACTTGGATGGCGACCATCCCAGGAGAAGCCCAAGAAATGACACTAGGACTAGTCTGGCGCTTCAAAACAGACTCGCTCCATTATAGACACAAACCCCTGATCAAGGAGCAGGGAAGGTCGACGGCAATACCGACCACCAGACGGAGTGTATACAGAACACTCGCCAGACAATATGACCCGTTGGGATGTATTCTACCTTACACCACCCGGGCAAAGATGATTGTAAGAGCGCTATGGGACAAAGACCAGGGCTGGGACGATCCCATACCCGAACACCTTGCATCCACATGGAGAGAGTGGGAGACGGAACTCCGCTCACTCCCCGGTGTTAATATACGCCGCAGCTACTTCCCACCCACAGTGAGGCCAGAGACATGCAAGATCGACCTGCACGTATTCAGCGACGCCTCCGAAGTAGCCTACGGTTCGGTGGCTTACTTGCGTGCCCAAGAGGAGGGAGGAGAAATACATACTGCTTTCATCCTGGCTCGCTCAAGAATAGCCCCACGCAAGCAACAATCTATCCCGCGCCTAGAGCTCTGCGCAGCCCTAGCAGGAGCGCAGCTCGCCACGTTAATCCAACGTGAACTCACCATTCCGGTGCAAAGAACAATCTTGTGGTCAGACTCCACGACCGTACTCACATGGATCCGGTCTGATTCGTGCAGATACAAGGTCTTCGTGGGAGTCAGAGTCACCGAGATTCAAGAGTTAACAGAAGTAACCAGCTGGCGGTATGTGGACACCAAACACAACCCAGCTGACGTCATCACCCGGGGAATGTCCCTGGATGACCTCACCCGTCCCAACCTCTACAGTGACGGGCCAGAGTTCCTCAAGCTCCTCGAAGAAGAGTGGCCTACACCCACCCCACGGGAGGCGAGCAAAGAGGAGGCAGAGAACAAGAAACCTATGTTCTGTGGGTTGACACACACACTCGTCCCCACAGACCCGGTTCTAGACGATTGCCTCACCCTAGAGGGTGCGCAGCTAAAGACATTTCTGTGGCACCACCCAGAGGTTCAGCCCACAACTGACATTTCAGCAGCTGACTACGAAGAAGCAGAACTCCTTCTACTACAACGAGCCCAGAGAGACTCGTTCCCCGATGAGCTAGCTTGTCTACAGGGAGCAAAGCCCGTCCCATCAGACAGCAGACTGCTTCACCTGGCCCCCGAGAGCGACGCCCATAATCTCATCAGAGTGGGTGGTCGTCTGCGGAGAGCCCCAGACCTACCGGATGACGTTAAGTACCCGATAGTCTTGAACAGCCGACACAAGGTCACAGAGCTGATCATAAAGAAATACGACGAGGATGTGCACCACGCAGGGGCAGAGAGAGTCTTCGCGGAGATCAGACGTCGTTATTGGATACTGCAAGGGAGAGAAGCAGTGCGGCGCTTCCAGCGAACCTGTCTAGACTGCCGTAAGTGGCGCGCGCAGCCCAGTATACCCCGGATGGCTGACCTACCTCCCTGTCGCCTCCGACTCGGCGACAAGCCCTTCCACTCCACCGGTATGGACTGTTTTGGCCCGCTGTATATAAAGAGAGGAAGAGGAACCGAGAAGCGGTGGGGTATTGTATTCAAATGCATGACCACCAGAGCGATACATATCGAACTCCTTCCAACCATGAGCACAGACTCATTCCTTATGGCCTTCCGAAGATTCACATCACGGAAAGGAAAACCGGCTACATTGTTGTCCGATCACGGGACAAACTTCAAAGGCGGAGAAAGAGAGCTGAGAGAGAGCTTCCAAGCTATGGGCCCAGAACTTAAGACCCACCTCGCTCCATCCCAGATTGACTTCCAGTTTAATCCCCCGAACGCACCTCACTTCGGTGGAACCTGGGAACGAGAAGTACGTTCCATAAAGACAGCCCTGTACGCCGTGCTTGGGGCCCAGACTGTGGCGGAAGAAGTCCTAATGACAGTCCTCACGGAGATCGAGGGAGTATTGAACTCCAAGCCCCTCGGCTACGTCTCCAGTGATGTAGCAGATGTCGACCCAGTCACCCCCAACACACTCTTGATGGAGCGGCTGGACCCCGCGCTACCACAGACAATGTACAGGCCTGAAGAAGCGAACGGCCGAAGAATGTGGAGGTACAGTCAAGTACTGGCTGATAAGTTTTGGAACAGCTTCCTACTCCACTACCTACCGTCTCTACAGACCCGCCAGAAGTGGGTAAAAGAGAGAGACAATTTGACAGAAGGAACAGTCGTCATGATCATCGACCAGTCACTACCCAGAGCTATGTGGCCGGCTGGCCGCGTAAGCAAAGTGATCACCGGTGCCGATGGAAAGGTCCGAGCAGCTGAAGTGCTCGTCCAAGGACGGACTTACACCCGACCCGTGGCGAGGCTAATAGAACTGCCAAGGCTCCCTGATACTATTGATGACGACCATGACCCTATGACTTTGTGAGTTGACTGACCCTTACAGCGGACATTGAGTAGTGGACAGTGCAGTTAATCTGTCTCTGCTCAGCTAATTAGGTGGGACTAATTAGGGGGCGGCTGTTGTGAAGGATCAGATTAAACCGAATATATATATTTATTTATGGATATATATTTAATAGTATTTGTATATCGTTTGATATCCCTTGTATATTCCTTGTACATATACACTGAATATCCCTTTATTCTACTACAGCCCATAATAGTTCATTCTCTTATTGGACAAAAGGACCAGGCGCCAGGGACAAGCCCCTGGCGTTCAAGTTCAAAGGTACCGACGAGACATGCCTTTACTAGCCTCAGCTCCGCGCAGGAATACGGCTACCGAAAGCAGAGCGGCACTACTTGTCCACTGTGCATATAAATATGGCGCAAGAAATGTAGAATTCCTCTTAGTCCTTTACCCTTCTACCCAACTAAGTAACAAGACGTGAAGCCTCACCCCACGATACCGCGTGCGGTGTAGTACGGCCTGTTTGGCCTTAGAATAGCAGTGAGACCTCGTGCGAATTAATAGCTGAATTGCCAGAGTTTGGCACCGTATTTCTATTAAGTAATAATAGTCTATTATGTATGGTGCATCGTTCGGTTAGAGTTCTAAAGTGAGCAGCACCCCCATCGTTTCCTCGCGTTATCTAGAGTCTTAACCAGGCTGGGCAGACCACGCGTGGTGCTTTCATCCGAGGAGTTCTGGGCGAGGACGAGTGGACCTGCACATTGGATTACCTACCCCGACGACTGCTGAGCCCTATACGGCATGGAATATCTATTTGCTTTGGTGCTTTGATTTGTGGAGCGGATAATCGCCAACACCGGTGAGTGTTGGATTTACCCCGAGAGGAGCCAAGGTGAGACGGCGCTCAGACCAGACTGAGGTCGCCTCGCTTCTTCTTCGTTGTGGACCGACAGCGACAGCTACAGCTATCGTCTACAAGAGAGCCCAAGTGTATTCATCTGTGGATCAAGGTTCCACGGGGGCACTGTTTTCTGTACCTGAATTCTCCCTGGAGATCGTTGACCAGACGGGATACAGCCGACGGCTCTCCTACCCCCCCTACTGGCTTACAACCGGCGGGATCCCTTCAGTATATTATCCAGCTATAATCATTAAGTGACCATCGCTATAATCCCCTAAGAGCCAGGTTGTATACTTGCTTCCTGTGTAACCAGAGATTGGACATTCAGTGTTGATTTGCATACGAGTATTAATTTGCCTTACAAGAGCATTCAATTCAAATCATAAATGTAATAAGTAATTATTATATGTACCTTTTGCTATATATTAAATATTTGACTATTACCTTTGTGTGGACCTGATTTCATATGTGGGAAAGTGTTCATCATACTTAGATATCGTGTACTGTATGGCCAGTAATTAAAGTACATAAAGCGGTAGTGGTTTAATGATACCATACTTATCAATACAGTCAGGGAATTGTACCCCTCAGTTACAAATAGTGTAAAGTTAGTCAAATGCTTTGGTAAAGAGATGGGTTTTAAGTTTTTTTTCTCTGCAGCTCCGTTCAGCCATTTCTGTTCTAATCTGTTCATTCCTCCCCTCTGCCTTTCTCCTGACTTTCACTGGTGTGTCGTTCACCTGTTACTGTAGGCTGCTTGCTGTTTATACTCTGTAGTCCTATACTCCTCTCCTGACTGTTTGCTGCCCTCCCCCAGGGTTACCCCGCCCCCTACAAGACCGTGTCGGCACGGGCCGCGTCCCGCTCCACCATCCTGCGCCTGCCTGCCTCAGCCTTCCAGTCAGTGTTTGAGAAGTACCCTGAGACACTGGTGCGCGTCATTCAGGTATGAAGTACCCTGAGACACTGGTGCGCGTCATTCAGGTATGAAGTACCCTGAGACACTGGTGCGCGTCATTCAGGTATGAAGTACCCTGAGACACTGGTGCGCGTTATTCAGGTATGAAGTACCCTGAGACACTGGTGCGCGTCATTCAGGTATGAAGTACCCTGAGACACTGGTGCGCGTCATTCAGGTATGAAGTACCCTGAGACACTGGTGAGCGTCATTCAGAATACAGCTAACGGAACGTAGACCAAATGCGTCCAAATTTTTATAGGATTCTAGCACATTTTCATAACGATAGCGAATATTACCGTTTTTATTGAGGTTTCTTACAAATTAAAAATGCTTTATGTTGTCCTTTATATGCCGATTATCATTAAAATCTTAAATTGTACCATATGTCCCCCTTTAGACAACATATGTAACGCTACCAGCGCACTTTTGTTAAGATAATTAGTTTACCATTCGCGGTCGCTATACCGAGGTCGCAGTAATAGTTTACCGCTGTTCAGATCACTGCGAAGAATAGACACATCCCAGTGACCTGTGCTAAGGATCTTGGGAAATGTATTCATGTAGTTTTCAACATTTTCACCTTTTTAATTTTAAACCAATGCTGCCATCTACTGACAACAGAAAGTGTTGTCTATCGTCACTTCCGTATACAGCGTCGCCCGAAACCCATTCTAGAGATTCCCACTTTTTACTGGGAGTGGGGCGTGGCCGTATTTGGTCCCAGACAATAAGTGTGGCTGCGAGTGGTCACCGTGACGTTAACCGCTTTGGGGGAAAATGGTCATTATTTTAATGGGTTTTGAAACTTTATTATGATTCGGTTACAATGGTTGTATTTAGTGGTGTGATTTCAAATGTTAAAAATACAAATGAACTAGGTTCAATGGGCCTCATTCACCAATACTCTCTTATATTTCTTCCTAAGAGAAAAATAAGAAAAGACACATATTTATTCATAATAAATAAATAAATGCATAAAATAATAATAAAAATAAAAAAGAAAACGAGTGTAACCGAGAGATTTGAACCTGTGACCATAGGATCCACAGGCAGCCGCACTAACCAGTTGAGCTAAAGGGTTCAAAGTTGACTACAACCGACTAATCCATAGTTTACACTTGTCAAGAGCCAATTGCGCAGTCGTTCAGTATTGGCATTAATACAGGAGATGTCATGCTAATATGTCATGTTCTACAGTAGGACGTACTACTATGATACCCAATAAAACCAATCATTAGAATAATAGAAGCCTACTTTGCTGGAACGATTAATTTTGCACATATACAGTACGTGTGTTTGTGTGTGTGTGTGCGCGTGCGGGCTCGCACACTGGGGCTGCTTGACATACGCCTTTCTCCACGCATATTTATTTCTGGAGCATTTATTTATCCACTCTGGTTGGATGGTGTATTGTACTTGTGCTGTATAATAATAACAATACATTTGAATCTAATCTCATTTTGAGACCAATCGCAAATCGCTTCCTGTTGAATGGATGATCTAACTTTTCTAACCGCAATATATAATAATCCATTTCAGAAGCAGAACGCACGCAATAAATTCTGGGTTTTTTAAGTCATATTTGGGGGAAATTTACCAATAGTAGGCTTTTAAGAGTTTCTTATCTGGGTAAGAGTGCTCTCGACCACTCTTAAAATTTGGTCTTGCCTAAGAGAAAAGCTAAAATAAGAAAACATTGCTGAATCCCAGGTAAGAACAAAATAAGAGGAAATTTGTTCTTATATCGCTTCGTAATTGAGGCCCAATATGTTGTGTCCTTCCTGCTAACAAAGCAGAGACCAATGGCCCTCAATACATTTGAATGGGACTTAATGGGATATTAGGTGTACAGTGGACTGAGGAATATAGGAATACTCAAACATGGTGTGTGATATGTAGTTGGGTGTTTGGATGGTATTCAAGTCAGTCACTGAGGTTTAAAAGAAAACATGAATTATCACCCTCCTGTTAATAACAGTGAAAATACAGAAAGGTGACGTTTCACTGACTAATTCCTATCTGTTCCCTTGCACACAAACTGAAAATTGTATTTCTTCTTTGAAACCTCAACGACTGGACTTGAATTACACCCAGAATTCTGTGTGTTTTGCTCCAGACTCTGTTTTCTGTGTGTTTTGCTCCAGACTGTGTATTCGGTGTGTGTTTCAGATCATCATGGTGCGTCTACAGAGAGTCACCTTCCTGTCCTTACACAACTACCTGGGCCTGACCACCGAGCTCTTCAACCCGGTACACACACACACACACACACACGCGCGCGCACACGCACACGCACACGCACACAGACAACTGAGCCCTTCAACCCGGTACACACACACACACACACACATACACACACAGACAACTGAGCCCTTCAACCCGGTACACACACACACACACACACATACACACACGGACAACTGAGCTCTTCAACCCGGTACACACACAGACAACTGAGCTCTTCAACCCGGTACACACACATACACCTGAGCTCTTCAACCCGGTACACACACAGACAACTGAGCTCTTCAACCCGGTACACACACAGACAACTGAGCTCTTCAACCCGGTACACACACATACACCTGAGCTCTTCAACCCGGTACACACACAGACAACTGAGCTCTTCAACCCGGTACACACACAGACAACTGAGCTCTTCAACCCGGTACACACACACATACACACACACAGACAACTGAGCTCTTCAACCCGGTACACACACATACACACACAGACAACTGAGCTCTTCAACCCGGTACACACACACACACACACACACACACAGACATATATTAGGGCCAACAGTGGCTCAGAGAGGCCGCCTGGTAATCGGAAGGTTCCCGCTTCAACCTGGTACACACACACACACACACACACACACACACACACACACACACACACACACACACACACACACACTCAGTTCTTAGGTTATTTGCGGTGGTGGCACACTAGATGACTAATCAAATCCTGGCCGACAAGAGCAAACATACACATAACTCTGAAAGCATGAATTGCCAATAACTGTTACTCATGGTATACACACACTCATACACGCACACCCACACACTCGCACACACGAGTGAGCTAATTTCACCCAACATTAAGCATCATATCTCTCTCCTCCCATAAAGAGCCGCACAGCGCAGTGGAACTGAACGCCACGGAGCACAAGCTCCTCCATAGATCATAGGAAGGACCGTAACTTTTAAACCCCACTCACTCCTCCTTCTTACCATCAGGGAGAGTGAGCACTCCGCTCCACATGGGAGTGTGTTCTGCAATGAGACAGTGGAAGGGCTGAGAGAAGGTTCTGGTGGGATCTGATGCATCTTAACTACAGTAGAATGGGTGTCATTTGAGTTCTGCTTATTGAATCCGGTTCTTATGGAATCTTTTTCCCCCCGATTGATCATCTTTAAATATCAAGAATAAAAACGAGTCTATACCTTTTTATTCTTAGCATTTAGACTATAATCAGTCAACTGTGAACCATGACTGAATTTCTCAATTTTCTGTAGCCTATACCTTTTGTCATCTGTTTGATGCATTTTGACAGGAAACGATCAGAGGCGGCATATTAAATTTATTCACATTGCTGTGGATAATGGGATAATAATGCATAGCTAGCTGCCTAACTAGTACCCAAGGAAGGAGACAACTGTTGCCAAGGGATGTAACCCCTTCACCACAAATCACTGCTCAGTGACTCTCTGTGCTCATCCTCCCCTTCATAGCTAAATTGACTTAACATGGGGTCTCTGGGGATGAGCTGGTGGTGGTGGTAGGGTGCTCTGTGCTGAGCCGCAGGTGGTAGGCAGGGTTCGCACAAGGTCCTTGGAAGTGCTTAAAGTACTTGATAAAAAAAGTCAAGGCCGGGAATTCCTTGAAAACAGCACATTTTTAACAAGGTGCTTAAAAAGTCCTTGAAATTCAAATCAACCATTCACATTGAAAGTTTTGTTCATCCATGATAAAATGGTTCTGAATCAAGAAATATAATTAGTTTTATCTAAAGTGTAACTAATAGTCGGAAATTGGTTTTAAGCCATAAATATTGAATCCGATTTTCTTTTCAATAAAAAACAGCATTTAAAAGTGAATTGTATCCTTTTAAATGCCCTTTTTAAAATGGAAAATTGTGCTTAGAAAGGTACTTGAAAGTCCTTGAATTTCATTTTGCAATGTCTGTGGGAACCCTGGGTAGGGTGCTCTGTGGTGAACCAGAGGTGGTAGGGTGCTCTGATGAACCAGAGGTGGTAGGGTGCTCTGTGAACCAGAGGTGGTAGGGTGCTCTGTGAACCAGAGGTGGTAGGGTGCTCTGTGAACCAGAGGTGGTAGGGTGCTCTGATGAACCAGAGGTGGTAGGGTGCTCTGTGAACCAGAGGTGGTAGGGTGCTCTGTGATGCACCAGAGGTGGTAGGGTGCTCTGTGAACCAGAGGTGGTAGGGTGCTCTGTGATGAACCAGAGGTGGTAGGGTGCTCTGTGATGAACCAGAGGTGGTAGGGTGCTCTGTGATGAACCAGAGGTGGTAGGGTGCTCTGTGATGAACCAGAGGTGGTAGGGTGCTCTGTGATGAACCAGAGGTGGTAGGGTGCTCTGCGATGAACTAGCACCTTAAGGATTACAGTACCATTTGTTTACTGGTACTTGCACTAGAAAAGACGTCAGCTGTCAGTACCTGCATGTTAGTATGTCGTTGTATTCGAGTGTGAAGTGCTAACATTTGTTACCGCTAATTGAATCTGGGCCATTATGCCTTGGAGACGCAACACATAGAGCACTGAAGCAGATGCTTTGTCATATTGGAGGCACTTCCTCATCCACACTGAATGCTCTCGCTGCAGGTGTTGCATTTGTTTGTCTTATCCTGTTTCTTGTGAAGCTCAGCCAAGTGTTCAAACATTTGCTGCTGTCAGCCATGGTCCAGTAAGTAAACAAAAAGCCTAACGCAGGTAAACCAGGGGTGTCGGTTGCTCAGGAGGTAGAGCGGTCGTCTCGTCTGGTCATCCAAAGGTTCTATTCCGGCTAGGGATGGGTACTGAATCCGGTACTTTTAAGGGTATCGACCGAATCACGTCGGTACTACAGAGTACCGATTCACATAAGATCCACCAGTGCCACATTTCGGTATTGTAAAAAAAATAAAAATAAAAAACGTTGATTTCAATGTTTCGTTTACTACAAAACCTATGAAGTGTGCCTCACGTCAACGTTCACACGCACAATACAGGCTTACCTACTGTAGGATTTGACTTGATTCAACAACAAAAGCAGTCTGTCGCAAGTGTGGTTACACTTTACAAAGCTAGATGCCGACAACGCTCGCTGCAATATTATATATATATATATATATATATATCTATTAACACATTTTTCTAAATAAATAATAATATATAATTGTAAGTTTGGATTTTTTTTTTTACAACTGACTGAGGTAGGTAGATTACTTTTTAAGAGACTAAAGTACAGAAAAAAGGTACCATTGGGTACCGGTATCGATTCACAGGTACCGGTATTGGTTCAAATGTGAACGGTACCCAACCCTAATTCCGGCAGTGTGTCGAAGTGTCCTTGAGCAAGACACAAAGGATCGGGCAAAAATGGGGCTAGTTTATAAAAACAATTTGACCATTGTATACCCAAAGTCATTTGCAATTTAATATACTTTATAATTATAGCACATGCATGAGTCTGGTCTCTTTTGAAAGGTAACATTCGGAAGTTTCTTTCACAAATTGAGTGCTAATGAAATAGAGTAACAGAGGTTTGAACACACTGACGTAAAAGTTTTGTCTACTCACATTTATATTTACTGGTTGCCAGATGCCTGTTTTTAAGTTTCAGCTGAGAGGTAGGAGCTGGAAAACATAATGGTTCCATAGCCTGAAGTCTTATGTACAGGTCCAAAGTTTATAAAAAATCCCACGGAAAATGAGTGTTTCACAAAGGTTTTTGTAATGTGTGTAGCGGTAAAGATTCAGCGTGATTATCCAAACTGGCCGTCCACTGCCTTCATTTTGCCTCTGGAGTCGAAACAAACTTCTTCATCTTCTTGTGTCACCTTCCCCCACTGTCAGCGCCCGTCTGAGATCGCTTTCGGAGCAGACGCTCGTTAGCTACAACGGTTTTGCCATCAGTGGTGACTGGTCAGTTCAGGACTGTTCACCACCAGACGTGGTCACGGCTTCTCAAATGACGCTCGCCGGTTGTTTCGTCTTATAACTCGAGAATGAAATCACGCAATAGGTTGAGTGAGGTGACGATCGAAAGGCGGCAAATTCAACTTTCCAACAATGTATTGGTTGATCGGCGAAAACGCAGCACGGGTGCCGCGACGTGCTCGCGAGTCCTTGATGGCCCGGACACGGGCCGTCCGATCCTTAAGTGGTTAACCCCTAACTGCTCCCGATGAGCAGGTTGGCACCTTGCTTGGTTGCCTCCGCCGCCATGTGTGAATGTGTGAGTTAATGGGTGAATGTAAGGCATAAGTCGTAAAGCACTTCGGAGAAAGCACTATATAAATAGTCCATTTACCATTTTTTACAATTTGGCAAAATACTCAATGCGGTTCTCTCGTATGGGGAGCATTATATAAATCCGGTGTAGGAATCTATTAAAAACTCTTTGTTTCTTATCCCATCCACTCCGGCTCTTGGAAATGATGTACTGGTTCCACTTTGGAACCGGGTCTCGACACCCAGCCCTAGTCCCATCACAGCTGTGTTTTAGTCTGAATGTTGCTATATCGGTTATATATTATGTGTTTTCATAAATAACACTTATAATACATCATCATGATACAGATATTATAGATATCCATATACTTAGTTACACACTATAGGGAGGTGTAGTCTGACGTCAGTTTATTTTCCTGTGCGGTCCACCCCGTATAGGGATTTATCATTGGGAAAATGTATTATCGGCTATTGAAATAATTCTGCCTCATGAACATTGGCAAGCCTTCCATTTTTGCACAAAATGAATTCCCTTCTATCACTAACATTATTGTTTAAGCATTTTTGGTTGAAATAAAGTTAGTTATAAGATTTTAAATGTGTCCTTAACACTTTGAGGATTGCCATTCATTTTTCATCAATCTAGCCTCACGTTACTAGTGGGGATCTGTCTGAACTCGAACAGGGAAAAGTCTTGGGATAATCAGAGCTGTTTTCACCTATATATCAACGTGTCCCATGTGAGTGTGTGTGTGTGCTGATCAGGAAATAAGATAATAGATTTTTCAGCCCGCTTCTATAGCGTGCATAAGTACACATATACTATCGATAATCTAGCGTTTATTTGAAAACGATTCATAAATAGGCCGAAAAATTACAACGTGTATTCCAGTGTATTCCAGTAAAGGGCGATTATCACAGAATCTTCTGAACTTTTCGGAAACTTTAAAAAACGAGCGTTTTTCAAAATGGTATAAAACGGAAATTAACAGATAAAAAGAAAATGATAATAATAATAAAAAAAAAAAAAAAATCCGTTTCGACAATGTTGACTGCAAACAAGTCATTGATAAGCGACGGCCATATTAGACACATAGCCATAATTTAAGATATAGTTTATGCGTTCGCAAATATCTGTCATTGAAGTGGGTGGTGGCACGCAACAGGGTTCCGGGGCACCGGACCCGTGGCACTCAAAGTGTTAAAAGATAACTACACTTACCAGTAGAACGCCTGTCGTTCAGTGGTGTCGCATAATACACGTCACGGCCATTGACAGTTCCATTGACAGTTGCGCTGATACTAAGCTAACAAACGTTAACGTTAACTTTACTCATTTTACCTAGCTAAACATACTAGACGTTAGCAATGTCTACTGTCGTGCCCATAACGTGGTTGTGCCTTTTAAAAATGGTGGTTGGCTTTAGATCATCACTGTTGGGTGACTAAACGCGGACCACGTGGGAAACGGCAATGACATAACCACTACACCTCCCTATTAGAGTGTGCCTAAAGTAAAGTGTTTAAAAGGGTCATCAAGCGCAAGAACAATGATAAATTAAAAAGATCCATCATCTATTCATCACAAGCCTCTCCACAAGGACAAAATCACCTGTCACTGAAGATTATCATCTTAAGGAAGGGGGAAAAATCGGACATGACTTTGGCTCAGGCTCCGAGACCAGCTTTCCTCTCCCTGAAGGAGAACAACACACCCATTCATTCTGAGGGAAATAATCAACAAGAAGCAAGTTATCATCCTGTGGATATACATATTATATTGATATAGAGATGTCAAGTATCAATATTAAAATTATATATATATGTATATATTTTTTTTATGCAGTAAAATGGGATTGTCGAGCAAAAAAAGAAATATATATATTTTATTGCTTGACGATCCCATTTTACTGCATAAAGAATTATTGGTATGAGGTGAAACGTTATCTTATTAGTAAGGCTGTCAAAGTTAACGCGGTATTAACGCACGATTAACTTTTTAGATATATATATATTTTTTACTAGACTTCACTCGGGTGTATTATTTGATACTCACTGTTTGTTTCTGACTGTGTGTGAGAGAGAGAGAGAGAGAGAGAGGGAGGGAGGGAGGGAGGGAGGGAGGGGGGTGAGAGAGATGAGGAAGGGGCAAGAGAAAGAGCTGGAAGAGTGTGTGAGCGAGAGAGGGGGGGCGTGTGAGTACTCAGTCCTTGTGTGGGTGAATGTAACAAGTTCCTAAAGTTTTCTTTCCCCTATTATTTCACGCACACTTTATTCATTGTTTTTAAGTTATTTTGTGCATCACTCTGTTTTGAATTTGATGCAAATTTGCAATGCATGAGGGTCATCCTTTTGTGTTAAATGGCTGCATAAAGAAAGCATTTGTTGACTCATGTTGATAAAGAGTATTAAAACTTGGAACTTGAAAAAGATCTGTTTAAGGTAGATAATTTTTTTTTATAATAATGCAATTAATTTGCCATTAATCACAAGTTAACTATGGACAATCATGCGATTAATCAGATTAAATATTTTAATTGATTGACAGCACTACTTATTAGATAAAACGGATTATGTATATTGTATATAATTTTATTGCAGATGTTTTCTGTTGGAGACATCATTTGCAGTTTAAACATTTTTTACATCTCGCGATGAGTGATATTACAATATTGTGACTCTAGAATCGCGATAATATGGTATTGTGGGGTCTCTGGTGATTCCCACCCCTACTGGTGACATCATGGGTTTCAGTCTGACCTGTGACCTTTTTGTGTCATCTATCCTCTCTACACCCTGTATACTACTGTAGCCCACAAAGCAAAGATGCCTTAAAAATATGTCTTTTAAACGCTGCGATCATTATAATAATTAAAGCATCCCGATGGGTGCTCAATCTTAATCAGACCCCAAGGCATTCTGGGTATGTGCTCCACACCAGGGCTTCTATCCTCTCCCGTTGCGTAATGTTGCTAACTTTAGCTTATTAGCTAATAGGTCAACTTTAACACACATTCAGTGCTATTGACTACTGTAAACGTCAATCGATATTCAGACATGTTTAGGGGACCTCAAATACAAGTTTCAAGTTTCAAGTTTCTTTAATATTTGTCATACAGAAGTACAGAATACTTTTATACAAAATGCTTCTTACTGTTACGCTCCAGAGACTGTGCAAGACAAGATAAGTATGAAATAAAATAACATAGTAAAATTAGAAGTAAAAAAATGAGGTCACAGTGTTCAGTTTAGACATATGTACAATGTTCGATGCAGAATAGACGTAGTTACCATACAATATACAATACTGTGCAGTGTACTAATATACAATACTATACTACAATACAATACTTATATTAACTTGTTAATAAGGACTAAAATATGTCCCCTTAAAACTTTCACTGCCGCTCTACCAAACTGTTAACCCGTTTCACTGCGACAATACACAGAAGGTATTCCAAATGCTGAATCGAGAACCTCATCCTTCACTCTGTCATCTTTCTCTCCCATTACAGAAGCAGAGACCCTGACACTGGTAACGTCAAACCGTCCGACTACTTGCCAGCTGGACCAGCTACCCTCCCCACTCCTCCAGACCATAGCACCAGACATCCTCCCATTCCTAACTGCAACCATCAACTCCTCACTCAACTCGGGGGTGGTCCCCACCTCCCTAAAACAAGCCAGAGTCACGCCGCTCATAAAAAAACCAACCCTGAACCCTACTGTCATAGGCAACTACCGTCCTGTCTCTCTTCTCTCCTTCCTTTCTAAAACACTTGAACGTGCTGTATCCAACCAACTTACTACTTATCTCTTACAGAATGACCTCCTAGACCCTAATCAGTCAGGCTTCAGGACTGGTCACTCCACAGAGACAGCCCTCATTGCGGTCACAGAGGCACTTCACTTAGCAAAAGCGAAAGGCCTCTCCTCTGTCCTGATTCTCCTAGATCTATCTGCAGCCTTCGACACAGTCAACCACCAGATCCTCCTTGCGGCCCTCGCAGGAATGGGAGTGGCTGGCTCTGCGCTGACATGGCTGTCATCATACCTCAATGACCGCTCCTACCAAGTGTCATGGAGAGGGACCCTGTCGGCCACCCGCCCCCTGCGGACGGGTGTCCCCCAGGGCTCGGTTTTAGGACCCCTTCTCTTCTCCCTCTACACTAAATCACTGGGTAACATTATCACGTCTCATGGCTTCTCCTACCATTGTTATGCCGACGATACTCAACTCTTCCTCTCCTTCCCTCCCTCAGATATCCACGTCTCTGTGCGGATCTCGGCCTGTCTGTCCGACATCTCAGCCTGGATGACGTCCAACCACCTCAAACTGAACCTAAGCAAAACAGAATTGCTCCACCTGCCGGCCAAATCCTCCCCCCTAACCGACCTTTCAATCACAGTCGAGAATGCAGCTGTGACTGCGTCCCCGACCGCCAAGAACCTTGGTGTTGTCCTCGACGACCAGTTGAACTTCTCTGCTCACATCGCAGCGACGACCAGAACCTGCCGATTCCTCCTGAGCAACGTCAGAAGGATACGCCCCTTCCTGACAAAAGAAGCCACCCAACTCCTCGTCCAATCAACAGTCATCTCCCGCCTCGACTACTGCAATGCACTGCTCGCTGGCCTCCCGGCCACTGCCACTAAGCCTCTTCAACTCATTCAGAACGCAGCGGCCCGCCTGATCTCAAACCTACCGAAGTCGGCCCATGTCACCCCACTTCTTAGGGACCTGCACTGGCTCCCCATTGCTGCACGAATCCGCTTCAAGGCCCTCGACCTAGCATACCGTGCGGCAAAGGGAACCGCTCCCGCCTACCTCCGGTCAATGGTCTCTAACTACACACCCTCAAGACCCCTACGCTCTGCATCTTCTGGCCGCCTCAGACCTACTCCTATCCAAGCTCCGGGAGGGTCATCAAAGAGAAGTCGCCTATTCTCAGTCCTTGCCCCACAATGGTGGAATGAACTACCCACCCCAGTTAGGACAGCCGAATCACGTCCAATCTTTCGCCGTCGACTAAAGACGCACTTCTTCAACCATTATCTGAATTAAAAAAAAAAAAAAAAAAAAAAAAAAAATCTAACCCTAACTAACCGTACTGTCATGCACTTGTCCTAATAAACTAACCTACACTGTAGCACTCAAACACTTTGATGAACATTGTTGCTCAGCTGATAGAGTTGTGCCCTTCCTGATGGCTTGTCGTACAGAACTTGTAAGTCGCTTTGGATAAAAGCGTCAGCTAAATGACTAAATGTAAATGTAAATGTAAAGGTTAACCCTTTCACTGCCACATGACAGCCGATTAACCCTTTCACTGCCACACGACAGAAGGTTAACCGTTGGTTGTGTGATAGTAAAGGGTTAACCTTCTGTCGTGTGGCAGTGAAAGGGTTAAGAACACTGCTACTTGCTTCAAATCTTCTTTTATTGAGTTTCACTTGTGTTTTCGGTCTTACGACCTTCACCAGAGTGACAACAAATCATGTTTGGTGTGCTGTCACAGAGGGTAATTGTCCTGTCTTTTTGTGTTCCTCTCTCTCTTTTTCCACTGTCTCTCCCTCACTCCTCTCTCCATCCGTCTCTCCCATGAGCTCATCTCTCCCCATCTGTCTCTCCCCATCTGTCTCTCCCTCACCATCTGTCTCTCTCACTCCGTCTATGTATCTATAATTTCTCCTAACATTGTCTCCTCCTTTTTGTCCTCTCTCTTTCTCTCCATCCCTATGCTTTTTTTGGATCGTCTCTCACTCCATCATTATTCCTTTTAGCCAACAAAACTATGTCCTGTGCATCGCTGTGCATCCCTTTCAATGGTGGTCAACTATATTAATATCCCATAGGTTCAGTACACGCTAAAAAGTCCTGACTTCTTTAAATATAAATGTTTATGTCCACGATAGGTGGATCCTCTCAGAGGACATTATGCATTCGGTAGCGTCTCTCTGTGTGGGCTAGTGTGTGTGAATCTGCGCAATATCTCGCACACTATAGGGCCGGACAGCCTGTGCTTTGGCGCAGAATGTTAGAGGCACAAGGATGAGTGTGTAGGAATATGTTTCACATCAGGCAACAGGAAGTATTTTTGGGGAATTAATTTCCAGCATTCTCCATTGACTTTCATGTAGCCCTTCTGTAGTGAGTTTATAGTTCACCTTTTTACTGCTTCACCCAATGCGATCTCAACAGCCCAATTGATTTACTTGGCAACAGCTTGGGGCAATTTTGACATTTGGAAAATTACAATATGAATTAGACATTTTGGGAGTGGTCCTCTTCGCTGAGCCTCACCCACCAGCGTGCCTCTCATTTCCAGTAACCAGCTTGGGTTACTTTGGTTGCATTGTAAGACGCTTACATGTATTTGCTCCTAGTTCGATTTGGTTCGGCAGTCAGATCTTTCGTTTTTAATTGGGGACTACCTAACTTAAACACTAACTACAAACTTCAAGAAAGCATTTGTGACTCTCACATCTTGGAAAGGCCACAAGAGACAACATAACACATATGTACATGCCATATGTCCTTCATTCATTGGGGGGGACATATTTATTACCAACGATTATTACTATTATTATTACTTTTTTGCTAGTGTTTCATAACCGATTCTTCTAGTTTGCTTTTTTTTTACCAGGAATAAAAAGTCTCATTGAGGTTAAAGATCTCTTTTTTACAAGAGCATTCTGGCCATATATATAAAACGGTAGACATCATAATCAATTTATTTTCTGGAATGGGATCATATGGCAGCCATCTTACCATTTCTAGTAACATTTCCCTCGGGATATTAAATAAAAGTATTTCTATTCTATTCTAAACTTGCTGTAATTTGAACCAATGTTGAAAGAGGTGTATGTTGCCTTTATAATCATTGTATCTTTCTTCCAGTACACCAATAATGTTTCTTATTCAAAGTAATGAGACAAATAAAAAATCATTAATTCGTTGCTTGTGTATATATAACGCTATATATGAAGCTTTCAAAATAAGATGAAATATTAATAGTAACACTTCACTAAAATATAGTTATATAATTACTGCCGTACAAGGGAACCTTCAACTAATTATAGTCCGTCTAAAGACTACATTTTAAGGGTGTGGAAAGTGTTTAGAGGGCTTATCTCAAGTGGAACCTTGGTCATGACCAAGGTTTTTATATGAATTAATGAAGGTTTACTCACCAATAATAAGGCTGTAAAGAACTCCTGCTGCTGACTAGAACCTGTTTTCTAAAAAGTTCACCTGCTCTGTCCAATCGAATCCTGCTCCCAGTGGGTTGGATCACCTCCTACTGTAGCTGCAATGTCAGAATGTTCATCCACACACACACACAACAACTGCATACCCTTCCCAGCACCGTTGTATGAAAGCACTAGCACACTCTGGAAACCACTAACCACACATGTTTCTGTGTAGTAGAGACTACTGCTTGGTGCTCTGAGCTCTGAAATATATGCAGTCATTACTTTATAAGTCTCCTAGTACCCGCAAATTGCTATAGAATTGCATTCATTTGTTCATTCATTCATTCAGTCAGTCATAGGCCCTTTTTCGGCCCATTGTGGTCCTGTTCCATTCCAGTGAGACAGCATGCACAATGCCAGAGCGCTGGCACACATGAATGGAACGAGACCATAATTAATGTTATTAATTATACCTACATTTACCCTGCGATGAAATGATAAATGGCTGCTGTGAAAATGTACTTTTTTGTCATTCTGGAAGTCATTAATCCCACCTCGGCAGAGCCCACTGAGGATAATGGTGACGTGTGACTGACAGTTTTACGTGACGGCTCTCTTGCTGCGGTGTTTGATTGACAGGAGCGTCAGGCGGTGCCCTTGTCCAATGTGAATGCTGTGATTGGAGAGGCCAGTCCAGGGAAGACCAACCGCCGGTCGCATCCCCAGGATGACTTCCTCACTGGGACCAGCGAGACCCCGGCAGAGACGGGTATCACATGCACACGCATACACATGCACACACATGAACATGCACATGCAGAAACACGCCCATACTGTACACTCACACACGCATAAACAAGCACATGCATACAAACATCATGCACGCACACACATATACACGCAAACACATAAACACGCACACACATACACACACACGCACACACACACACAGTCTACCATTTATATTTTACCATTTGTCCTCAAGCTTGTTCTATCGGGATGTAGGTGCCTAAATGCCTAGTCTGGTAAATAAGAGTCATTTTAGTTGATAGAAAGTATTTTGGACATTTATTTCATGGTGTTTAAATAGATAAATAAATAGATGGATATTATTTACAGTACAGAAGTAAAAATGTGAAGACAATTCATGTTTATTGATAAGAATGATTTCTGTGTTACAGAGTTTGTTTTTTACGTGATATTTGGCTGATGGGCTGAGGGACTTTTATTTTGACATGATAACCGTGATGTCATGATTACAGGCGGAATTGTTTTTTTTTTGTGATCAAATCTTTTATTTTCCATTTTTCAAACATGAAACAACACAACTCACAACACAATAACAATAATACATAAAAGACATCCAAAAACATAAACTAACACAACAATGATTAGACAATAAATTAGACAGATTATACATTTACATACATAACCAGTTAAAATAAGTTGTCACAAAGTATAAGGAAAATAAAACATTTACTATAAAATGGCAATGGCACTCGCTCGCCCCCCCCCACACTCACCCCAGGACCTCAACGTGAGTTAAATACATTATATATAATAGATTATCTAGCAATTGAACGTTATATGCGCTCTTTAAGTTTTGCAACCGCTGCCAACCAGATAGCAATATTTGCTTCGTTAAGTGGCGGAATTGTTTAGAAGGAAGATAACGCAGTCAGGCCGAGTGATGAGAGAGTGGAGCCAGATCGTTTTCAGACCTCTCTCTCTTTACCTAGGATAACTTTATTAATCTCGCTCTATATAATTAGGAAACGTGAAAGTGTTAAACCCGAATTGGACATTAAACAGTTAATACTACGTTGTGGTCAGTGGCTTTCTTGCATATGGATGTGGAACGGGAGAATCAAAGTTAGAGAGCGTCCGAAGCTTATGGCATTAATGTGTTTTGGAAACTACAAGGAGATTTAAAACAACTTTGAAAAAAGAAAAGAAACTCACACACACTTGCAAACTGAACACCCTGTAAGTCTTACACTGTCCTATGCAGGGCTAGGTAATTGTTTGAAATGTTCAATACCAATATCTTGCATTCAATATGGATATTGTATATGATTTATATGTACTGTACCATATGATGAAAGTTGAATAAACAGTTGAGACTCAGGAGAGAAATCTGCGGTTCATTAGAGCTCTGGATTTAGGTGAAAAATAGGCAAAATTCCCTTTTAACAACCTCCCCCCACAAACAACTTGGTATAATACGCACACCGGTGTAGATAATGATGATAACGGTGTGTGATTGTTTTCCACGCGCACGCCGACCTCTAATCCGCTGACGGTCCGTGTTCTTCTTCCCGATAAACAGATGGCGTGAAGGATGGTCCTTCCAACGGCAACAGGAGGGTGCGTTCCGCCCCTGTCCCTGTCCCCACTGACAGCACAGGTAGGCCGGGCCAAGTCTGTTGCTCGCTGACCTGGGGGAAATGACTGCAGTCATTCACGCACGCACACACACATGCGCTATTATTTGAACTAATAAATAGATGTGTATTTCTTTATGCTAAGACACACGTGTCTACTCCCCTCCTCTATGATGTCCAACATTTAAAGGGGCATTTCACCCTAACCACAGCTTTAAAAAAAAAAAAAAAAAAAAGATTATTGAACAAGTCGTCGCCAAATCAACTGCTCCTTAGTTTTTAATTCGTCCCCGATTTATAATTCAGAAACACACACACTCTCTCTCTCTCTAATGCACGTAATCTTCTCTCTATCAGGAGTGAGTGGGAATGACCTAAACATGGCGTATGAGCGAGCCAGAGTCACCTTAGATGACCCCCCTTCCAGTCCTGTCGCACACAAGGTAACACCCCCCCCCACCCACACACACATTATGCACCATAATTCCATGGTGTTATTCACTGTAACCTGTTGCTGAGCTTAACATGAACAGCTAGACATGAACTCTGTCCTCTTAACTATTTATGAAGCACCCAATTTATACCGTTACTATGCGCTTTGAAGCCATTAGCAGGTGAAGTATAAACATTTGTTTTATTGTCAAACTGAGGCATGTGTGTGTGAGAAATACAGACGTTAAATCCTAGATCCTTTTTGTAACCTCTTGACTTTTATCCTTCCCGATTTCCCCCCCCCTCCCCCCCTGTAGTCCATCCTGAAGAAGAGTGTGACCATGATGCACACACCCTCGGCGGTGTTCCACTACACAGAGGGCGAGCGGTGCACTTACGATGCCGTCCAGCCCAGCAAGGTCAACGCCATCTTCCAGGCCGCCAAGAGAGACCTGCTGGGCATCATCCAGCTGCAGGTGAGAGAGACCTGCTGGGCATCATCCAGAGAGAGACGAGGAGGAAGAGCCACCACTATCTAAAGTCTGGAATTAGAAGATAAGAGTAATCTTAGAAGATAGGATTAGCTATATATATATATATATATATATATATATATATATATATATATATTATTACCTACTCTTACTAGCTGGCCAGTATGGCTTACTTCCATAGTGTATTTATACCTGTATCATTTGTACATGATGATACAGTAACATACATCCGATTAGCATAATTTACTCAGTAGTACTGATTTATATGTGTTCCATTTTAATCACTTGTATTGTTGTGTATTTCTATGAAGTCAAATCGCAATATGTCTCACCTTGTCTGGTGTCCCTCAGGACCCCCGTCTGCTGGAGGGCAGGGTGACTCTCCACCAGGTCAAAGCCGGCTCCGCCGTGGCCTGCCAGGGGGACCAGGTTAGAAAACACACCGAAGAGAGATTCATACCTTTTGTGGCAAGGATGCTAGTGTTGTGGAATATTTTAAATTAGCCAAACAGTGAAACTGTAGAAATTCAGATGAGTCAAAATGTATCAAAAATAGAACATAGTTTATTTCAATTTTTTGTATCCACTTTTTCTCCTCATTTTCTATTTTTCTCTCATCCCAATTTCGTATATATTGCCAATTCTCCCCTCCCCTGTCTTGAACGTTGCTAGACTATGCCCCCCACTGGTCGGTTGTAGTGAGGATAGAAGCCTTGCATCACGTGTCCCCTCCGGTACACGAGGAGGCAGCCTGTCGCATCTTTTCACTAGACAGCGCGGACTCTCAGTGGCGAGGAGTAAAGCGTGGGAGGCTCACTCTGCCCCCGATACTTCCTGTTTCTGCTGTACAGGCGTCACCCACCGACCTGTAGGAGTCGCTGTCCACAACGTCCAATCCCCACTCATCGACTTTCCACCCGCTGACTCTGCCAAATGAGCCAGTACGACGGCCGGCCCAAGTCGAAGGCAATGCTGAGACTGGGATTCGATACCGGAGTCTCTTGCATTGGTGACGAGCGCAATCTCCACTACGCCACCCAGCCGCCCAACATAGTTTATTCCTGTTTCTGTGGCCACAGAAAGAGTATCCTCGGTTTACAATCGGAGACAAGGTAATACGAGCGTCTGACCAAAAAGTGAGAAAGAGCTCTGGTCAGACTTACAATTAAGTACAAAGTTGACATGACGTCAAAAGATGACAAATTAATAACATATGACAAGAAAGGTAAACAAAGATGAGATTAGGGGTTTTGTCGTATCTGTCACAAGATTCATATGAAGACAACAAGAAAAAAGAACAAGATGTGATTTACTTGGACATGTCATATCTAAGTCAAACTGTCCTGGGCCTTGGCCGTTGTTTTAAGAACACTGTCAGATTGTCGCCCTAGTGTCTTGACTAGTTAACGCTTTGTACAGAGAAATATGTATTTATAACACCTATATGAAACATGTCCAATAAGCTGTACAAATGATGTAACATATAATAAATTACCATTACATTAGCTAGTGCAGATATTATATTCCTATACTGACTACATAATGCATCTAATATGGACACATCTGCTGAGTGAGCTCATCCTCCTTGTAGCAAAGATGATGCATAATGCATCTAATATGGACACATCTGCTGAGTGAGCCCATCTTATGTTTTAAGAACAAGGAAACCCATGTCGGCTTTAGGCTAAGAGCCGTGTTTACTCTCACTTTGAACAGTCAGCCTTCTTCTACAGTACCCTCTTAGCTCTCTCTCAAACTACGGTAGCCCATGGGCACCAAACAACTCCACGAGGCACAAACAATCGAGTATATTATTCTAACAGAACAATAGAAGATTTAGTCAAAAGCAGATGCAGCGAAGACCTCACAGGCTAATGCATTCCATTTTAGATACCGAGTCATGCACACATGAGAAGTGGAATTACACATGTGGCGAGTTGCCAGTGTCCTTGTTGAATACATAAGGATTCATACTCCCCCAGGGTTCATAATATGATAATATAATATTCAATATGTTTATATATTATATAAACATATTGAATACATAAGGTGGATTCATCCTCCTCCAGGCTTCATATAGAAACATAAGTTGAATACATAAGGATTCCTCCTCCTCCAGGGTTCTTCTATAATGAGTGTACTGGCCTTCCTCTCCGTGGTTGAAGCAGTTTCTCCAGCTAGTTTTAACAATCCAATATGCCCCAGAAAGACTCTTCGACTGAGGGGGTTGCAGTATATTACAGATCCCATAAAACGGCGTGTTTTTTTTCATCTAGGCTACAGACTGGTAGCTAAGCTAATAGATTTGCTTCATGCTAACAGCAATTCTAATAATGTACAAAATGAACAGTATTTACTTTACACATTCACAATAGATGAATAAATACTCAGTCATATCAGAATAACGTACGGATATGGCCTTTGATAGCTTCAATATACAGAAGAAAATGTTCTACCACAGAACACAGAACATGTGATGAGTAACCTGCAGCACCGGCCCATGTGTTCCTAAAGCAACTCTAGACTAAAACTGCATGTCCACTCTGCGTCACTAGGTGTCAGTATTGGACTGCATATGAAATAGATTAATTGAATTCTTAGGACATGGCATACAGAGGCCATGTACAATGAGAGTTTGGTCACAGAAATAAACAACTACTGGATTGCTGACCATTAAATGTTTAATTTATTTAAAATGCTACATGAGTAGACCTCCGGACTCATGATCGGAAGATCACCGGTTCGAGCCGCGGCCAAGGCTGCTGTCGGAAAGTGGTGTTGTTGTCCAGCAGGGGGCACTCTGTCCTCTGGACTTGTCAGTAACAATGTCCCTGTTACTGTGATAGGGACACCGTACAGTTGCGAGTGCCGTCCTTCGGATGAGACGCTAAGCCGAGGTCCTGACTGAATTCGGTCGTTAAAGAACCCAGGACGCCTATCGTAAAGAGTAGGGGGCTCCCCGACGTTCTTGGCCAAAGTCCCAATCAGGTCTCTGACATCAAGGCCACCTAATCATCCCTTCCCTTTAATTGGCTGATATCAATCCCTGTCTCCTGAGCCGTTCAGCCATTGTCTAGTGTGATGTGTGCCGGGTGCCAGTGTATTGTAGCCATTGAGCCTGCGTAGCCCAAGGTTGGGTGCTACCAGTGGTGGTGAAGGAGGCAATTTCCACTAGGGATGCCCCGATCGATCGGCCACCGATCGTTATCGGCCGATAATCAGTATAAATATGCGATCAGGGAATTCCGATAATTAGTCATATTCGCCGATCGCGGAAACTGATCAAGTGGATATCTCACTCGCTTGTCTCAGACGCACAGGACCTGCAAACTGCTCCTCCTCCCTAGCCCCGCCCGTACCCGTGTAGAGTTTGTAAACACAGGAGGCGGACCTCCTCTGCTGAGTCTAGATAGTGCATTCGACCTGAGCTAACGTTAGCTACCTAGCTATCGTTACTGTTTAAACAAAATTACCCAGTCAACTATTCACTTTTAGTAGGCATTGTCTAACGGTATTTAGCCGGCTAGCTACTGATAGCTCCGGATATCAACAAATGCCCCAGGAAGTCTAGTAGCCCATGTTGATATCTCCGTTAGCTTGCGTTAGCTTGCGTTAGCTGACGTTAGTTCACGGTTCAAAACGAAATGTCCGATTGAACTAAATAGTTGTCTTAACGTCATCTAGCCGGCTAGCAGTAGCTACAGATAGCTCCTGATATCAATGTCTTATAACATTGATTGAATGCGTATTCGAGCTGAGGGCTTGCTGAATGTGAAATGACCAAAGCATAACGTTACCAAGGCAATAGGGTCCCGCTGCAGCGCCGGAGAATCCTTTTTGGAGCTAGGGCTACTAGAGTACACACAGACAGTGGAGCTGTTTGCAGATAGCGAGCATTTTGACTTGTTGCGTGGTGGCGATGTCTCGCAGATAATACAAGTACAAGTCTAATTATATAATATATATATTTTATTAAAAAAAAAAAAAAAAAATTATATAAAATAATTTTTTATTTCTTTTTAATCAAAAACGATCGGATCGGTATCGGCCGATATGGCTCACGACGATCGGTGATCGGTATCGGTGGCAAAAAACGTGATCGGGGCATCCCTAATTTCCACCCTACATTGTAAAGCGCTTTGAGTGTCTAGAAAAGCGCTATATACATGCAAGTAATTATTATTATTAAAATAATCCTGGTCCCAGCACTGCCATGGCGCTGTCCTGTGGGTGAATTAATTTTCTCATTGTTGTCAAGGAAATGTTGTCCATGTCCATTGGCAAGCCCTTTTGTAATGCAGTTATTATTACAAATCTGATTACATAATAAGTAGGATTGTTCTAAAAGGACTTCCAGCCATGGCAGGAAATTATCCCTGAAAGTTCATAAATTGGACAACAATGCAATTTCCTCCAGGGTATAATAATGTTCTTTTGTCTTAAAACTAAGGCAATTAAATGGAAGGATGTACTGTAAGCCAATCTCAAATCAGCAGAACAGCTAGTTACCTAGCTGTTTCATTATCATACCTAGCTGTTTCATTATCATACCTAGCTGCCTCATTCTCATACCTAGCTGCTTCATTCTCATACCTAGCTGCCCCATTCTCATACCTAGCTGCCCCATTAACATACCTACTATAGCTGCTTCATTATCATACCTACTATAGCTGCTTCGTTATCATACCTACTATAGCTGCTTCGTTATCATACCTACTATAGTTGCTTCATTATCATACCTAGCTGTTTAATTATCATACCTAGCTGTTTAATTATCATACCTACTATAGCTGCTTCATTCTCATACCTAGCTGTTTAATTATCATACCTACTATAGCTGCTTCATTCTCATACCTAGCTGTTTAATTATCATACCTAGATACTTCACTCTCATACCTACAGTACTGTAGCTGCTTCACTCTCATACCTAGCCTACCCATAATCACAGTATAGAGTGGCCTCTCGCATGTCATCGCTATACTAATGCTCACACTGACCACTATCTGAAATCTCTCTCCTCTCTCTCCCTCATTCCTCTCTCCTCTCTCTCTCTCTCTCCCCTGCAGGAGGTGAGCATCAAGTTTGT
>NC_140175.1:83290552-83395552 GCF_963971535.1 Notolepis coatsorum
GGATCATGTATGTGATGTCTCTCCCTCAGGATCATGTATGTGATGTCTCTCTCTCTCCCTCAGGATCATGTATGTGATGTCTCTCCCTCAGGATCATGTATGTGATGTCTCTCTCTCTCCCTCAGGATCATGTATGTGATGTCTCTCCCTCTCCTCAGGATCATGTATGTGATGTCTCTCTCTCTCCCTCAGGATCATGCGTGTGGAGCCTACGGTGGTGTTGAACGTGGCTCACACGGTGGTGAGGAGGATGTCGTCCTTCGTCAGGCAGGTGGACTTCGCTCTTGACTGGATGGCCGTCGAGGCCGGCAGGGCCGTCTACAGGTACTGGAGACCAACTGTATCCATCAGGTCAATGAGCTTCCCTTGTGGCCACCATGACACAGAGGGAGGGGAGGGGACACCAGCCCTGCTAGATGTGACATTTAGACTATCGTCTACAAGAAGTGTAGATTCTTCCACATGTCTTGAATGCCTTAAATAAGACCTACAGACCAACTTTCAGTTTTTCATTCCCCTACACACAATAAATACAAACATAGGTCCTCATTCTTGAACATGTACATAAGTACCTTTGTAAATATCTTGGTAAAAAGTTTGTACTAACACATTTACAAAAATCCTCCTCCGGATTCCTGAACACGTGGCAAGGTCTCCGTAAGTGGCCAACATCTTCGCAGCTGGGTTCCCGTGAATGAAAAATGTCACTTATTCTTAAACTGGAAGCACGTTCTCGTACACCTGAATTTGCATACAGATACGCCTCGCCGGCTCCTTTATGAGGCGAAGGAGGTGTGTGCAAAACAGCGAGAGGGTCAGCGTTCCATCTGCACCATGCTGACTCATTCAACAGGTAGCGCGGAAGCGATTTGCGACTGATCTCAAAATGAGATTAGATTAAAATGTATTGTCATTATACAGCACAAGTACAATACAACATCGAACCAGAGTGCAAAGGTAACGGTAAAGTGCAATAGTAACATACAATGCACAGGTGATTATAAAATATATAATTACTACCGAGTCATTGTGCGTTTTATTTTGGCCAGGGTGTCCGCAAAACGCTTCCATCACCACTGCGGTCCTCTCCTGGCTGTTAGCGAACCTCTCCAGGCTGTTGGCGACCCTCTCCTGGCTGTCTAGCATCGCCTGGACCGTGTTGATCTAATAATAGTGACAACATCAAGTAAATCAAATTCATGTTTTAAATGCTTTATTCATCCTACATCCGTGCAATTAATTGCTGTCGGACTTGGACAGCAGTCTGTTGCTGCAAGATGAGCAGTGGAATGTTGGACGGGGGCAGCGCTGGTGGGTGGGCTGAGGGGCACGCGGGTGGACGGGGGGGGGGGCAGCCCAACCATCCACCAGCGGTGCTACGCGTGCCCCGAGCCAACATGGTCCAGGTGATGCTGGACAGCCAGGCGAGGTTAACTAACAGCCAGGAGAGGACCACGGGGGTGATGGAAGCGCTTGTTGGAATGTTTCTTCACTGGCTCTTAGAATGTATACAATAAGCAATGTAAAAAAAAAAACAATAAATGATCTCATGGAGTACAAGATAGTATATGGAATATTAATAGACTCTAGGCCACTATAGCTACATCCGTGCGATTTGGTTCAGTTCTTATTTATTTTTTCGGACATGGTTTGTTGAGTCACGACTATATATGTAAAACGTGATTGTTAATCATACAAATATTGTCGTATTTATTATTATAATTATTTAATTCCACGGATGTCTGTAGGATGAAGTGACGGCAATCCCCAAGGACTTCTCCCACAGACAGCTGTTGAAAACACGGGCGCACACCGATCTTTACGACTTACGAATTTACAATACAAAACCGTTGGAGAATGCCGAACAAGTTTGGAAATCGAGTTACGAAGGGATTCCTTGGTAACTTTCACGTATGTCCGTTCGAGAATGAGGCCATAGTCTCCTACACACAATAAATACAAACATAGTCTCCTACACACAATAAATACAAATATAGTCCCATACACACAATAAATACAAACATAGTCCCATACACACAATAAATACAGTCTCTTACACACAGTTTTCTTTCAGAGAAATATTTAATTAGCATATTTGTATCATCAGAAGCATGAATAGTCTCTCCACTACAATAAAAAATAAAGATAAATAAATAAACATCTAGACATGATTTTTGAACGTTAACAGTAGGCTACCGGGTAGCCGCTAAAACGCGAATCAGTTGACTGTATCACTTTCTGTAGCTAGCCTAGCACGCTAGTTAACTTTCTCGGCTCGTCTGCAGTCAGCCGCCAGAGGCGAAAATGTGTGACAAACGAAAAGGAGATGACTGCAGCTCATCTGCAAAAAAAGTTAGGACCTACAGCAATCGCGAAAATTACATCACCATGGGCTTCACTGAGGGACCAGACAAACGACCTGAGTGTGTGATTTGTGGAGAAAAGTTGGCAAACTCGAGCCTGAAGCCCAGCAAGCTGAAGAGACATCAGGCGTCTAAGCACCCAGAAACCGTTGGGAAGGATCCAGACTTTTTTCGGAGGAAAGAACAGTCTCTCAAGGCGAACAAGCCTGTTGATGTTAGAGTAGCGTGGAGCAGGGGTGGCAGTGATTTACAGAAGGCTACCGAAGCCTCCTTTGAGTGTTCGCTTTTAATTGCAAAAGCAAAGAAACCGCACAATATTGGCGAGCAGCTCATCAAACCAGCCTGCATCAAAATGGTTTAGAAACTGTGCGGCCCACAGGTGGCGGATAAACTAAAATCAGTACCACTCTCGAACAATGTAGTGAAAGACCGAATTGATAAGATGTCAAGTGATTGCGAGCAGCAGCTGTCAGAAAAGCTTAGAAAGGGTCCATTTGCCATACAACTTGATGAAACTACAACTGTCGCAGACGAGGCTGTGCTCATCGTTTATGTGCAATATATCGAAAATGAGGATCTGAAGCAGGACATTCTCATGTCAGTCAACCTTACTACCACCACTCGAGGTGAGGATATTTTTACTGCAGTGGATTCTTACTTCATTCAACATAAATGCAAACCGTTCACCATTAGGGCCTGATTTGAGAGGATGAATACAGGATTTGAATATTGGCCAAAATTTTGAAATACATATGGTGCAAGATTAGATTTGTTGATTGAAGGCACAAGTCAAAGAAGCATAGTGGGTCTAATTATGATGCATATGCCTGTGTATAAGCAGTTTGTTATTAAAATGACAAAAAAAGGTATTAAACCCAGCTAGGACAGATTCTCTCTGCTACTGATTGGAATTTCCTGTCTCATATTTAGTTTAATTTGTTGCATTGATTTGTTCCATAAATGCAAACCGTTCACCATTAGGGACTGATTTGAGAGGATGAATACAGGATTTGAATATTGGCCAAACATTTTGAAATGCATATGGTGCAAGATGAGATTTGTTGATTGAAGGCACATGTTAAAGAAGCATAGTGGGTCTAATTGTGATGCATATGCCTGTGTATAAGCAGTTTGTTATTAAAATGACAAAAAAAAGGTATTAAACCCAGCTAGGACAGATTCTCTCTGCTACTGATTGGAATTTCCTGTCTCATATTTAGTTTAATTTGTTGCATTGATTTGTTCCATAAATGCAAACCGTTCACCATTAGGGCCTGATTTGAGAGGATGAATACAGCATTTGAATATTGGCCAAACATTTTGAAATGCATATGGTGCAAGATGAGATTTGTTGATTGAAGGCACAAGTCAAAGAAGCATAGTGGGTCTTAGTCCTGCCGCGATAAGCAATAAATCGATTAATTGCCGCGATAATTAAAATGAATGCAATGATTTTGACGGGCGCGATTAATTGCTATTTGCGCGTTTGTTTTAATGAGGCGGAACCAGTGCCCCTTGCAGTCTCTCTCCGTGTGGGTTGGCCGCTGGCGTTACTACAGAGCACAGCACGGGAGCTCCGTGGGGCAGTAGCAACGCCACATAGCTTAACTACATTTCTCAATAGTGTTGCTCCTTTTAACCAAGTAGCGTTATTTGTAGTGTAACGTTAGAATAACACAGAATAACGTTAATACAATTACATGCATCATTGTTTACAATGAACGGGTGGGGCTAGTCAAAGCACTGGAGACGGGGACAAGTTAAACATGAATTAATTTATTATAACGGGTCGTTTTCGAGTCGTGCTGCAGTGCCTACGCACCACAGCTATTCTATTATATACTGCTTTGACGCTTCCTCCTCATCGTTGATTGCCTGTAGTAGCTGCATCTAACGTTAGTAGCTAACGTTAAAACTAAAAAACACAACCGGACGAGACAAGTTGTCGGCTAGGATAATCACAACAATACTTCCGGTCCGGTCGGTGGGCTTCAAAATAAAAGTCTTAAACCGGAAAAGACGGAGCGGTGGGCTTCAAAATAAAAGTTTTGGGAAATAAATTTCTCAAAAAAATTCTCTAACCGGTCGCAATAATATCGCTTATCGCGATATTTTCGGGGGCAATTAATCGCCCAGCAAAATGTGTTATCGTGGCAGGCCTAGTGGGTCTAATTGTGATGCATATGCCTGTGTATAAGCAGTTTGTTATTAAAATGAAAAAAAATAAAGTATTTTATGGTATCTTATTAGGAGGGGGTCCGCGAATTTCATCAGAGATGTTTGGGGGTCCCTGGGGGGAAAAAGGTTGGGAACCACTGCCGTAGAGGTTGAGTACTTTCTGGTGACTTATCACATTCACACTCCAAGTGATATGGATCGACTGTACTGCAAATACATGGACTGTCTATCCCACAGGGATGGAGGGTTGAAGTTAGGGGTGTAATGATACACACCTTTTCAGATTCAATACAAATAAAAATGTTGTTCTAGATTTTTGATTGTTTATGCGTTAAATTAAAAGTATATACACAATGAATTGGTTTGGCTCAGAAAAACATGTGTGTGCTTAGCATAGTGTTTACGGGTCAGAGGGAGGAGGAGTAGAGTGGTATAATTAATCATTGATATGGTTTTAAATGTGGATTCACTGTACTGACTATAAATAGTTTTGAGTCATGGATTCTGTATTGAGGTTGTTACGCCGGCCCTAGTTTGAAGAGTCACAACTGCCACTCTGAAGGACACAACACAACTCACTCAGAACCCATCTTGCGAGGAAAATATGCAAACTAGGCTACGGCGATATAGTGAATTCATAGCATTCATTCATAATGAATTCAATTGATTTAATAGTGACTTATTATAGTTTATTTTTATTTGAATGTCCTACTCACTATTCTATAGTGTATATAAAACAACTTACACACTTAGGACCGTTACTGTTCCTAATTTATGCAAATTACATGTTGTCAGCTTGTGACTGCAACTTGTTCCTGTTCGTGGAAGACTCAGCCCTGCTGGTCTCTGACAAGAACAAGTTGCAGGTTGAAAAAGCCCTCAGCTCAGAACTTGGCAGAATCTGCACCTGGTTCGCTGATAACAAACTATCATTACACCTTGGTAAAACACCTTGGTAAAACAGAGTCCAATCTCTTCGGATCAAATGACAAACTCAGCAAGACCAACGGCTTCTCAGTTACAGTGGGTGATAATATTGTCACAAGGACGGATGAAATTACATACCTGGGTTCCATCCTAGAGGCAAATCTTTCCTGTGACAAAATGGCATCCAATGTTATAAAAAAAGTCAACCAACGAACTAGATTCTTGTACCGGATCTCCTCTCTGGTAAACAAGAATACCCTGAAGACTCTGGCAGGAGCACTCATTCAAGGGTACTACGACTATGCGTGCACCTCATGGTACCAAAGCACCTCAAAGGTGCAAAAAACAAGATTACAAACATCACAAAACAAACTGGTCAGGGGGGGGGGGGGAGTCGTTTCTGATTATTGATTACCAATAACGGCATTCGTTATTGCAACATCATACGCTGACCGGGTGGATGGCTATGAGAACGAGGCCCGATCAGGCTGAAATTGACGTCAAATCGCTCTTACATGTGGCCGGTTGGATTCCAAAAATAATTTCCCAGTTATTTGATCGCCATCTGGTAGATCGATATGTCCATTGGCTGATGCTATATTCCTTTACTGCATACTGAATTTGGCATCGCAAAAAGTATTCAAGGCGATCTGGTGAAGCCATAGCTTTAGGCTAACAGAAAAGCTAACCCGGAGCGGAAAAAAAGTGACACCCGGTCTGCAACAGGGGAAACTGCATTCTCGAGACAGCGCCAATACCAGGATCTGGCCGGTACTGCACTTTCGGAGTCCCAATATGTCTTTTCCAGCCAAAATACAGCTCCGTGACAACATCCGGGATATTAAAATGGAATAAAAACAAAAACAAGCTTAACACGTATATATACGTGGTTGGCCGTCAAGCGCTGGCTCCCAATCACGTGTATATATACGTGGTTGGCCCTGAATCGGTTAACAATTGAGTGTATTGAGCCGTACTGTATTGTACCCATTCTGCAATCTGTTAAATAAAGTTTTCATTCATTCATTGAAAACTCTATTTTCCCAAGAGTAGTCATCCCTGGGGGTTTAGGCAATGCGGTTTGTTTTGTTCTTGTTTGTTATTGTTTTGCTTTTATAATACAAATATTGTCTTTTGATATATATATATATATATATATATATATATATATATATATATATATATATATATATGTACAGTATATATTTGTTTATCTTAATTTCACATAGCTGTATTTAGCTACCAGAAGACATACATTCTGTCAAGATGTCAACACTCTGAAGAAACATTCATACTCATTAACTGAGTTTGTGCCAGACTGTTTTTCGGCTTCTGGCATGTCTGAGATTATGCACATAATAAATCAAGTTTGTTGTTCGGAGACGTGCCTCCTTTAATTAAGTTGTATCCCCCCCCTCTCTCTTTCTGTCTCTGTTTCTCTATCTCATTCTCTCTCCATCTTTGTCTTATTTATCTCGCTGTCTGTCTCTCTCTCTGTCGGTGTCTCTTGTGCTCTCTCTTGCTCTCTCTCACTCTTGCTCTTGCTCACTCACTCTCTTCTCTCTCTCTGTTTCTCTCTCTTGCTCTCTGTCTCTCTCGCTCTCTGTCTCTCTCTCTCTCTCTCTCTCTTTTGCTATCTCCCGCTGTCTCTTCACTCACTCTCTCACTCGTCTCTCTCTCTGTTTCTCTCTCTCTTGCTCTCTCGCTGTCTCTCTTGCTCACTCGTTCTCTCTCACTCACTCTCTTCTCTCCCTCTGTCTCTCTCTTGCTCTCCCACTGTCTCTCTCTTGTTCTCTCTCTTTCTCTCTCCCACTATCTCTCTCTTGCTCACCCGTTCTCTCTCTTCTCTCTCTGTTTCTCTCCTTGCTCTCTCTCTCTCTGTCTCTCTCTTGCTCACTCGTTCTCTCTATCTCTCTCTCTTTTGCTCCGTCTCTCTCTTGCTCACTCGTTCTCTCTCCTGCCCTCTCTTGCTCACTCGTGCTCTCGCTCTCTGTCTCTGTCTCTCTCTCTTGCTCTCTCTCTGTCTCTCTCTTGCTCACTCGTTCTCTCTCTCAGGCAGGGGGATAGATCTGACAGCACCTACATAGTGCTGAGTGGTCGTCTGCGTTCTGTCATCTTGAAGGAGTCTGGGAAGAAGGAGCTGACGGGAGAGTATGGTCGTGGTGACCTGATTGGAGTGGTAAGGGATGCTGCTCGTATACAAACACCCATCAGGGGACCAGCCTACAGCTGTTCATGCCAGTTAAAAACCAGTCACTCAGGTAGCCGCAGCAGCCTCCCAGCTTGCTTGCGCATATCTGGGCCGCAGATCATACATTTTTATTTTTTTTATTTTACAAAACTCACCCCAGCTTTTTTTAAATCCACTTTTATAGCTCCATCTGTTGTTAAAGCGTTTACATCCGCATCCTTCTCGTGTTCTACCTTTGTTTAAGAAAGCTTCCATGGTAACGTATTTGATGACAATTATAGTGTAAGTAAACTTTTGAAACGGAGGGAGGACAAAAAAACCAAGGACGTTGCAAACACATCTTAGCTTATCCAGCCACCAGGAGGTCCCTGAGGGATGTATTCTTATTGTGTAACTCTCTGGGGTACAATCGAAAACACCTTGGTTAATTCACAAACTCCATTGTTTCCTATTGCATTGCTATTTACCTCAAACAAATACATATAAACCACAGCAACAGTGGCTCGAGAGGTAGAGCAGTCGTCTGGTAATCCGGAGGTTCCCGGTTCGATTCCCGCTCCTCCCGGGCAGCGTGTCGAAGTGTCCTTGAGCAAGACACTTGACCCCTAATTGCTCCTGATGAGCAGGTTGGCACCTTGCATGGTTGTCGCCGCCGTCGGTGTGTGAATGGGTAAAATGTGAGGAACAAATTGTAAAGCGCTTTATAGTGGATAGTGGAATTGAGGTAGAGAGCAAACCAGACGAGCAGAACAAAGTTCTGAAGCTACATTTGTTCAGAGACAGATTTAGCTTCACCGCACTGATGTCATCATCCCCTCTGGATCAGACAGAGTCCAGGCTGAATGATACACAACCTCCACAAGACTGTTTCCACTCTTCTGCATACCAAGTTGGTTCCAGTTTGATTCTAGTGCAGGTTGTAGCATTTTTTTACCTTTTATTTAACAAGGTAACCTTGTAAACTGGCTCAAATATTGATGAGACAAATGCCTTGTGTGTCTTGTCCTTGGTCAGAAAGGAAATTGAAAAGAATGAAGATAACGCAGATATCCATTTTATCCATAACCCATATGTTTTCAATCAGTGGGAAAAGGCCATCTGTACACAATATTGTTGTGTATGGAACATGCTTAGTCTACATGAATGAATAGGCCCACTCGCTCGCTGTGTGAATTCTGCGAACAGTGATCCACTTGTGTTTCGATATGGGCTCAGTTTGTCATTACACAGGCTTGGGTGCTGGGACTTGGGTGCTTTGAATTGTACAGCCCCTCCGTTTAATGTGCAAGTTAAGGTCAGGAGTCCAGTGCATGTGCAAAGGGGCATGGGCAAAAGCCATGTTCCTTAACACATTGTCCGCCATGCATTGTACCCATCCTTGGGCCCAGTCTGCCAGTGCTGTAACCCTATGGAGATGTTTACCTTCTTTGCAGGGCTATAACTTTTTAAATATTATAGCTATATCGACATTACTATGGCCCATTCAACATCGGGTATCTATCGTTACGGATGTGGGAATGTTATATTTTTTCATTTATACATTGTCGTGTTAATACCGTCGTGAATATACCGTAAGTATGTTTTTAAGGTTTTCTGCAGTAATTCCTAAACCGCGAGTTATAGGCCCTGACGCATATGATAGATTATCGATTGGCGTTTCTTTCCTATACACGCTATATTAAAAAATTCAAATGTATATGATCGGTATACATTATGCTTCATCATGCATGAAGGAAAGGGGGGGGGGTCGTTTATAATTCCTTGATCGTCAGTAGCGTCTTTTTTTACTATGTTACTATACGTTGATCAGATGGATTGCCGTGAAATAAATAAACAATCGAAAAATCGGACAATCAGAAAATAACGTTAGATTCCTCTTACCGTTCGCCGATGAGACTGGAGGATTTTTTTTTCAATTATTTGACGTCGATCTGCTAGATCCATTTCCCGTTTGTATGACGCAATAAACGCAGAAATCATATTGATTATTGCGTTTCGAAAGCGATCCCAATGCACTGAAGTGTGTATCTAGATCCACGCTACAAGATATTACTGCTGGAGGATTCTCCCAGATGCACCGAGCGCCACTTCCGGTTTGGCTTGGAGTGTAACTCGCCAGAAATCCACCAGGGGGCGGTATTGAGGCGTTGTAATATCAGACAGGGTCCAGCTGCGTCCCCGGAGGGAGGCTGGATGAATTATGAATGCCATGGCGAAACATTTTAATATTGATCCCAAAAACGAGTTAACTCGTTTCTGGCGCACAACGCATGGCGGGCAATAACGAGTATACTCGTTTTTGGCGCACAATGTGTTAATGTGCCCCCTGTACCTGTACAATTCTGGTAAAACTAGCATGGCTCTCGGAGAGGTGCAACACCTCTAATTACAGAACTTGTTTGCCTGTAAACCTGCCCTCCAGTCACAGATATCAAGGAGCAAGGAGCAGAAAATGTAAATAAAGTACTAATCGACCATAGGAAAAAAGGTACATAATGTACATTATGTTATAACCGTAAGTAATATATTTACGAATTTTATCAGCAAAAGTCCAAAATAAATGCTGCAACCAGGAGTTGAACAATCATCAAAGCAGTTTTAGTTGAGTGCTCTCACAACTATATAGTATATAGTTAGAGGTAAGGTTTGTTTTAATGGTTATGGTTAAGACATTAAAGTAAAGCTAGGGTTAAGGTTAGGGTTCGATCCCTAGCAGGGGAACTGAAAACGTAAAAAGCAAAAATTATTTGAATATGCAATTAATATGTACAGACATTTTCAATACAATACATTATATTACTTACGAATCAAATGATCAGCACAGTAGTTGACGGAGTAACCGCACTGGCAGGACACAAGCTACAAAGCTGCATCTGTGGCTGGAAAAAGATAACATCAGAGAGGGGTCTCAAGATCCACCAGGGCAGGAAAAAGTGCCTGAGAGAGCTTAGCGAGGGGCCTCGCATTGACCACTACTTCCTCAGAGGTAGGCCAAATCAGTCGAGTGAAGCCCAGCGGCAGGATATTCACCACAGTCCACAGGGTATCAGAACCCCAGACGAAGCTCAATCAGGCACAGATCCACCAACGGACATGAGTCCAGAGCCCATCCAGCCACAGACGGCAGTAGAGAGGAAGATGAACGGACGAAAGCCTCAAATCTTGTGGCCTAAATCCTGCCAGAAAAAGGAGTGGGAAACCACCGACACAGACCTTATCCATATTCTAGAAGGTCTGAAAGGGTGCGTGGAAAGAAAGCTGGACAAGATTGGAGAAATCATTTACAGCTATGGAGCAGAGAGATTTGGGGTGAAAAGTCAGAACCTTAGGACACAGAAGGAACCATCAGCTCATCTCAAGTCCAGGAGACAACAAGAGATTGAAAGACTTGTGAAAGAAAGAAGGTGCCTGAGAAAGCAGTGGAAGAAGGCCACAGAAGTGGAAAGGAAAGGACTTGAGGCTCTACAGGGGGACATCAAGCAGCGTCTTGCAACACTGCGAAGAGCAGAATGCTTGAGAAAGCAACACAAGAAGAAAGAGCGAATGAGGACCACCTTCTACAGAGATCCCTACAAGTTTGTCAAAGATCTCTTTGTCAAGGAGAAAACTGGGACCCTCAAAGTACCCATAAGGGAACTAGAGGATCACCTGAGGAAGACATACTCTGACAATCAGAGGCATGTGCCAGCCAGCATTCCGGATGACATGCCACCAATACAACCACCTGAGCACCAGCTGGAAACAAGGCCCCCCAAATGGAGCGAAGTTGAGAGCACAGTAAAGCGGGCAAGAACAGCCTCAGCCCCTGGGCCCAACGGCGTTCCATATAGGCTCTATAAGAACACTCCGGGTGTAGGGCGGCTAGGTGGTGTAGTGGTCTAAGGCACTCGCCACCAGTGTGGAGACGCTAGGATTCGCGTGTTCGAATCCAGCTCTCCACATTGTTTTTCAGTTTGGCTGGTCGTCCGCAGTAATACACATTGGCCGTATTACGGGGAGGGAAAAACTGAAGGGTGGGGATCGAACGTTGTGAACAAGCGACTCCTACAAGTCGGTTGGTGCGCCTGCGCAGTAGAATCAGGAAGTGTCGGGGGCAGCGTGAGCCTCCCACGCGTTACTCCTCGACACTGATAGATCGAGCTGCGCAGGTGAAAAGATGCGACTGCTGTTACCTCAAGTACCGGAGGGGACTTGTGCTATGTATGACTTAGTCCTCACTGCAGCCGGCTTGTGGGAGGCAAGAAACAGCGTTCGTGACAGGGGAGGGTTGAATTGGATGATACGAAATTGGGATGGGAGAAAAATATATAGAAAAAATGGGAGAAAAAGTGGATCAAAAAAAAAAAAAAAGAACACTCCGGGTGTCTTGAAGTACCTCTGGAAGCTAATGAAAGTGGCATGGGAAAAAGGAATTATACCAAAGGCATGGCGAAGGGCAGGAGGGATCCTGATTCCCAAAGAGAAGAACTCCTCAACCATCGACCAGTTCCGCCAGATCAGTCTTCTGAATGTGGAAGGAAAGATATTCTTCAGTGTTGTGGCCCAGAGGCTCTCAGTATTCTTGCAGAAGAACAACTTTGTCGACACCTCAGTGCAGAAGGCAGGGATAAGTGGTTTCTCAGGATGCCTGGAACACACAAGTGTCATCTGGCACCAGCTGCAGACGGCCAAGAAGGAGAAGAAAGACCTGCATGTGGTTTTCTTAGATCTTGCCAATGCCTTCGGATCAGTGCCTCATGAGATTTTGTGGACAGCGTTCAACTTCTTCCAAGTCCCAGAGGGCATCACAAGGCTGGTCAAAGCCTACTTCCAAGACCTCCAGTTTTGTGTTACAGCACAGGCCAGTACAACTGCCTGGCAGCACCTCGAGATAGGCATAATGGCGGGCTGCACCATCTCTCCACTGGCGTTTACCATGGCAATGGAGCTCATTATTCGAGCATCCCGATGGGTGGTTGGAGGGGAACGGTTGAAGAGCGGGCTGCGTCTTCCTCCAATCAGGGCGTACATGGATGACATGACGACAATAACAACAACAAAGGCATGCACCAAACGCCTGCTGGATAAACTCCAGGAAAACATCAAATGGGCACGAATGGAGATTAAACCAAGCAAATCCCGCAGTATCTCCATTGTCAAAGGCAAGCTCGCCAATGAGAGGTTCCACGTTAACAACGAGCCAATACCAACTGTTCTGGAAAAGCCTATCAAAAGCCTTGGCCGCTGGTATAGCGCAGAACTCAAAGACTCGAAGCAGGTGGAACAACTCAGGCAGGATACAATCATTGGCCTCAAGCAGATCAACAACACTGCTCTCCCTGGGAAGCTGAAGCTGTGGTGCTTTCAGTTTGGACTGCTGCCCCGTCTCATGTGGCCAATTGCCATCTATGAGGTCACTCTATCCCATGCCAATCGGCTGGAGAGACTGGTGAATGCACATGTGAGGAAGTGGCTTGGACTGCCGAGAGGCCTTAGCAGCATAGGCCTGTATGGCAACGGAGCCCTCTCCCTACCAATCTCAAGCCTGGTGGAGGAGTACAAATGTGCCAAATCAAGGCTGGAAATGACTCTCACAGAATCCCGGGATCCATTCGTCAGAGGTGCTGCTCCAACCCTAGCAACGGGGAGGAAATGGAAGCCATCTGCAGCAGTTGCAGTGGCAAAGACCGCCCTCAGACACCGGGATATAGTGGGGCATGTCCAACATGGCAGAGGGGGCCTTGGATTGGAAGCAACTACACCCACATGGCAAAAGGCTACTCCAACCGAACGGCGGCACATGGTGGTGGAGGAAGTGCGCCACCAGGAGGAAGCAGCCAGGTGTGCCAAGGCAGTCTCTCAAGCCCAGCAAGGCCGGTGGATGAAGTGGGAGGGCGTGGAGAGGAGGAAAATCACGTGGAACGAACTGTGGAGCATGGAGTCTAATAGGCTAAGCTTCATCATCAGAGCCACATATGATGTCCTGCCCTCACCAACCAACCTACATCTCTGGTATGGAGAGGACCCAGCCTGTCTCCAGTGTGCAGCCCCAGCAACCCTCAAACACATCTTAGTGGGTTGCAAGACCAGTCTAACTCAAGGAAGATACACCTGGCGCCATAACCAGGTACTGAAGTGCTTGGCTGCCGAACTTGAGAACAAGAGAGTAACCACCAACGCCATGCCTCTAAATGCCCAAACTACCTTCCCACGGAAAACAACCTTCATCCGGGAAGGGGAGAAACGGCGGACCAAGCCGTCACCTCCGAACTCAGGCCCACTGAACGCAGCCCGGGATTGGGAAATGCGGGTAGACCTCAGCCAGAGGCTTACCTTCCCATCTGAAATTGCAGCGACCAACCTGCGCCCAGACCTGGTCCTCTGGTCCAAATCTTGCCGGCGTGTCTTCATCGTTGAGCTGACGGTCCCATGGGAGGAAGCCATCGATGAGGCATTTGAACGGAAGAGGCTGCGATATGCCAACTTAGCAGCTGAAGCAGAGGGGCGGGGCTGGAACGTGAAGGTGTGGCCAGTGGAGGTGGGCTGCAGAGGCTTTGTAGCCAGTTCCACCACAAGGCTCCTGAAGGAAGTAGGGATCAGAGGACAGGCCCAACGAAAGGCAATCAAAGAACTTGCCACTGCAGCAGAACGGAGCAGTCACTGGTTGTGGCTGAAACGTAGAGACGCATCATGGGCTGCTAAATGAACACGTGGTGCCACTGTGCGACACACACCCAGGCCTGATCAGCCTGTGGTGGGCCAACCTCGGCAGAGGGTGTATTGTGATAAATGGCCGAAACACCCAATGAGGTCGGGGAACACAACTGAAGATGTGTCGTACTGGTGATCATCACGTGATCATTGCCAAATTCCACCCCACTCCAACCTCATTCAATTGTTGTGCTGAATATTTAGGGATCTTTAACAACTAGTCCTATTAAGAATCATGGCTATAACATACATTATTTACCATTTTCCATTATTTTGATTATTTTTCCTGTGGTCGATTAGTATTTAATTTATATATTTTAACTTAAGTGAGATCTGGCTGCAAGGAGAATACAGTACCAAGTAAACTGAGGAGACTCATAATACAGTGAAGTCCACCTTGCGTCCTCAGCTGGGAATCATGTCAATTGACATCTTCGTACTATACACACCAGTGGCTACCGTTTTTATCTCCTACATCTCCAAAGGAATATGTAAACTTAAAAGGGAATTAGTAAACTTAAAAGGGAATATGTCAACTTAAAAAGGAATATGTAAACTTAAAAGGGAATATGTAAACTTAAAGGAATATGTCAACTTAAAAAGGAATATGTAAACTTAAAAGGGAATATGTAAACTTAAAGGAATATGTAAACTTAAAAAGGAATATGTAAACTTAAAGGAATATGTAAACTTAAAAGGGAATATGTCAACTTAAAAAGGAATATGTAAACTTAAAAGGGAATATGTCAACTTAAAAAGCAATATGTTAACTTAAAAAGCAATATGTTAACTTAACACTTTGATCGCCATGGTTAAAATTCATAATTTACCATCCCTCGCCATCTCTATTTGTCTATGGAGAAGTTCCCCTTCTTTGCAGGGCTATAACTTTTTAAATTGTATTGCTAAATTGACATTATCATGGCCCATTCAAGGTCCTATATGTATTGTTCAGGGTGTATCAATGTTATACTTTTTCATTCACATATTCATACTAAAATACGGTCTAAAGTATAAGTATGTTTTTATCGTTTTCTGCAGCTTTCTTCAGAACGTGATTTATAGCTCCAAATGCATTATATTGATGATGAAATACAGTTTGATAGCAATCGGCGCGAGATAAAAAATTTCAACTGGACGTGGTTCTAGAAGTTACTACGTATCATCTGATGTTGACCGGATGGATGAGGGGGCGTTTATAATTCCGTGGGCAACGTTATACCATTCATCTAGTGTGGGTCATATGATCATCAGATCAGTTAGTATAGAAGACGTTAGAAAATAACGTTGAAACTCACCGTGGCTTCCTCACGCCGCTGGCAGATGAGCGTGGAACAGAATTTTTTCTATTATGGGATGGAGAAATGCCCGATCCATTTCCAGGTTGTATAATAGTATATACATCCAAATCATGTTGTTTTTTCGAGTTATTTGCACCGATCGATGTTCACTGTGTCAAGACGGAGTCTCTCTAACGATAGCGAGTGCCCGGACCACATATGGATGAGCACTTCCGGTTCAAAGGGTAATTTCCGGTTGACGATCTGCCGATCGGCCACCAGATGGCGCTCTTGAACCGCTAGAGAGTTGAGTGGAGCTTTGCAGTGTGTCTCAGGGCTCCGGAGGGGAAATATGATTTCGATCACAGATTTTTGAAATATTGATATCAAAGACTAGTTACGGCGTCTTCGGCAGAATGAGCATGGCTAGGAATGACGTCTTAACTCGTCATCGGCGATCATAGTGGAATATGGAGGGAATATGTAAACTTAAAAGGGAATATGTAAACTTAAAAAGGAATATGTAAACTTAAAAGGGAATATGTCAACTTAAAAAGCAATATGTTAACTTAAAAAGCAATATGTAAACTTAAAAAGGAATATGTAAACTTAAAAGGGAATATGTAAACTTAAAAGGGAATATGTAAACTTAAAAGGGAATATGTAAACTTAAAAAGGAATATGTAATCTTAAAAAGGAATATGTAATCTTAAAAAGGACTATGTAAACTTAAAAAGGAATATGTAAACTTAAAAGGTAATATGTATGTAAACTTAAAAGGAATATGTAAACTTAAAAAGGAGAACTATGTAAACTTAAAAGGGAATATGTATGTAAACTTAAAAGGAATATGTAAACTTGAAAGTAGAGTGGAGTTTGTGCTAGAGCAGACACATGAATCCAGTCATGAATGAAGCATGAGACAAAGCTTTAATACCGCTACTATTGGATGCATGCAATGTATGTCTGAACAGTTCTCTTCTCAGAAATTAAGAACAATTATATTATTATTATTATTATTATTATATAACATTATTTTTAGATGGAGGTTTTTTATTTTTTATTATAATTCTTTTTAATTTCAAATGGGTGTTATGGGCCTCAAGTTCATAGAACTTACTAAGCTCAAAAAAGGAATATGTAAATCAAGAATGGCTCTCAGACAGGTACAACACCACTTACAGCACACATTGACCCGTAAACCTGCCCTCCAGTCAATTAATATCTAGGAGTAGATCGAGCAGACTGAAGATGCTCATGGAGACTGAAGTCTCGGTCGACCTCACGCCAACCTCACTTGCGTCCCCACCTGGGTTCTCTCAGTTGGAAATCATGTCAATTGACATCTTAGTACTATACACACCACCTACGTACTCTGCACAAAACAGGAATACATAGACTTAAAGGGGACGTATTGTGAAAATTGCCTTTTGCTTTTTGTTTTGGATTGTTTTTACAGAATGAGGGGTTGTCCCAACACTGAGCCATTTTTTATATTGTGTGCATTGTGCATTTTCTGGACCTCAGCTGTGACGAGAACCCTCCCTCTTGAAACAAGACATTCAGAATGGCAGCAACATTCTTGGGTGTACATTTTCTCTTTTCTACATAAAGTTGAATCTAAAATAATGTTTCTGGCAACATTTTTAAGTACAAGATGCTATGCTATTGCTGGATCTTGAGTCATATTTGATCTGCAACGTCTAGTCTGAAAGTTTGATTTGAATTTCGTCCAACGGAATAGGGTCGTGCACCACTGTGCAATAATTACCATATTAATTGCTTGCTCGTTACACGCACAGAAACAGCCCATTGAGAACAGGAGAGGTATAGAGGCTGCTAGAATGCATAATAATCTGAGTGTTTATTTTTCTTTATTTTCAGCAAAACACTTCCAAGACATGTTTAGGGAACCTCAAAGACCTACAGTCAGGTCCATAAATATTTGGATATTGATAAAATGTTCACAATTGTGGCTCTGTACACCACCACTGTTGACTTGAAATGAAACAATCAAGATGTTAAATGCAGACTTTCAGCTTTCATTTGAGGGTATTTACATCCAAACAGTTCTACATGTGCGCCTCACTTTTTAAAGAACCAAAACGAATTGGACAAACTAACAATCCATAAATAAAATGGTAACTTTTAATACTTTGTTCCAAAGTCTGGATCCCATAGAAATCACCAGACACTGTGTCTCGTCCCTGGTGATGCTCTGCCAGATCTCTACTGCAACGGTCTTTGGTTCCTGCTTGTTCTTGGGCCATTTTCCCTTCAGTTGTGTCTTCAGCAAGTGAAATGCATGCTCAATTGGATTCAGGTTATGTGATTGACTTGGCCATTGCATAACATTCCACTTCTTTGCCTTAAAAAACTAGTTTTTACAGTATGCTTTGGGTCATTGTCCATCTGTACTGTGAAACGCCGTACAATGAGTTTTTTTTATCCACTTTTTCTCCTTGTTTTTCTATTTTTCTCCCATCCCAATTTTGTATTGCCAATTCTCCCCTCCCCTGTCTTGAACGTTGCTAGACTATGCCCCCCACTGGTCGGTTGTAGTGAGGATAGAAGCCTTGCATCACGTGTCCCCTCCGGTACACGAGGAGGCAGCCTGTCGCATCTTTTCACCAGACAGCGTGGACTCTCAGTGGCGAGGAGTAATGAGTGGGAGGCTCACGCTGCCCCCGATACTTCCTGTCTGCTGTGCAGGCGTCACCCAACCGACCTGTAGGAGTCGCTGTCCACAACGTCCAATCCCCACACATCGACTTCCACCCACTACCTCTGCCAATTGAGATAGTATGACGACTGGCCCAAGCCGCAGGCAATGCTGACACCGGGATTCGAGACCGGAGTCTCTTGCATTGGTGACGAGCGCAATCTCCGCTACGCCACCCAGCCGCCTCGCCGTACAATGAGTTCTGAAGCATTTGGCTGAATATGAGCAGATGATATTGCTCGGAAGTTCAAGTTCAAGTTCAAGTTCTTTAATAGTTGTCATACAGAAGTACAGAATACTTTCATACAAAATGCTTCTTACTGTTGTATTTTGTATGAAAGTATTCTGTACTTCATACACTTCAGAATTCATCCTGCTGTCTCATCATCAATAAATACAAGGGAACCAGTTCCATTGGCCGCCATACATGCCCGCGCCATAACACTACCATCACCATGCTTCACTGATGAGGTGGTCTACTTGGGATTATGAGCAGTTCCTTTCCGTCTTCATACTCTTCTCATTCCATCATTCTGGTACAAGTTAATCTTTGTCTCATCTGTCCCTAGGATGTTGTTCCAGAACTGTACAGGCTTTTCTAGGTGTTTTTTGACAAACTTTGATCTGGTCTTCCTGTTTCGAGGCTCACCAATGGTTTAAATATTGTGGTGAACCCTCTGTATTCACTCTGGTGAAGTCTTCTTTTGATTGTTGACTTTGACACAGATATGCCTACCTCCTGGAGATTGTTCTTGATCTTGTCAACTGTTGTGAAGGGGAAATTATTCTTCTGTCATCCACCACTGTTGTTTTCCATGTAATTGTCTTCCTGGTCTTTTGGTGTTGCTGAGATCACCAGTGCGTTTTTTTTCCTTTAAAAATTATTTACCAAGAAGTCGATTTGGCCACACCTAATGTTTTTGCTATCTCTCTGATGGGTTTGTTTTGGTTTTTCAGCCTAATGATGCCTTGCTTCACCGATAGTGACAGCTCTTTGGACCTCATATTGAGAGTTGACAGCAACAGATTCCAAATGCAAATACCACACTTGAAATTAACTCTATACCTTTTATCTGCTCCTTGTAAATTAAAACTATTTGGGAATAACACACACCTGGCCATAGAACAGCTGAGCAATTACTTTTGGTCCCTTAACCCATTCGGGGCCAGACCCGAGAAAAGTCGGGTTAACTCGCCATGCTCTGGGTGCCAAACCTGAGAAAATCTGGGTTTTAATCGTTATTTCTTTTATTAGCTATATCTATTCATTTTTCATCCATCCAACCTGATGTTATCATTGGGAATGGGTCTGAGCTCGCAAAGGGCAAATACCGCCGGCTAACGCCTCCCGGCTGGTATTGCACATCATTGGAATCCCTCTGACTGGGGCTGTGCATCGATCTAAAGTCCGGTCCGGGTTTTACTTCTCGGGCATGCAGTATCATTATAACAGATGGACTGGGGACACTCGGAGCAGCGTGGATTATGTGTTTTGGACATATATAACGTTGGATCAATAAATGCGATCAATATTTGGAATGGCGATCAGGAATTGGATTAATCTTTTTGCACTACATCAGATGTGAGGTAAGGACTCTATGTTACGAATCTTGGGTTAATCCGATGTTTCTTTCACTGCCATCGGAGCGTGTGTGAGGTTTGCGCCAACCAAAGTACGGAGAAGCGATTTTCAGACGCCGCTTCTGTTCGTGCATGATGACACATATAATATCGATAATCTAGTGTTTATTTGAAAACGATTCATAAATCAAGCGACAAATGGCACGATTTCTAAGGAAATACATTGAAGCTCGATTTGCTGGAGTTTATTGAGATTAGACAACGCTCTAGAAATATATTCATATTCATCACGGTATAAAACGGAAATGTATGTATGAAAAAATTATCTGTTATCTGTTTCGTGCATGTTGACTGGAAGCAACTCACTGACGATCAACGTATTATTTAGATCTATTGCTATTATATTTCATATACAAGTAAGTCCTATCCTACATTGGATAAAGCACTGGCGCTGAAGGGCCATCAGCGCTGTCTGCTGTTGGCCCCCAATGAGTTATTAAAGAGGAGGAGGACATGGAGAAACTGTTGTCATTCCTACACCATTCACCTGATTTGGATACCCTCAAATGAAAGCTGAAAGTCTGCTCTTAATAAAAGCTCATCCTTTCAAATCCATTGTTGTCGTGTAGCCAAAATATGACAATTGTGTTTCATCCAGAGCCCTAAGGTCAGCCGACCAACTGCTGCTAAATGTACCCAGGTCTAGGCTCAAAACACGAGGGGACAAAGCTTTTTCCATTGCCGCCCCTAAACTGTGGAATAGCCTCCCCTTCCACATCAGGTCAGCCCAGACCCTTGAGTCCCAGCTTAAGACTTAGGCCTAACAAAATTAATAGTTGGTTTCCGGTTGCCGACCGACCCTGCCGATTTAGGTGCGACCCAATATATTTTATGAGTTTTTTAAAAAAATTATTAAAAATTATATATATTTTTTTTTAATAAAGTTTCATAGAAATCTTAGTCAAACATTTAGTATTATGGATATTAAACATGCTGGCAGAGTACATGCATCCATGTTGTGAACATTTTAATTAAATAAAGAAATTCCCTATCCATAGTCGCCGTGGGAAAGAATAAAATAAAAAAATAAAATAAAATAAATTCCCTACCTACCCATGGCCAAACTGACAACCAACAGGAAACCAACAATATATTTTACTTTGCCTCTCTTCTCCCTGGCCTTTGACCAGAGCTGAGCCTGCCTCCTAGGTTGTTACTTTTAGTCCTTTTATGCCTTATTTTTGTATTCTATTGCCCTTTTCTTATTTTATTTCTATCTTCTGAACCCCTGCACTTGTTTGTGTTTGCACTTTTATATTAGTATTATGTATTGTATGTGTTTTTTCTTTGCTCTATGTTTGTATCTGTGAAGCACCTGTGAAGGTACAGTCGCAACTGTTGTAAATGTGCTATATAAATAACGTTTATTATGATTAAGGAAAACTACAGCAGCAGACACATGGGCCTGTACTCGTATGTAAAGGAGAATACGAAGTATACTAAGGAGACTCATTATAATTATTGTGAAGTCTGAGCAGACCTCACGTCCCCACCTTGCGTCCCTCAGTCGGAAATGTTGTTGATTGACATCTTGGTATCCTACACCCCAATGGCTAAAATATTGACCTCCATACATGTTGACCTCCATCCATCAAAGCCATTATTGATGATCTTTCACCCTACACCACTTCATTACTGGACTGGAACTCTGGACCTTATCACACTTTCTGGTGATTGGCTTATGCTTAAGGCCTGTGTATGTCAATCTGTAGGCAGCCAGAGTCTGCACTGAATTAGGAAAATCTGCTTTTGCCTTCTGTGACCCCGACATGTGGAATTTTTTGCAATGAATTTTAAAACACTCCATTGGTCAGTTTAAATCTATAATAACCAACAATTTCACCTCAGTCTGTAGTTGTTTTAATTCATAAAAATTATTTAATTGATTCACTTTTGAATGAATACTGCACCATTTTGACCTTGACCCATTTTGAATCCAAAGCAATTGTGCAGGTTCTTGGCTGACTGTAAACCTGTATTTGAGCCAAATAGGATAGGATATGCACAAGTGATCACAGTTAGACATACAGTACAAACGCATGTGATTTCCACACCCTCCTTGCTCTTTGTGCTGTGGAGCCTAAAAAGAAAGAAAGGTGAATGTTGAAGTGGTGGGGTTTTTATTAGACTGCAGCAAAAAATAAATGGACATCCACCAATAGACAAAGTAGGGCTGATGATGATGTGGTCACCTTGGTTTTGCCCAACCTTCTGCTAGTTTGCTTCTTTAACACTGTGACCCTTCTCTACCATCTTATGAGTTATGAGTTTAAAGCTTTTCTTTAGGTTGAAACAGAGAAAGGTAATGCGCGAGCAGAGAAACAAGGACCTCTCAACTGTAAAAACATAAATTTCGGACCCGCCAACAATTTATTTTTATCATAAATTCGTAATTTAATAATTTATTTGGGGGGAAAAGCAATACTTTTATTCTGCATCTTTCTAAAAGCTCTGTGGATGTATTTTTAAATGATTAGTCTACATAAAGATTGTATCTATAGCACCAAAAAACCCTGAAAGCCACTCCAATGCAAAAGTCCCAAGTAAAATAAGGTAATATTGACAATGCTCTTGACCAATGGGAGGTTGTGATTTGTTTGTTTATGTTTTTGTTCCCGTCTAGGTGGAGGCCCTGACCCATCAGAACAGGGCGACCACGGTGCATGCTGTACGAGACTCTGAGCTGGCCAAGCTACCAGAAGGGGCACTCAGCTCCATCAAGAGGAAGTTCCCTCAGGTGAACAGATGAACCATGTTTAATGAGTTTATTTGGCAAGATACTCAAGTCAACGAAGATCAATAAATGTGGTGCAGACCTGGGCCCTATTCTCCGTACCTGGTTCAACTAAGTCGATCAAAAGTCCCATTATCCAGATTCAATTAACCCGATGTTTGAATCCAGGCTTTCCCTGTTCCTCGAACGCTGATTCAGTCTCGTTAATTCGAACCAGACTTGATACTCAGGATAATTGTTTCTAATGGCATTGATTGATTGAAAACTTTATTAACAGATTGCAGAATGGGTACAATACAGTACGGCTCAATAACCTCGCAGACAAGTTAAATGCATAATCTATAGGCTAATTTTAAGTCTCTCATCATTACCCCAATCAATCAGATTATATTTCTTTAAATGTGCCTGCTGGCAGTAGGCTTAATGGAATGAATAATCGAATGAGATCTTGCTAGCGAAAATTATTAGTTAAACTCTTTCAGAATAAGTAGAGAAAAACAAGCCCAAAGAGTATCTAATTGATATGAATTAATAGATACTTTATGAGGATATCTGTACTGTATGTGCTAGGTATCATGTACTATATAAATACATGGTTCCAAAGGTTTTCAAGGCGCGACCCCCGAAATAACGTGTCAGAGAGGCTTGGAGGCTATACAGTTTCACTATTAATCAGGTTTTAATCTGTTTCGGACATCATCCATACATGCATTGAATTGATTAACCTTTGGTTTATACCAGTGGCACCAGTCATGTTAATCACCTTCTTGTTCATCATCAGATAACACTAACAGTGCTTGAACAGATAAATGCATTTTCTCAAATGCATTCATTAAAACGGCAAAGGCTTGCAATTGCTCATTAATTTTCTCAAGTCACATCCACGTCATCAAATCCGTCAAACAGCGCATCTCCTCAAACATTTTAATCCCAGTTACAATATCACAATAATGTGTGAGTGACACAATTCAACAATCCACATATTCAGATTTGTCGTAATTCATATCCACAATTCATGCATGAAGACGCTTCAATTTATGCTTGAATGAAACACAATCCGGGTGCAAATACATCCACAGCCGAGAATATGAAACTTATCAGAGCCAAACGCCCGATAGGTTTCATTCATTAAAAATATCTAGTTAGCCGGATCATTTTCAGGATAACTTGACTTAAACTAGACCTTTCGGTTCCCCGACGTGCTATTTTCTAAATCACTATGGCAACAGATCAAAAAGTTTGAACCTGGTCGAGGGCAGGGTTTAGTTCAGTTAGCTGGATAACCTGCATGGCCACGCCCTCGCAAAGAAATGCCAGCTCCCTTCCTGAAATAATTCTCACAGTCTAGATCCCATTTTACCATTCTGAATTATGTTTTTGTGCTGTTTTTATAGAGGGGGCTTTTGAAATGTAAAATAATATACCTAAAATGCTGATAATGAATCATATTCAGCCTATGGATTTACTTTGTTCTAAATAATGCACGTCATATATACGGCGCTCGCGAGGTGCGATATACACACTATGTGGTTATTTTAATAACGGCGCATTGCAAATGTGAATCCTGCGGAATGTTTTTAATGAATAACATATCAGGCTTTGGCTCTGATTCGTTTCATATTCTTTGCTGTGGATATATTTGCACCCGGATTGTGTTTCATTCAAGCATAAATTAAAGCGTCTTCATGCGTGGATGTGGATATGAATTACGATGAATCTGAATATGTGGATTGTTGAATTGTGTCACTCACACGTTATTGTGATATTGTAACTGGGATTAAAATGTTTGAGGAGATGCACTGTTTGACGGATTTGATGACGTGGATGTGACAATCTGCATATGGCTCGCCGACAACAAACTATCATTACACATGGGCAAAACAGAGTCCATTCTCTTCGGTTCAAATAACAAACTCAGCAAGACCGACGGCTTCTCAGTTACAGTGGGTGACAATATTGTCACAAGGAAAGATGAAATTACCTACCTGGGTTCCATCCTAGAGGCTAATCTTTCCTGTGACAAAATGGCATCCAATGTAATAAAAAAAGTCAATCAACAAACTCGATTCTTGTACCGGATCTCCTCCCTGGTAAACAAGAATACCCTGAAGACTCTGGCAGGAACACTCATTCAAGGGTACTACGACTATGCTTGCACCTCATGGTACCAAAGCACCTCAAAGGCACTAAAAACCAAATTACAAACTTCTCAAAACAAACTAGTCAGACTACTGCTTGACCTGACTCCTAGAACCCACCTCACCCCTGCACACTTTGCCAACCTAGGATGGCTTAGAGTAGACGACAGAGTACAGCAACTTGCAATGGGCCTGGTCTACAAGATACACTACACGACCAAGGTACCCATGTACATGTCAAAATACTTCCCAAAGGTCAGTGAATTCCACGATCACAACACCAGAGGGAGCTCCACAAATCATGTAAAACCCAGATTCGGCTCAAAAAAGGGACTAAACACGTTTCGCAATTATGCCACAACAATGTGGAACGCCCTACCCAAAGCTGTAAAGGAATGTGAATCACTACCCACCTTCAAAAACACTCTCAAAGAACACCTACGGGAGACTGCAATTCAAAACTGGCCCCTACAAATGTCCTAACCCAGTTGTACAATAAAGACCAAGCATGGCTTTGTCAGTATTCCAATGTACCCAACCCCCCCCCCCCCCACCTCCAATGTACAGCCCCACCCAACCCCACCCCACCTACCCAACCTCCTCCAATGTACAGTTTCTATGTCAAATGTATATCAGTATTCCAATGTACAGTGTCCCCCCCCCCCCCCTACCCAACCCCCCCCCCCCCCCCACCTCCAATGTACAGCCCCACCCCACCTACCCAACCTCCCCCAATGCACAGTTTCTATGTCAAATGTATATACACTCTTTTTCCGGATTTTCTTAGTATCACAAACAGTACTGTATTTGAAAATCTGGTATGTCATAATGTATAGATGTAGCAGTACTGTCTATCTGTATGTCGTGTGTGTCATATGATTAATTGAAAATGGGGGACCCTGATGGAAACAAGACGAAAGTCTTTCTCAGGTCTGCATCCTCTTAACAATTGTATGTATTGAGCTGTACTGTACTGTACCCATTCTGCAATCTGTTAATAAACTTTTCAATCAATCAATCAAAACTTGAGAAAATGAATGAGCAATTGCAAGCCTTTGATGTTTTGATGAATGCATTTGAGAAAATGCATGTATCTGTTCAAGCACTGTTAGTGTTATCTGACGATGAACAAGAAGGTGATTAACATGACTGGTGTCACTGGTATAAACTAAAGGTTAATCAATTCAATGCATGTATGGATGATGTCCGAAACAGATTAAAACCTGATTAATAGTGAAACTGTATAGCCTCCAAGCCTCTCTGACATGTTATTTCGTGGGTCGCGCCTTGAAAACTTTGGGAACCATGTATTTATATAGTACATGATACCTAAGCACATACAGTACAGATATCCTCATAAGTATCTATTAATTCGTATCAATTAGATACTCTTTGGGCTTGTTTTTGTCTACTTATTCTGAAAGAGTTTAACTAATAATTTTCGCTAGCAAGATCTCATTCGATTATTCATTCCATTAAGCCTACTGCCAACTGGTACATTTAAAGAAATATAATCTGATTGATTGGGGTAATAAAATTAGCCTATAGATTATGCATTTAACTTGTCTGCGATATCTTCCCGTTAGAAAATCATTGTTTTCTGGGATCGACACCTCCCCCTTTTCAGGTAAAACGGCCACGCGCAATTATTCTGATTACTGAAGTCTGGTTCGAATTAACGAGATTGTTTGAGACCGAATCAGCCTTCGAGAAACCGAGATAGCCTGACATCAATCATCGGGTTAATTTAAGTTGGCTAATAGGACTTTTGATCGACTTAGTTGAACCAGGTATGGGGAACGGAGCCCAGACATCCACCACATTCACTCATCTCTGTTGTCTTTGCCTTTTGTTTAGATTTTATTGTCACGTCAGTATATAGTTTTTACAGCATAAAGAGTGAAATTATTTAGTCTTGGTTCCTCGACTGCAGCAGCAACATCCATACAATAAGAACAAGAATAGGATAAAAATACAAGCAATGAAAATAGTATAAAGTAGCAGCAGGAGACAAGGTTGAAGTCACTCTGAATATAATACAGTATAATATAGTTCTAAATATAGTACAGTATAATATAGCCCTAAATATAGTACAGTATAATATAGTTCTAAATATAGTACAGTATAATATATCTCTAAATATAGTACTGTATAATATAGTTCTAAATATAGTACTGTATAATATAGCTCTAAATATAGTACAGTAGAATATAGATCTAAATATAGTACAGTAGAATATAGCTCTAGATATAGTACAGTAATCACTGTATGGGTGTAGTGTGTGCAATATGCGGGTGGGCATGCCCCAGTAAATATGCATGTAGATTGTTTTCATGTTTTATGCGTTGTATACATCTGTTTTGGTCTGTGTGGGTGTGTGTGAGTGGTGGGTGGGCAGGCAGCAGGCTGTTCTTGGTTCATGATTGCTTGGGGGGGTAAACTGTCCTGGAGCCTGCTGTCTCGGGCTCCGTGGCTGCGGGATCGTTTGCCAGAGCCATCAGCTGAAACAGTGCGTGGTCGGGGTCTTTGTTAATCCTGCGGGCCTCGCTGACACACCGTCTGTTGTGTATATATCCTGGATGGAGGGAAGCTCACATCCACTGATGTTCTGGGCTGTTCGCACGATCCTCTGTAGCGCTTTGCGATTGAGGGCAGAGCCGTTTCCACACCAGGCGGTGATGCATCCAGTCAGGATGCTCTCTGCTGTGGCTCTCAAAGAACGCCCTTAAGATCTGAGGTGGAAGAGGCGTTGCTGTGCCTTCCTCACCACATGCGAGGCATACTCGTCTCAGGTCAGGTTCTCGGTGATGTGAACACCAAGGAACTGTTGACTCTCCACTGCTGACCTGTTGATGTTTATGGGGTCTAGCTTCTCTCCTCCTCTCCTGTAGTGCATGACCAGCTCCTTGGTCTTATACATGCTGAGTGAGAGAGAGGTTGTTCTCCTGGCACCACTTTGCCAGGTTGGTGATCTCTCCTGTCGGCCATCTCATTGTCATTGGAGAACCAGCCTAGGACTGTTGTCTTCTGTGAACTTAATAATCACGGTTGTGGGTGTACAGATAGTAGAGGAGGGGGCTCAGGACACAGCCCTGGGTGTACACAGGGAGTAGAGGAGGGGGCTCAGGACACAGCCCTGGGTGTACAGGGAGTAGAGGAGGGGGCTCAGGACACAGCCCTGGGTGTACAGGGAGTAGAGGAGGGGGCTCAGGACACAGCCCTGGGTGTACACAGGGAGTAGAGGAGGGGGCTCAGGACACAGCCCTGGGTGTACACAGGGAGTAGAGGAGGGGGCTCAGGACACATCCCTGGGTGTACAGGGAGTAGAGGAGGGGGCTCAGGACACAGCCCTGGGTGTACAGGGAGTAGAGGAGGGGGCTCAGGACACAGCCCTGGGTGTACAGGGAGTAGAGGAGGGGGCTCAGGACACAGCCCTGGGTGTACACAGGGAGTAGAGGAGGGGGCTCAGGACACAGCCCTGGGTGTACACAGGGAGTAGAGGAGGGGGCTCAGGACACATCCCTGGGTGTACAGGGAGTAGAGGAGGGGGCTCAGGACACAGCCCTGGGTGTACAGGGAGTAGAGGAGGGGGCTCAGGACACAGCCCTGGGTGTACAGGGAGTAGAGGAGGGGGCTCAGGACACAGCCCTGGGTGTACAGGGAGTAGAGGAGGGGGCTCAGGACACAGCCCTGGGTGTACAGGGAGTAGAGGAGGGGGCTCAGGACACAGCCCTGGGTGTACAGGGAGTAGATGAGGGGGCTCAGGACACAGCCCTGGGTGTACAGGGAGTAGAGGAGGGGGCTCAGGACACAGCCCTGGGTGTACAGGGAGTAGAGGAGGGGGCTCAGGACACAGCCCTGGGTGTACAGGGAGTAGAGGAGGGGGCTCAGGACACAGCCCTGGGTGTACAGGGAGTAGATGAGGGGGCTCAGGACACAGCCCTGGATGTACAGGGAGTAGTTTCAAGTTTCTTTAATAGTTGTCATACAGAAGTACAGAATGTAGAGGAGGGGGCTCAGGACACAGCCCTGGAATCTGCCTTGCCTATACTACTACCTACTATGCTAATATGTCTATACTACTATGCACTCAAGACTGTAGTTCAACTCGAGGTGTGTGTGTGTGTGGGTTGTGTGTGTATGGGTTGTGTGTGTGTGTGTATTTCAGGTTGTGACCAGGTTAATCCACCTACTGGGCCAGAAGATACTTCAGCAAGTCAACGGACCTCTGACAGGTGTGTGTGTGTGTGTGTGTGGGTCTGTGTGTGTGTCCTCTTCTCTACCCTATTTGTTTCAGCTTATCTTGTTCAAACATGGACAATATTCTTAAGTGCGGTTTAACCCTTCATCTACACAGGTTTATTTTGTTTTGACTTGTCTAAATATATTATATCTAAGTATATTCATATTATATTCACATACATTTTGAGTTTGAGTTGTAGATGGAAAATATGCAATTTTTTATATTGGAACTTTGTTACGCCGGCATAAATTAAAACATAAGCCTGTTTTACTCCAGTCTAAACAAACATTACCAATGTAAACAAATGTATTAGACCCCCAAAATATTGCAAATACAGGTCTGTCTGGTGTTATTCCTTGTGTCTAGAACACGGTCAAATATATTATTTGTTTGTTGGTTTATGTTTGCATCATGGATTGGGCCTTGAACCTGTGTAATATCTGAGTGTTGGGGCTGGGCCCCACTGATCTGTTGTGTCTGTCCCTCTACGTTGGTTTTAAATTATTCTTCAATGAGCAGCCATTTGTTGGACAGGGCTGGCGATCACTTGGTCTCGATGATACGTCACCTCCATCCGTAGCAAAGCTGTTGTGTTTCTGCAAACGCACGCTGTAGCTTCTAATAAAAAACAAACCAATGGGAGAGCAATGCCTTCCGTCTGTTTGAACTCTGTTTTGTGATGGATCAGTGTGTCCGCTCCCTTACGTGCTAATAAGTGGATTTAAATGGAGCTCAGGAGGTAGAGCGGCCGTTTGGTAATAGAAAGGTTCTCTGTTAGATTCCGAATCCTCCTGGGTAGCGCGTCGAAGTGTCCTTGAGCAAGACACTCTCGATGAGCAGGTTGTACAGGCTCTATTCAAGATTCAAGAGGTTTATTCATCACATACATACATACACAAGACATACTGTATAGTGAAATGAAGGTGGCCATGCCCGCTTTGATGCAAAAAATACAAATAATAATAGAATACAAGAATAGAATACAAATAAAATAAAATAGACATGATAAAAATAAAGATAAAATACGAAAGGCAATGAGTCCTATGTACACTTTCTATACAATATACAGTTCTGCCCTATGTCACTATGCTATCCTAACTATACTATACAAAAACATCCATCCATAGGTGTGTGAATGTGAGGCATTTGGATAAAAGCTGTTCTGTAAATGCAGTCCATTCACCATTTGTTTACCAAATAAAGCATGAGTAACGTGTGTGTGTGTGTCCCCCAGCCCGCAGCCTGGCCCTCCACACCCCGGGCAGTAAGTGGGACGCTGGGAACCAGGCCTCTAACCTGTCCACCGTGGCGGTGCTGCCGGTGTCTGAGGACGTCCCGTTAACCGCCTTCACCCTGGAGCTGCAGCACGCGCTCATTGCCATCGGTACACACACACACGCACACACACACACAGGAACACACACAGGAACACACACAGGAACACACACACACACACACAGTCAGGAACACACACATGTACTGTATACAGACATACAAAATTACTCACACAGTCACTCACTCACTCTGGGTCCGGTCCACATGTCTGGGATTGGGAAGATTTCAATGTCCCGGATAAATGATAGAAATGTTGGTTTTAATTTTGGTAATCTGTTTATTGAGCTTATTGCTCAATCAAAACAATCACAGTTACCATTTCAGTGGCAAAAGCAAGCACTTTTACTGGACGTACAAAATTTAAATAAGAGGGAATTATTTTCACAGGACACTATGACTGGACCGATTTCATTATGTCAGACCTTAACAGATTCTTCTGGTAAAATAATGTAAATGATCGGATAACTGCACTCTACACGCCTCCTCCACACATACAGCCCTCCTTCTCACTCTCACTCCTCCACACATACAGCCCTCACTCTCACTCTACACGTATCCACACATACAACTCTCACTCTACACTCCTCCACACATACAGCCCTCCTTCTCACTCTACACTCCTCCACACATACAGCCCTCCTTCTCACTCTACACTCCTCCACACATACAGCCCTCCTTCTCACTCTACACTCCTCCACACATACAGCCCTCCTTCTCACTCTACACTCCTCCACACATACAGCCCTCCTTCTCACTCTACACTCCTCCACACATACAGCCCTCCTTCTCACTATACACTCCTCCACACATACAGCCCTCCTTCTCACTCTACACTCCTCCACACATACAGCCCTCCTTCTCACTCTACACTCCTCCACACATACAGCCCTCCTTCTCCTTCTCACTCCTCCACACATACAGCCCTCACTCTCCTTCTCACTCTACACTCCTCCACACATACAGCCCTCCTTCTCACTCTACACTCCTCCACACATACAGCCCTCCTTCTCACTCTCACTCCTCCACACATACAGCCCTCACTCTCCTTCTCACTCTACACTCCTCCACACATACAGCCCTCCTTCTCACTCTACACTCCTCCACACATACAGCCATCCTTCTCACTCTACACTCCTCCACACATACAGCCCTCACTCTCCTTCTCACTCCTCCACACATACAGCCCTCCTTCTCACTCTCACTCCTCCACACATACAGCCCTCCTTCTCACTCTACACTCCTCCACACATACAGCCCTCCTTCTCACTCTCACTCCTCCACACATACAGCCCTCCTTCTCACTCTACACTCCTCCACACATACAGCCCTCCTTCTCACTCTACACTCCTCCACACATACAGCCCTCCTTCTCACTCTACACTCCTCCACACATACAGCCCTCCTTCTCACTCTACACTCCTCCACACATACAGCCCTCCTTCTCACTCTACACTCCTCCACACATACAGCCCTCCTTCTCACTCTACACTCCTCCACACATACAGCCCTCACTCTCCTTCTCCTTCTCACTCCTCCACACATACAGCCCTCACTCTCCTTCTCCTTCTCACTCCTCCACACATACAGCCCTCCTGTACCGTTTCCTCCAGGTTTCGCACGCACACTATTCTCTGCTGGGGACGTGCCGATCATGGGATTTTGAGTGCGATCATCACGGCTCGTCAAGACAAACCGCCGCGCCTCCAGGTGCTGTGGTTGGAACGTATGATCTGTTTACTGAACAGGCTGAGCAGAGACGGTCCTCGCGGGTCGTTCCTTCTCCTCTGCCTTAAGACGCGGTTTCCATTTCAATCACATTATTCTTCCTCTCCTCAGGTTTTTCTTTCCAGTGCAGGCCGTCGTCAATTTAATAGCCTACACCAGGGAAAAACGAACGCTGAAACATAGGAATACATTGTGTGTATAAGAGCGCTTTGAGATTTGCTCCACAACTATAAAGCGCCCTACAAATCAAATATATTATTATTAACGCACTTCAGTGCAACGAGGCCGTCCCGGGTTATACTCCCGGACCCGGCGACATTTGCCGAATGTCTCCTCCCCATATCGTCTCCCATCCTTCCTCTCTGTCTATCCAATAAAGCAATAAAATGCAAAAAAAATTATCTTTAAAAATATATATATATTATTATAATTATTAATAAGGGCGGATTCAATACAATTCATTAACCGTTGCTTCTGTATGAATAGTTACGACCGATTGCACTAACTCCAATATGCCCAATATACCCAAACCCCATAACTCCCAATAGGTCATGTTATTACATATTGGCGACACCAACACAGAGCTTCATAATCTCTGGCTGACCCTGCTGTGTTCAATGATATGCTAATATATAAATACTTTGTTCCTTCACACACAGGTCCCACTCTCCTACTGACCAGCGACACCATCAAACAGAGCCTCGGAGCTGCTGCACTGGACAGGTAGCTGTGTGGCGTCTCGTAGAGCTGTGTGACATGTACTGTAGAGCTTTGTGATATGTAGAGATGTGTGATATAGTATGTAGAGCTGTGTGATGTGTAGAGCTGTGTGATATAGTATGTAGAGCTGTGTGATGTGTAGAGATGTGTGATATAGTATGTAGAGCTGTGTGATGTGTAGAGCTGTGTGATATCTAGAGATGTGTGATATCTAGAGATGTGTGATGTGTAGAGATGTGTGATGTGTAGAGCTGTGTGATGTGTAGAGCTGTGTGATGTGTAGAGCTGTGTGATGTGTAGAGCTGTGTGACGTGTAGAGATGTGTGACGTGTAGAGATGTGTGATATCTAGAGCTGTGTGATGTGTAGAGCTGTGTGACGTGTAGAGCTGTGTCATGTGTAGAGCTGTGTGATATCTAGAGCTGTGTGATGTGTAGAGCTGTGTGATGTGTAGAGCTGTGTGACGTGTAGAGATGTGTGACGTGTAGAGATGTGTGATATCTAGAGCTGTGTGATGTGTAGAGCTGTGTGATGTGTAGAGCTGTGTGATGTGTAGAGCTGTGTGATGTGTAGAGCTGTGTGACGTGTAGAGCTGTGTGACGTGTAGAGATGTGTGACGTGTAGAGCTGTGTCATGTGTAGAGCTGTGTGATGTGTAGAGCTGTGTGATGTGTAGAGCTGTGTGATGTGTAGAGCTAATACTGTAGGGCCATTCATCTGCGCTGGATCCAGGAAATACCGGACCTTTCTTTCCAATCTAAGCAGTGGGTACAATCAGTCAGTACCACATTCCCTTTCTCTTCCCAGTGTCCATGAGTACCGTCTGTCCAGTTGGCTGGGCCAGCAGGAGGACATCCACCGCATTGTCCTTTACCAGACCGACTACACCCTGACCCCCTGGACCCAGCGCTGCATCCGACAGGCCGACTGCATCATCATCGTGGGCCTGGGGGAGCAGGACCCTGCCGTTGGAGAGGTGAGAGGGGGGAGAGTTGGTGGGTGGCAGAGAGAGAGAGGGGTGAGAGGAAGGTTGGCACCTTGCACGGTTGCCTTCCGCCGTCGGTGTGCGAGTGAATCGTGAATGGGAGGCACAAGTTGTAAAGTGCTTTTGTGACCAGGCTGGCCTACTGTACCTTTTGTTTGCGTCTTCCCTGTTGCTCCGGTAGGACATTTTTATTCTCTCAGCAGGTGCATAACATTACTCTAATTACATAGCCTATTATACTAAGAAGTGGTGTGCCCCTAGTGGTGTGCCCCCATTAACACTTTGAGTGCCAACGACGAGATATCTCGTTTGTTCATGCCCAACCATTCAGTGCCAATGACGAGAGATCTAGTTTTTTTGTTTTATTAGCGATTTGAATTCATATTTCATCAATCTAGCCTCACGTTACCACTGCAAACTCTCTCTGAGCTCCATTGGGAAAATACCACCCCTATCGTCTCTCCCTGTGGTACTGCACCCCTTTGGAATGGATTGAATGAAACGCATGGGGGGGAAATATCCTGCTTCCACATTTGACCACCCAGCGTTGGATCAATAAACGCGATCGATATTTGGAATGGCGATCAGGAATTGGAATAATCTTTTTGGAGAACATCTGATCTGAGGTAAGGAATCTATTTTACCAGTCTTAGGATAATCAGAGCTTTTTTCACAGAGATATCAACGTGTGCCCTGTGTGTGTGTGCTGATCAGGAAATGAGCTAATCGATTTTTCAGCCCGCTTCTATAGCGTGCATAAGTACACATATACTATCGATAATCTAGCGTTTATTTTAAAACGATTCATAAATAGTCCGAAAAAATTACAACGTTTTTTGTGTATTCCAGAATATTCCAGTAAAGGGCGTTTATCACAGAATCTTAATATTTTCCTGAAACTTTCAAAAAACAAGAGTTTTTCAAAATGGTATAAAACGGAAATGAACCGATTTAAAGAAAAGAGAAAAAATACATTTCGACAATGTTGACTGCAAACAAGTCATTGATAAGCGACGGCCAGATTATACACATAGCCATCATTTAAGATGTAGTTTATGCGTTCGCAAATATGAGAGCTCTATCATTGAATTGGACGCTGGCACGCAACAGGGTTCTGGGGCACCCGACCTCCGGCACGGAAAGTGTTAATATTCAAAACATAAATACAATACCATAAACGATACAACTTCCTGTCGGTTTTGGCTTCTACAGAAAGGCTTTAAAAAAGATATTGCATCCCTTGGCAGGTACGATGCAAAAAGAAACTCACCATGAACCCACCTGATTTTAAATCAAGGTTTGGTTGATCAACTAATCAAGAGCACCTGCGTCAATTAACTCCTGACAAACAAGACATGTCCAGTTACTGTTTTTTTTTTTATACTTTATTGTGTCAAAGAAAGTCATTTTACATTTAGGTATAGTATGTGTACCCACATACATAACTGCACATATCCATACTTACATACGTACATACACACACAAATGTACATACGCATATTTTAAATCTTGACACTTTTTTTTCTTTTTTAACCCATCACCCATACAAAAAACAAGAGACATAAACACAAACAAAGGGGTGAGCAGCAGTATAGATCCTGGACTGGTATACATCTAATATCCATCCCTACTCGTCCCCACATACATATACAAGAAAAATAACAACAACAGTAATAATAGCAAATAAATTTAAAATGAAATAATAGAAAAAAAAGAAAAAAAAACCAAGCAAAAAATAAAAATTGAATAATAATAATATGTTACAGTTACTGTTTTAAGGTCTGAAATGATTGTAGTGCTGAATTATTGTTACGCATGAATAGTGAAATATAGACAAACCAGACATGGAGTATCTCCTTCACAGCTTTGGATACACTTTTGGATATAAATGCAGTCCATTGATATTACAGGGTACAGTAAGTAGGACTCTACAGTGCATCCAGCCTGACAGGCTGACAGCTATACGGTTGGAGAGCAGCACTCTGTCTCTGGGGAGATGAATACTTAGACCAGATTGCATGTTAATGGTGAAATTATAAGTATTTTCACTGCATCTAAGGGGAGAAAAGGGGAGAAATCACGGCGCCAGTGGACTGAGAACTAATGGCTGCATCTGTAGTGTGGGTGGGGGGTTGGAAAGGGTTGTTGACACCAATTGCCAAACTAGAGCTTTGCCAGGTGCTGAGATGTCTTGCTTTCTAAAATTGCATTTCAGCGTTCCGTAATTGGCCCATTCGATTCAATTGCGTTCTTAGGTTCATGTCCACACGAATCCGGATATTTTGCCAAACACATTTTCTTCTACGTTTGGGCCTTTCATCCACACGTAAACGGCATTTTCGGAAAAGTAAACGGAGATTTTCGGAAAAACGCATTTTAACTCATTCCCCGCCAACAACGATTATACTCGTTATTGGGCGTCATCGCCATCGCCATACTCGTTATTTAATAGTATTTCCTTTTTTGTCATTTTTAATATTCTATTCAATGTCATGGACCTGTATGTTGCCACAGGAAGGGATTTTGAGATCGCCAAAGTGCAATACCGGCCGCATCCTGCCAGATGGCAGTGTCGCCCACCCTTTGAAACCTTATATCTAACTCTGTTACACTCAAATGTCTCCGGGCGCTATATTTAGACGGAGCCGAGTAAGTCGTTTCATCCGACCACCTCATTCCAAACTATCTTAAAAATAGCACCTTTTTAAATTATCCACGTTATACAATCCCAATGTATGTGCATCACAATGAACCCAATGAACCCGCTGTATTGTGGAAATGACTTTGGGATATAATGGATTGACCGCAGATGGAAATGAGCTGATAGCTAAATCTGGTGAAATGCATCTCCTCTCATTAATTGAGATTAATGTATGTTGTACACGGTCCCTGACAAACTAAAAAATAAACTAAACCCGGGAATCACTCCTAAACAGCTTGTTTAATTTTTTTCGCTTTTGTTATGTTTTTTTTTATTGCTTTATTGCTACTGGGCAGTCCAGTAGAGAGAGACAGAGGAGGAATGGGAGACAGAGTGGGGGGAAGACATTCGGCAAATAACGACACGGCCGACCCGGGTTCGACTCCCGAACCCGGGTCGGCCGTGTCGCGGCTGAGCGTGCTATGTGGTTCGCCACTGGGGCGCCCACAGCTTGTTTAATTATGATCATTTGTGATATTCTAGTCGTTATCAATCATTATGAAAGCAGTTGGCCTCCAAGCTGTTCACTTGATTCTCACTCAGCTATAGCCTTTGTTGTGAGCACCTCTGTCGGCCCCTATGGATGAACTTAAATGGGTCCTAGTTTATGGTTAATCAGTCGTGCTTCTAAACAACCAGAACTATCCCATTTTAAACATAGGTAGCAGAAAGTCATTGTGGACCCAGGAGTCCGGGCTTGCTGGGTTTGTCATCAGAAGCTGTTGCAGCAGGGTTAGCCTCTGAGCTTTGTTACATAGATCGTTTTAGTGTTGGATCTTTTATGAGAGGAGTTTGATTAGATTAGATTCAATTGTATTGTCATTATACAGCACAAGTACAGTACAACGAAAAGACGTTTGGTATCCAATCAGAGTGCAAATGTAACTGTAAAGTTCAATAGTAGTATACAATGTACAGGTGATTAAACGTGAGCCTGTGTAGCCCAAGATTGGGTACTACACCGTGCTGGTGAAGGAGGCAATTTGTTTTTACTTGAACTTGAGGACTGCAAACTTTATTTGCAAAGCTTAGCTCTATACTTTATACTTATAGCACATGCATGAGCCTGGTCTCTTTTGAAAGATAACATTCTGAGTTTACTAATGCAAAAAAGGAAAATCACTTTTAGTGCTAATGAAATAGAGTAACAGAGGTCTGAACTTGAGTTGAACTTGAACTTGTGTACTCACATTTTTCTTTAATGGTTGCAAGATTCCATATTCTAATATTCCAGCATATAGGTATGAGCTGGAAAACACAGCGGTTCCATAGCCTGAAGTCTTATGTAGTACAAAACTATAAAAATCCGTTCAGAAATGAGTCTTTGAGAGATGTTTTAGTAAAACCGACACAAAAAAAAGCTTTCCAAAATCCATTTCCTCATCCACCGCCGTGCATTCTGGTTACCTGACCAATAATTTTTGCCATCAGCGGTGATTGGTCAGTTCTGGAGCGTATACAGTCCGGGTGGTCATCACTAATGTTGGTGTGCGTTAGTGTGTTAGTGTTGGTGTTAGTGTGTTAGTTAGTGCTAGTGTTGGTGTCAGTGTTAGTTAGTGCTAGTGTTGGTGTCAGTGTGTTAGTTAGTGCTAGTGTTGGTATTAGTGTGTTAGTTAGTGCTAGTGTTGGTGTCAGTGTGTTAGTTAGTGCTAGTGTTGGTATTAGTGTGTTAGTTAGTGCTAGTGTGTTAGTTGGTGTTAGTGTGTTAGTTAGTGCTAGTGTTGGTATTAGTGTGTTAGTTAGTGCTAGTGTGTTAGTTGGTGTTAGTGTGTTAGTTAGTGCTAGTGTTGGTATTAGTGTGTTCAGGGTTCAGGGTGTTGGGGCATAATGCCCTTGAAAATGGACAAAATGCCCTCGAAAATCAGTTAAGGGGGGCACTTAATGCCCCCGACAGTTTACTAATTATATATATTTATCCGGTAATGGAGCGTCTGTGTATCGTACGGTTCAGATGACGCGCAAATAAAAAAAATCATTTGGCGGAGCCGGTGTTCTGCACTGGCTGCAGGCAGCAGCACTGCAGCCAGCCAGGTGCTAGTCAGTTTGTGTAAAAATGGCACGCACAATATAAATCAATCTTCATTACGACTTTAAAAACATAGCCATTAACATTACATAGGCCTACACACATCTTGCCATAGCGTTAGCAGTTTGTACAATGTTTGTAGCTGTTAGCTAGCTAGCCCTTCACAACAACAGCTAACACCGTAGCTACTAGCTACTGTAGCAGAGGAGGAAATGGGAGTCTGAAAGGCGGGGTGTTTAAAGACAATGATAGGCGTTTATTTAACATCCAAGAAGGCTAACATACAACTGTGTTTTACTAACTCCAACCGGGACTATTATCGCTTTCGTGCTGCTTGTTGATGTTATGAACTGCTCCTAACGTGACCGGAGCTGAAGGTGCCACACGCTAAAATGTCCGTGGGGACCCGGCGCCAACCCATAGATAGTTCCAACTCACCGAATTACGTAATCCACCACAGTTGCACTCAATATTTAAATAATGTTAGTCTAAATAAATGTAGACAGAAACATAATAATTTCAAGCAGAAAACGAATCTTTCCATTAAGAACTGACAATCAGGGAATTTAAACATGGTTGACATTGTTTTTGTGTGTTTATATTAATTAAAGAAAGGAAAGTCTAGTGCTGGCTGAGCATATTGTTTGTTTGTACTAAGTTAATACTTTGACAAATGTAGCCTATATTTTTCAGTCAGTTCGGTCTTTGTGTGCCAAACATTATTTAAGGCTGTAAACACTGTAAACCTTTTATTTTATTTTTAATAAATGAGAAGCATGTTTAGATTTGAGTGTTACATTTTTTTTTAATAAAAATTAACGTATATCGAACTGAAAACCGTGACCCCAAAATCGTGATACGAACCAAACCGTCCATTTTGTGAACCGTCCCACCCCTACCGTTTATCATAAAAATTCAGTGCCCCCGAAATACAAAAAAAAGCCCCCGAAAATCAATTAAGGGGGGCAAAAAAAGCCCTTGAATTTTTTTTTTAATTTCTAACCCTGAGTGTGTTAGTTAGTGCTAGTGTGTTAGTTGGTGTTAGTGTGTTAGTTAGTGCTAGTGTTGGTGTCAGTGTGTTAGTTAGTGCTAGTGTTGGTGTTAGTGTGTTAGTTAGTGTTGGTGTCAGTGTGTTAGTTAGTGCCAGTGTTGGTGTCAGTGTGTTAGTTAGTGCTAGTGTGTTAGTTAGTGCTAGTGTTGGTGTTAGTGCTAGTAGGAGCTCTGCAGAGCAGGTGGGTGTGTTTTGGTGGGAAGGGGATTAAGGTCACATCCCATCATACATAACTCACCCCTTTTTAATCACACCTCTGCCCCCTGGGTTTAGCTGCCTTAATGACTGTGAATAGTCCACACTTTATCCTTGGAGGGATGGTGGAGGTGGAGAGAGAGAGAGAGAGACTCTTTCTACCAGTTGACAATAAAAAAACACAAAAAAAACACAAGAAAGTTGGTACATTCTCTGACATAACTACGGTACCTATTTTTATACTCTACCTATACTATCGTCAATCGTTCCATTTCTAAAGATGTTGTCCTGCTTCAACAACAAGGTTGCTGGTATAAAGTGCACGTCATAGGAGGTGAGCTCCTTCCCTCTTTGTCTTCTGGTCATTGAGAGAAGACGGGGAGAAAATAAACAGACATTTCAGCCTGTGCTGATGTGTGCTTGAGTCGATGCTGGCGATTCCAAGCAATGAATGGGGGACGGGGGGACCAGGGTGTTTCTACCGGCAGTAGGGGATGACAACAGAGAGGTGGATCAATATTTGCTCAGGCACAGAATGAGTTATCACATGTTTTATTAAATGTCTTTCCTAGAGACACACACACACACACACGTGTGCATGCACATACATGGGATAGTATAGCTTAGCTATCAGCTTGGGGTCATTGGCCAGAGAAAGTGCCTTTCCTTTAATTTATAGCACGTTACACAGAGATATCCCCCCCCCCCAATATCCAACACCGTTATCGGCGCGTCATCCCTAGACCAAACCAACTGATTGATGAACTAACAGACAGAGAGGATATTATTAACAGACAGAGAGGATATTATTAGTTTGTTGTGATGAGTGCTTCATCACGTGGCTCTGATCCATGCGTCGCCGCCTCCTCCCTGCCAGCTGGAGCGCATGCTGGAGGCCAGCGCGGTGAGGGCCCAGAAGCAGCTGGTGTTGTTGCACAGAGAGGATGGACCTCCGCCCAAAGGAACCGTGGACTGGCTCAACATGCGCAGCTGGATCTCCAGACACCTGCACCTGGCTTGCCCACGCAGGGTGTTCTCCAAGAGGAGCCTGCCCAAACTGGTACGTGGTCCAACTAATCCAAAGTATAACATAAAAAAGTTATTTTGAGTTAATTGACTTGAAGTTAATTGACCCTGACTTAGAGACACACACACACACACACACACACACACACACACACACACACACACACACACACAATGGACATTATTCTGCTTTATCTATCTGTTCAACCTTAACTGTGAGTCTGCTTCTATTAATGCTTTGAGTCCATCTTTTTAATTTTCTCTGAGCTCTCGTTTCCTAATTCTCATTTCCCTCCTTTCATCTCTCTCTCTCTTCTTCAATGTACTCTGTTCTGTTCTCCTCTCTCCCCTCCCCTGGTCTCCTCCCCTGTCCCTTTCTCTCCTATTCTCCTCCCCTGTCCATCTCTCCACTCCCCTCCTCTCCTCCCCTGTCCATCTCTCCACTCCCCTCCTCTCCTCCCCTGTCCCTCTATCTCTCCTCCCCTGTCCCTCTCTTCTCCTCTTGCCTCTCCTCCCACGGTCCCCCTCTCCTCCCCTATCCCGCTCTCCTCTCCTCCCCTGTCCCTCTCTCCTCTCCTCCACTGTCCCTCTTTCCACTCCCCTCCTCTCCTCCCCTGTCCCTATCTCTCCTATTCTCCTCCCCTGTCTCTCCGCTCCCCTCCTCCTCCCCTGTCCCTCTCTCCGCTCCCCTCCTCTCCTCCCCTGTCCCTCTCTCCACTCTCCTCCTCTCCTCCCCTGTTCCTCTCTCCACTCCCCTCCTCTCCTCCCCTGTCCCTCTCTCCACTCCTCTCCTCCCCTGACCCTTTCTCTCCTATCCTCTCCTCCACTGTCCCTCTCTCCACTCCTCCCCTGTCCCTCTCTCCTCTCCTCCACTGTCCCTCTCTCCTATCCTCCACTGTCCCTCTCTCCTATCCTCTCCTCCCCTGTCCCTCTATCCACTCCCCTCTCCTCCCCTGTCCCTCTCTCCTCCTACCCTGTCCCTCTCTCCACTCCCCTCCTCTCCTCCCCTGGGTCTCTCTCCTCCCCTTTCTATTATATCCTCTCCTCCCCTGTCCCTCTCTCCTATCCTCTCCTCCCCTGTCCCTCTCTCTCCTCCCCTGTCTCTCTCTCCACTCCTCCCCTCCCCTCCCCTGCCCGTTTCTATTATATCCTCTCCTCCCCTGTCCCTCTCTCTCCTATCCTCTCCTCCCCTGGCCATCTCTCCACTCCCCTCCTCTCCTCCCCTGTCCATCTCTCCACTCCCCTCCTCTCCTCCCCTGTCCCTCTATCTCTCCTCCCTTGTCCCTCTCTTCTCCTCTTGCCTCTCCTCCCACGGTCCCCCTATCCCGCTCTCCTCTCCTCCCCTGTCCCTCTCTCCTCTCCTCCCCTGTCCCTCTCTCTTCTCCTCCCCTGTCCCTCTCTCTTCTCCTCTCCTCCCCTGTCCCTCTCTCCTCTCCTCCCCTGTCCCTCTCTCCTCCCCTGTCCCTCTCTTCTTTCCTCTCCTCTCCTGTCCCTCTCTCCTCTCCTCCCCTGTCCCTCTCTCCTCTCCTACCCTGTCCCTCTCTCGTCTCCTCTCTCCTCTCCAGAGGGAGATGTACCAGCGTGTATTCCAGAAGTCAGCTGATCGCCACTCAGACTTCTCCCGTCTGGCTCGTGTCCTCACTGGCAACACCATCGCCCTCATCCTGGGAGGGGGAGGGGCCAGGTACTGTAACACTTGTACTGTAGTTGCCAAGACGTTCATTAACCAAAACGACCAGGGGCCTCATTTATCAAAGCGTTTCTCCCTAGATTTGATCTCAGGATTATTAAAAAAAATATATATATGATAAAAACAGAGGGAAGTGATATATCTTGGCATTCATACATTGGATAATGAGAGAAAGCTTTTGACTTTAAGATTACTCATTCATAAATCACAACTTTGTCTTGGATTTGGTCATAAGCACAACATTTGTGCGGAAGAACCTTTTTATATTAAGGTCAGGGCCCAGGTGTATATTAGATGCACACACACACACACACACACACACACACACTCACACAGAATAATATAAAAATATCAGGAAGGGTTTGTTATTGTTGGTGTCCAGCGGGACCTTTTTTATGTCCACCCACCTCTCACCCCAGACCCCCGTTAACTAAACTCATTATCATTACAACATTGGTCTGTCTTCCTGTCCTTGTAGCCCTTGTCGTTTCTGAAGGAAAAAGAAAGTGCAAAGACGGAACAAAAATAAAGAGCCTCATTTATAACCTTAATACAGCTGTAGAGCTTTCTCTTTCAAAGCGGTAATAGTGATGGATTGCCTCTACTCCTAATGCATAAATGTTCTAGTTTCCTCTTCCTGATGCCTCTCTACCAGCTGGCTTCTCTTCTTCTGCTCGTTTGTTTTCTTTTCTCCCGTTTGTTTGTCCTCTTTTGTCCTCACGGTTGGCTCCTTAAATGTCTCTCTCTGTCCCCGTTCAGACCTGGTCTCTGAGATCCCATCTGGGCGACCCCATCACAAGCTAGACAGCTCTTAACCCGCTCACCGCCGCACTATCAAAACGGTTAACCCTTTCACTGTGACAATACACAGAAGGTTAACCCTTTCACTGTCACACGACAGCCGGTTAACGGCGACCGTCGGTTGTGTGATAGTAAAGGGTTAACCTTCTGTCGTGTGGCAGTCTGTTCACACACCCGGCATTAGAATGCCTCTCCTCCGCACGTGTCTCTCCTGCTGGTGATTCCTCGATATGCAAATAAACACTACACCTACATTAAGACTAATGCAAATTAGATAATGTAATAGGGTTTGATTGATTGATTGAAAATGTTATTAACGGATTGCAGAATGGGTACAATACAGTACGGCTCAATACACACAATTGTTAAGGGGATGCAGACCAGAGAAAGACTTTCGTCTTGTTTACATCAGGGTCCCCCATTTTCAATTCATAACATTTATGACATACACGACATACAGATACAGTACTGCTACATTCAGACATTCATGACGGACCAGATATACAAATATACAGTACTGTTTATTTACAGATGGAGTTTCTAAAAGAGATTAATATACATTTGAGGGGGAAGAAACTGTACATTGGAGGGGGTTGGGTGGGGGGGGGGTTTGGACATTTACCAGGGCCAGTTTCGAAATGTCAGCCTCCCGTGGGAGAGCGGTTTTGAAGGTGGGTAGGGATTCACATAATTTTACGGCTGAGGGTAGGGCGTTCCACATTGTTGTGGCATAATTGCTAAACGTGTTTAGTCCCTTGTTTGAGCCGAATCTGGGTTGAACATGATTTGTGGAACTCCCTCTGGTGTTGTGGTTGTGGTATTCACTGACCTTTGGGATGCGATTGTGCTGTGATTCGACCCCGAATGGTTAGAATGTGGCCATATAAGACTCAGACCACCTCCAAATGTCCCTCTCCAGATCTCAATGCGTGAGCAAGCCAAGCTGAGATCACTGAGCTCATTCTCCACCTTATTGAGATCATGTGTACAAAAAATCTAAGCAAATGAATAAAGGGAAGATGAGTAAACGGAAGGATTTGTAGATACAGTAATGAATGATAATCGATTTTAATTATAAATTCATATTTGACCTTGACCTTGACCTTATTATGGCCAAATCATACATCTATGGATAGGGAAAAGGCTCATCTTTCCAATGGCGGGGTTAAATCTGGATTTAGTAATTTCCTCACGGTTTTACGATAAAAGAGATATAATTAGCATTTCTCCGATAAATTCGTATTTTTGGTAAATCGTACAAAACATCGGTAAAAATTTAAATATACACTTTGACTGCTGTTTTGATAGGGGTATGGTATTTACTCTTGGAAAAAAAAAAGAAAAAAAACATTAACCTCTTAACATCCAAGGGCCCACATGTGGGCCCTCATGAGGACGATTCGCAATGCGCCACTTTGCTGACCTCTACCGGCTCGGGTGTGCATTTCTTTCGATACAATATATATAGATAGAATTAAAGCCCTATTTGATAGAGTTGATTGGCTGTACCTTGAACTAACATTGAAAGGTATGGGATTCAATAACACATTTATAGAATGGATAAAATGTTTATATAAAAATCCTAAGTCTAGAGTAAGGGTGAATGGTCACTGCTCTCACTTCTTTGACATACAGAGAGGGACACGCCAAGGAGACGTTTTGTCTCCATTACTATTCGCGATTGGCATAGAGCCACTAGCGGAGATGATTAGATCAAACCCTCAGATACAGGGAATAGATGACCAAAAAGGCATTACACACAAGATCTCGCTATTTGCTGATGACATTTTACTTTATATCAAAAACCCTTTAGAATCAATTCCAAACATAATGATGGATTTAAGAAATTACGGCGAACTGTCGGGTTATAACTTAAATGAGACCAAATCAGAAGCCATGATGATAGTGGGAACATGGCCAATACATCTGAATAGTATAGCACCCTTCCATTGGGCTAGAGACGGATTCAGGTATTTAGGAATCATTTTGACTCCCAGCAGCAATCAGTTATATCAAGCAAACTACGAAAAGTTGATTGTACAAATCAAATCAGACATGGCCAGATGGGACATTTTACCTCTCTCCCTAGTGGGAAGAATAGAATCAATTCGAATGAATGTGCTACCTAGACTTATTTTTCTCTTCCAGTCTCTACCTATACCAATACCTGCCACTACCTTTAAAAGGTTAGATAAACTCCTATCCAAATTTATCTGGCAGAGGAAAAAACCTAGAGTAAGGCTTAAAACACTATGTTTGCCAAAGAACAAGGGTGGTCTTGGTCTACCAAACCTAAGAAACTACTACTGGGCAGCTCAATTACGCATACTTGTGCATTGGATACAAAAGGACCTAGACTCAGGATGGGTACAGATTGAGCAAAACTCAATTCCAAAGACCCCTCTCAGATCCATAATATTCCTGGGGAAAGCATACTGGAAAAAAATTAAGATTGGTAACAAATGGATTACAAATACATTAAAGGTATGGGAAAGTGTAAGGAAAAAGGGGGGAGGTCCACGATCAATATCTAGGGCCATGCCAATAGCAGACAATACAGAATTCCGGCCAGCTATGGAGGATGGGGGTTTTAAAAAATGGGCGGATTTGGGCCTGGTTACTATCAATCAATTAATGGAAGGAGACTGTTTTAAATCGTTTGCACAGCTACAGCAATGTTTTGATCTACCTTCGAAAGACATGTTTAGATACTTTCAAATAAGACACTATGTAATGACTCACAGTGAGTGGGAAGCAATTAAGAGACCACCAACAAATGTGGAGCGGTACTTTATAAACACAATAGAAAAAAACTTGATGGAAAGAAAGCAGATATCCAATATTTACAACATGTTACAACTAGACAATCCAGGAGACACCACCTATATTAAAGAAAAATGGGAGTTGGAAGCTAATGTGATCATAGAAAATGAAGAATGGGAGGACAGCCATTCAAGCAATCATAAAATCACAAATAGCCCAATGTGGAAGGAGTTTGACTGGAAGGTCAAGGTCAGGTACTTTAGGACTCCTCAAGTTCTCTCCGGATTTGCTGGTGGGTCCTCACCACTATGTTGGAGAGGATGTGGAATGATCGGAGATCATACACATATTTTCTGGGACTGTCCAAGGGTGCAGACATTTTGGATGAATATCAAAAATGAGATTAAAACCATTCTAGATCTTGACTTACCTCTGAATCCATCGTACTATATCTTGGGATGTATACCGAAAGGCACATACTATGGAGATACGTTATATATCTTGAGAGTGATACTGTTAATAGCAAGGAAAATGATAACTATGGCATGGCTACAAAATCAACCACCGACAATCAAACAATGGACCAAGAGACTGAGACAGATGTATACAATGGAAGAAATGACTGCACAATTGCAACTGAAAAAAGATATGTTTATGCAGAGATGGTCACTTGTAACCTTGTACCTGGAGATACATTAGCATGAGCCTGACGCCCTCTCTCTTTTCTTTCTTTTCTTTTTTTGTTGTTCTTTTTTTTCTGTTAGAGTATATATTTTTTTCCTTTTGCTAAATTTATTTTTCTATTTATTTTTTCGTTTCTTATCCTACAAAAAAATCATAAAAAAATATTGTAAAAATCCCTCCCCACTGGGTTGTTTAAGAGGCGTACTCGGATTATACAGCTTATTTTGATTACGCTGAATACCTTAAACAAATTGAATAAGAGGGAAGAGCCTGAGTAACAAATGTCATTGACTATGTGAATCAAGTATATTATACTGTATGATTAATGCAATGTGATGTTCAATATGACACAAAATAAAAGAAAGTTCAAAAAAAAAAAAGCCCTATTTGTTGCCTGTCAATTGCCCTTTCAGGTGACTAAATCTGTTCAGCGGTTCTCGAGTTACATGCCGATATGTGAGGTGTGCGCCAAAGTACACACTACCACCCCCGTCAATAGCTCCGTCAATCATTTGCCGATCTCGAACATATTTGGACAGGGTTGTAGCCAATGAGTGTGGCTTTCCAATGATACCCCATGATATGATAATTGGGGATCTAATACGGTCTCTATTGATCGATTTATGATAAAGAAAAGCAGGCTTAACAGGTTGGATACAATGATATTGTTAATATCAATTGTAAACAAAACCCAGTATTGGTCCTCAGTGTTTCCCCTAGGATTTTTTTCAGGGGGGGTGGTAGGCCCCCCAAAACTACTAGTGTTGTCGCGGGGCGAACGTGTCACGAATACGTGGTGTCAACAGTGTCGTCATAGACACGCGCAGTAGTTGTTAGTATCGGTGCATTTCTCTACACTGAGCTGAAATTAAACGATTGCACATAAATTAGGTAAATAAATATTAACACATAAATTAACTTATTTACAATTTTACATACAGTAGTGACAACACACATATGAACTATGTACAATACAGGGACAGTGTTTCCCACAGGATTTTCTCGGAATGGATTTGGTAGGTTTTTTTCTGCGTCTCCGTAGACCGTGCCGCACCACCGTTTTAAAGTCTTAGTGAATTGATTGATTTATATGAAAACCGATTTATGTATAATTTAGCTAGCTCGCCAACGTTGCTCTGATTAAAGCAAACTTTAATAAAAAGAAAATTATAAAAAAATATATATATATTTATAATTTTTTCAGGGGGGGCGGGGGGTCCCGTTGCTCGCCCCGCCAAGGCAATGGTAGGGGAAACACTGGTCCTTGTCGAACATCCTTAGTCATTTGTATATCACATATTGATATGTTAGAGAGGTAACACTGGCAGCTGGGTAGTGTAGAGGTCTAAGCACTCCTACCACCGCAGAGACCAGGTTAAATTCCCAGCAGTGGTGCCTCCAGCTTGGTCAGTCATCCCTACGAACACAAGTGTCAGTGGGAAGCCGGTTGGGTATAAGTCCTGGTTGTTAGTGACTCCTACTGGTTGGTCGGGGCACTTGTTCAGCAGGTAGGGTGATCTGGGGGAGATGGAGTGAACCTCCACACACGTTATGATCTCCCAGTGAAACTCCTCGCTATCGGGTGATAAGAAGACAAACATTGGGGTTGGGAGAAAAGGTGAAAACGCAGAACAAAAAGAGTTGGGTAATTCTGAAACTATTCACAATTAGAATTAGTCAAAAACACCAACATGTAATTGTTTCAAAAGAGACCTGCAACATCTAGTTGCATGTTTTAACTGTGGTTCCCCAGGACAATGGTTCTGTTATGGTGGTTCACCAGGACAATGGTTCTGTGGTGGTGGTTCCCCAGGACAATGGTTCTGTGGTGGTGGTTCACCAGGACAATGGTTCTGTGGTGGTGGTTCACCAGGACAATGGTTCTGTGGTGGTGGTTCCCCTGGACAATGGTTCTGTGGTGGTGGTTCCCCAGGACAATGGTTCTGTGGTGGTGGTTCAGCAGGACAATGGTTCTGTGGTGGTAGTTCCCTAGGACAATGGTTCTGTGGTGGTGGTTCCCCAGGACAATGGTTCTGTGGTGGTGGTTCCCCAGGACAATGGTTCTGTTATGGTGGTTCCCTAGGACAATGGTTCTGTGGTGGTGGTTCACCAGGACAATGGTTCTGTGGTGGTGGTTCCCCAGGACAATGGTTCTGTTATGGTGGTTCCCCAGGACAATGGTTCTGTGGTGGTGGTTCATCAGGACAATGGTTCTGTGGTGGTGGTTCACCAGGACAATGGTTCTGTTGTGGTGGTTCCCCAGGACAATGGTTCTGTGGTGGTGGTTCACCAGGACAATGGTTCTGTGGTGGTGGTTCACCAGGACAATGGTTCTGTGGTGGTGGTTCCCCAGGACAATGGTTCTGTGGTGGTGGTTCCCCAGGACAATGGTTCTGTGGTGGTGGTTCAGCAGGACAATGGTTCTGTGGTGGTGGTTCCCCAGGACAATGGTTCTGTGGTGGTGGTTCCCCAGGACAATGGTTCTGTGGTGGTGGTTCATCAGGACAATGGTTCTGTGGTGGTGGTTCACCAGGACAATGGTTCTGTTGTGGTGGTTCCCCAGGACAATGGTTCTGTGGTGGTGGTTCATCAGGACAATAGTTCTCAATCTTCTGGAGGAGTACAGTTTGAAATGTTTTTTACAGCCTGCTTGAAGACGTCACACAAAGCCTTTTTACAAAAAGGTCCAACAAACACAATCTAACAATGTACTACTTTTATATATAGTATTATGTTATAAAGTATTTGAAGAGAATCTAGCAGCATGCCTAAGCTTACTGTGTGGCTTATGAATAGACAGTGTTGCTCAGTACAGATTGAGGACCAGGTTTGGTCCTGGTACCAGATTGAGGATTGCTGAACAATAAGCCTTTTGAATTCATATTGATATTACAATATGACATAATGTAGATATTCCAAAACTGCAGTACAGGCATCTTTTTTTTTATAACTTTCTTTTTATTGTTTTTCACAATAAGCAAACAATCACAAACAACAAGACATAACAAAAACACAATCCCGGGCTGCATTATTAGTGTCACTTTACAAAAATATACTTTTCACATGCTGAGTTCTCAATTCTCTTACTTTCCCTATAGGTATGGCAAATATTCTTTACAACTATACATCAATACATCATCCACTGGTTGTCGTCATTATCATATAAAAGTCCCACTTTTCCCAGTACTTCAAACCTTTCTCTTCCTGTAATCTGAGAGTAAAAGTAAGTCTTTCCATTGTGTATATTTCGCCTATAATGCCCAACCATTTTTCTTTTGTTGGAGGTTCTTGTTGATACCAGAGACGCGTGATCGCTTTCTTACTTGCTGCTAAAAATATTTTCATCAAATATCTGTCTCCTCCTACCAATTCCTCAGGTAAGTTACCCAGGTACAAATAGGAGAAGGTCTCCGGTATCTTAAAATTCAATATAACCTGCATGGTGGAGTGAACATCTTGCCAATAACGTTGAATTCCTGGACAATTCCAAAAGATATGAGAGTGGTTTGCCTCCCTCTGGCCGCACTGTCTCCAACATGGTTGCTCTATGCCTACTTGTCGGGATTTGATTTTGGGAGTTATGAAGAATCTAGTCAAGTTTTTCCAGCAGAATTCTCTCCATGTTTTTGAATTAGTCGAGCTACATTGAGTTCTGCACATGTTCTCCCATTCGTCTTCGGTTATTTCAATATTTGATTCCTTTTCCCAATTTGTCTTAATGTAACTTGTGGAGTCAGTTCTGGCCTGAACAAAGCTATTATACAATTTTGACACAGTTTTACTCATCTTGTCCCTGTATGCCTGAATGAATATCTGAATAACACTGTCTATTGGGGTATTGGGCTCAGACACCTTTACCTCTTTTAGAAAGTACTGGCGTAGTTGTAGGTATCTGAAGAAGTCGTGTTTATCCAAACCGTATGTATCTTTCAAGGTTTGAAAGCTCACAAGTTCTCCATTCTCTACCATTGTGCTGAATGAGGTAATACCTCGGAGAGCCCATTCCTTAAATGTTTGATCATACATTCTTGGTTTAAATCCTAAATCGAAGGCAAACCACCTCAAGATCTTAATCCTTTTTTCTAACTTGAATTGTTTCACAGTTTTGAACCATGTCTGTAGGGTGTGTACAATAAATGGGTTTAAGTTTCTATATAGGGTCTTGGCCTGCTGTCTATCACCAATTACTGTCTGGAGTGGTATATCAAGTGATTTCACTTCAATGTCCTTCCACTTCGCTTCGTAGTCCCTTTCACACCAACAGACCAAAGGTCTTATTTGCGCTGCATAGTAATACTCCTTCAGATTTGGGAGGGACATGCCTCCCTTCTCTTTAGGGAGTTGGAGTGTCCGGAACCTAATTCTCGGTTTTTTCCCGCTCCATATGAATCTAGAAATCATCCTGTCCCACTCGTTAAACTGTTTAGCAGGGATTTCCACCGGCAAGGACTGGAAAAGATATAGTAGTCTAGGGACTACGTTCATTTTTACTGAGTCTATTCTGGAGGTGAAATCCAGGGGGGCTAATGACCATCTTTCTATATCTTTTTTAATTTGTGTGTTTAGGGGCTGGTAATTTGCTTCATACAATTTTGTTAAGTCCTTAGTCAGCCTTACTCCCAGATATTTTATGGACTTCATGTTCCAATTTAAATTGTAGTTTTCTTTTATTTCTCTTGGGGGGGTATAGTTATATGTAAGTATCTGTGTTTTTCCTATATTTAGTTTGTATCCCGAATGTTGACCATAGGTTTCAATAAGGTCCATTAGTCTAGGGAGGCTCAGACTGGGGTTTTTTAAGTAAATTAAGACATCATCCGCGTATAATGCTATCTTATGCTCTGTTTCTTTTATATTAATACCCGTTATATTGGGGTCTTCCCTAATTGCTTGGGCTAGCGGTTCAATGAAAATCGCGAACAGGGCGGGGCTACATGGACAACCTTGGCGTGTACCGCGTTCTAGGGCGATCGGATTTGTTAACCGACCGTTTACTTTTATTCTCGCTGTGGGTCTTGTATATAGTGTTTTAAAACACCTAATTGCATCTTCCTTGAATCCTAACCTTTCTAGTACCAAGAATAAATAGTCCCAGCTCACACAATCAAACGCTTTTTCCGCATCCATACTTAACAAGGCAGAATAAACGTTGGTTTGTTTAATCTGATTCATAATATGTAGTGTTCGTCTTAAGTTATCCTAGGTTTGGCGACCAGATATAAATCCAGTTTGGTCCGTGCTTATTAGGTCTGGCAAAAACTGTTCTAATCTTTTTGTGATAATGGAGGCGTACAGCTTATAATCCAAATTAAGGATCGATATTGGTCTAAACGAACTACATAATTCCTTATCTTTACCCTCCTTGGGAAGTACTGTTATAGTCGCCTCCCTCCAGGAGGGAGGGGGGATGCCCTCTCTAAGAGTGTAGTTAAATGAGGCCACCAGCAATGGCATGATCTCCTGGCGAAAAGCTTTGTACCATTCTGCTGGAAGGCCGTCACTACCTGGCGATTTGTTAGTTTTAAGATTAGATATTGTCCTGTCTAACTCCTCTATAGTGATTTCTGCAGTCATAATTTTGTTCTGCATTTTGCCAATTGAGGGCAGGTCAAGAGATCTCAGGAATGCAATAGTGGCTTCACTATCTATTTGTGCTGGTTGTGTATATAGGTTTTTGTAGTATGATTCAAAGGCCTTCTCTATATCTCCCAAATTACTGGACACTACTCCAGTTAAGGGATCTTTAATCTTATTAATTGTATTTTGTGTCTGTTGCTTTCGCAGCCTTCTGGCCAATAATCTAGTAGCCTTTGGGCCTGATTCATAATACGTTTGACGTAAAAATCTAGATTTTTTTCTCAATGTCATCTTTATAGACTTCGTCAATCAATTTTCTTGTTTCCCTAATTTGCTGTAGCAGCTGACTAGTTGGAGTATTTTTATGCTGTTGCTCTATAGATGTCAATTTTTGGGTTAGATCCTGATATTTGCGTTCTTTCGTCTTCTTCAGTGTTGCTGTGATGGCAATCATTTTCCCCCTTAGCACAGCTTTTGCGGCATCCCAAACAATCACTGGATTAACCTCACCATTGTCATTAATCTCTATATATGTTTTTAATTCGGTCCTAATACTTTCAACAATTGTTTTGTTGTTCAATATTCCTGTGTTAAGCCTCCATAGTGTGTTCCTTGGCCTACTATCCAAGTGTAAAGTCATATAGACTGCAGAGTGGTCTGATATGTCAGTAGTTCCCAAAGTACAATCCATTATCCTATGTCTATCACCTCTAAACATAAAAAGATAGTCAATTCTTGAATAAACAGAGTGAGGAACAGAATAGTGGGTGTAGTCTCTCTCAGATGGGTGGAGATCTCGCCATACATCAAACATTCCTAAGTCTGTGAGTGAAGCATTCATTATTTTTGTCTGTGGAGTCCTGTTCACCCTATGGCTTGTAGTGTCCAGCTCACGACTAAGAATAGTATTAAAATCTCCCCCACAGATTAGTATCCCCTCAGACTCCGCTGCTATCAGACCAAATATGAATTTATAGAAACCTTTGTTGCTCCCCGGTGGGGCATATACATTCAGCAGCGTAACCAAGTTGCCCTCTAATTTGCATTTTATCATGACATAGCGTCCTTCCTTATCATTAGTTTCTGTCATAAGTTCAAAATTTAATGAGTTAGGAATTAGTATAGAAACACCTCGTTTATGACCAGATCTAAACGAGCTATAGAACGTATTTCCTATATCCATATTTCTTGAGTTTCTCGTGCTCCATCTGAGAGAGATGAGTTTCTTGCAAAAAGATAATTTGAGCTTTTTCACGTTTCAATTTGGTTATGACTTTGCTCCGTTTAACTGGGTTAACCAGACCATTTACATTTATAGATACCACCTTAAAGTTTCTACTCATCTGTGCTTTAACAACTTAAACCTGACACTGTCAACCCGGAATTCACACATTACTAAACATGAACAGTTAGACATATACACATAGAGAACAGGTGTAACATTAACAAAAACAATACTTGGCTTCCAAAAACAGACGTTCGCTGGCCATCCCATGGCTTAGGTCCCGTTGGGGTGGGGGGATAGACTCCACTCAAGTGCAGGCCCCCGCGGAAAAAAAGGAGCTATAAAAAAAAAAAAAAAAGTGTCTAGTCTACCTACAGCGTGCCTGAGTGACTCTCGTCGGTCTTTCAATAATCAAGTGGAGTCTGTTAAACTATAAAAAAGGGAGACTAATAGTCATCCAGTCATTTGGGTCAAGGGGCTATTCAGCGTTCACGTGAATAGCTTACAGCTAGTCCGCATTAGATCCAACAAAAACTCGGAACGTCTAGCGTTAAGCGAGTCAAAACAACACAATACAGCCCATAGTCCGCGACATATTCGGGCAGTTCACTCACGTCACGTTGACTTAACTCACCAGTCTTATTATGCTATGTATTTCTCACCCTGAGATTTATTTGCTGGTGGTACATTGAAAGTCCTGCAGTCTGTTCTTTGCTCGCTGGGCTATTCCTCTCTCCCTCTCGCTCGAGTCTCCCGGGTGTCTCTCCTTCCTTCCAGCGCGCTGCCACGGTTGCCCTCGCTGTAGTCGCTCGTCCTGGTCTGTTCTAGCAGCGCGGGGGGCTGGCTCCTCCACAGCGACTCCTCTCTTCTTCAGATCCTGTGCGGCTTCCTCGGCGCTGTCATATGTACGTGTGCCGGAGTCCCAGTGGATTCGGATCTTAGCGAGGGGTGTCTGGAAGCGAATCCCGTTTACTTTCAGTGCCCTTTTGATGCCACCATATTCTCTTCTCCTCTGCATCACCGCCGTCGCGTAGTCATGGTCAAACGACAAGCGTTTGCCCTCGATCTCGATCTTCTTCTGCCAGGCTTTACAGATGACCATCTCTTTGGTAGTGAATTGGAGGAAGTTTATTATAATCGACCTAGGTGGTGCATCGGATCCTGGCTTTTGAGCCAATGCTCTGTGGGCCCGCTGGATCTGCAGGTCGGTATCTGTCGGCAGTGAGAGCTCAGTTCTTAGCAGCTTATCAATAAACTCCGGGAGAGGGCAGTCTTTCTCCGTTCCCTCCGGTACGTTATAGATGCGCATATTTGTTCTTCTGGACCTCCCTTCCATGTCCGTTAGCGCTTCTTGCATGGCTCTCTGCTGTTCCAAAGACATGAGGAGTGTTTCCTTGACTGTCATATTCCATGTTTCTGTTTCTCCGATGCGCGCCTCTGCCTCGTGTATTCTGGTGCTTTGTGCTTTGGCCTGTAGTGCGTTAGCTCTCAGTTCTTGATTAATTTCCTTTTTAAAATCTTTGAGTTCTGTCATCAGTTCTGTCTTTAATTCTTCTTGTGTCGTTTTCAAGTCGTTCTTCAGTTCTGTCTTAAGGTCGCGTATCTCTCTGCTAATGTTGGCAAGTCCCACTTGAATTGTTTTCAGTACAGGCATCTTAATTGTTATTATAATTGTTTTATATATATAATAACATGACACTGAGAAGAGTCTGATAGGGGTGCTTCGTTAATCCCCACAAATACTAGATCCATTTAATACCAGGAGCTTGGTCATCATCACTAATCATCTTACAATATTCCACTGAGAGTATGAACCTACAGGAAAAACATATGTACCGGTAGATTATAAATGTAAAAGTACCGGTAGACCTATAAAAGATACTTATTATTTTATGTTATATCGCATAACAATATGTTCTGAAAAAGTATGGCAGTATAATCTTGTCCATCCTCATTCAGTCCTATGTGCCCCCTGAGTTTTTCCATCTCCTTCAGATGTATTTTGGTTCTTACAATAGAGAACGTGTCTCATGGCTACTTTCCCTTGATGACTTTGTCCTGTACCTATTGCTGGCGGCGGCCACAGGCATGATAATGAATGGCAGAGCACAACCATAATTTATATTCCTCTGTAATGCTGTTGGCGTTGTCTGTGTACGTCAGCACCTGCCTGTGTGCCTGACCATGCGTGTGATGACTGGGACATGGTCTCTATCTCATGGTCTCTTCTGTCCCATTTCTTTCTCCCCTTTTATTTTCTTCCACTTTCTGTCTCTCACTATTCCATTGTCTTGTTTGTCTATATTCTCTCTCTTTCTCCCTCTCTGCCTCTTTCTCTCTGTCTCTCTCTGCCTCTTTCTTTCTATCGCCCTGTCTCTTTGTTTCTCTCTCTCCCTATTTGTCTCTCTCTCTCCCCCTCTATCTCTTTGTTTCTGTCTCGCTCTCTGCCCCTTTCTCTCTCTTCCCCTCTCTGTCTCTATATGCCTCTTTCTCTCTCTTCCCCTCTCTGTCTCTATATGCCTCTTCTCTCTCTCCCCATCTGTCTCTTTGTTTCTCTCTCACCCTCTGTCTCTTTGTTTCTGTCTATCTCTCTGCCTCTTTCTCTCTCTTCCCCTCTCCGTCTGTCTCTTTCTCTCTGTCTCTCTCTCTGCCTCCTTCTCTCTCTCCCCCTCCGTCTCTTTGTTTCTCTCTCACCTTCTGTCTCTTTGTTTGTCTATCTCTCTCTCTCTCTCTGCCTCTTTCTCGCTCTTACCCTCTCTCTCTCTCTCTCTCTTTCTCCCTCTTTCACTCTCTCCCCCTCTGTCTCTTGCTCTCTCTTCCCCTCTATCTGCCTTTTTCTCTCTCTTCCCCTCCGTCTCTCTCTCTCTGCCTCTTTCACTCTCTCCCCCTCTGTCTCTCTCTCTCTGCCTCTTTCACTCTCTCCCCCTCTGTCTCTTGCTCTCTCTCTTCCCCTCTGTCTCTCTCTGCCTCTTTCTCCCTCTCCCCCTCCGTCTCTTCCCCTCCGTCTCTCTCTCTCTCTCTCTCCGTCTCAGGGGTTGCTCTCAGGTGGGGATCCTGCGAGCCCTCAGTGAGTCAGGCATCCCAGTGGATCTGGTTGGCGGGACTTCCATCGGCTCCCTGATGGGGGCGCTGTATGCTGAGGACCGCAGCCACAGCCGCATGAGGATGAGGGCCAGAGATTGGGCCATGGTGAGAGAGAGGGAGAGAGATTAAAAAAGAGACTGAGTGGTATAGCCAGTTGAATTACACAGCAAGAATCTATCTCCATCTTGATAAGTAATTTCATCTTTTATTCATAGTATTCGATCGCAGACATGTTGGTCACAAACAACAGGTGATTTGAACTCATTTGAACTGCTTCACACTCACACAGTTCCAATCACACCTGGGAGCTGCGCTGCCACACTGTTGGCCACTGAGCAACTCAACTGGAGCAGTTTGGGGTTAAGTGCGTTGCGCAAGGGCACAAACCCACGTTGAACCTCTGGAACGGGGACGTGAGAAAACATATCGCCCTGACCTTCTCTTCGCTTTCCTCTCCCCTCCAGGAAATGACGTCGGTGTTTAAGAAGATCCTGGACCTGACCTACCCGGTCACCTCCATGTTCTCTGGCGCCGCCTTCAACTCCAGCCTCAGCAACGTCTTTAAAAGCAAACAGATAGAGGTGGGTGCACGCCTGAGACCAGGGCCCCATATATTAACTACTGTAAGCTGCCCAGGTTAGGAGTGCTGATCTGTGGTCAGTGAGGTGGGTGCACGCCCGAGACCAGGGCCCCATATATTAACTACTGTAAGCTGCCCAGGTTAGGAGTGCTGATCTGTGGTCAGTGAGGTGGGTGCACGCCAGAGACCAGGGCCCCATATATTAACTACTGTAAGCTGCCCAGGTTAGGAGTGCTGATCTGTGGTCAGTGAGGTGGGTGCACGCCAGAGACCAGGGCCCCATATATTAACTACTGTAAGCTGCCCAGGTTAGGAGTGCTGATCTGTGGTCAGTGAGGTGGGTGCACGCCAGAGACCAGGGCCCCATATATTAACTACTGTAAGCTGCCCAGGTTAGGAGTGCTGATCTGTGGTCAGTGAGGTGGGTGCACGCCAGAGACCAGGGCCCCATATTAACTAAGCTGCCCAGGTTAGGAGTGCTGATCTGTGGTCAGTGAGGTGGGTGCACGCCCGAGACCAGGGCCCCATATTAACTAAGCTGCCCAGGTTAGGAGTGCTGATCTGTGGTCAGTGACTAGGAATGCTAGTCTTCATGAGTTTATTCAAACTAACTGACTCTGAATCAGTACTCTCACTTCAAGAGGCTTTATAAAGGATTATTAGTCAGTCATATAACCGATGACTGTGTGGCGGGGGCAGGCCTGGCGGGTGGGGGAGGGGTTTTTGAACTAGGTGTAGACGTGTTTAAGCTCGTCCGGTAGAGAGGCAGCGATGTTGGTTGTGTTGTTGTTCTTCCCCTTTAAGTCTGTGATATTCTAGTCCTCTCCAGACACTCCTTGTCATTGTTGTTCATCTGCCCTTCAATCTTCCCCTTTATATTCCATCCTCGCCATTTTAATTTCTCTCCTGAGATGGTTCTTTTTTATTTTGTCCATATCTCCAGATTCTAATGCTTCATCTCTTTCCTTGAGGGAAAGAACTGCCGTGCTAATCCATGGCTTTGAAAAATATTTGAGAAGTCAGGCCTGCTGTCAATGCATGTACAAAGTTTTATCCAACTTGAACTACAGTAGAACTGAAGGAAATATGGTCCGACAGACTGATACACCGATAGCAGTGATGGCAGTACCCCCTTTGCAGCGCTCTGCACACGGGTCTAATAATGCATGGGACTTCATGAAGAGCGAGAAAGGGTGCTCTGGTGAATATTTTCATGTAATGACTCAAGATCAGAAATAAAAGCGGATGTTCTTGAAATGGATCTTTTTTCCAGGGCTTTTCAACAGCTCTTCTCTTCAGTTCTGTGTCCAGTGTTTACAGCTGAACAGAGCTGCCCTGCTTGGAACCAGACTCTTTAAAACACACTGCTGATATTCTTGTCATATGGACACCTCCCCAAAAGAGACTGGCCCACAGTCCACCTGAGTCCTGACTCTGTCGTTTTGAAAAGCAGTGCAGAATAAAATGACTAAACTAAAACATTTATTAATGAGTAAACTTTTCAGAACATTCCCATCCAATATTCATTTTGCTGCAGTTATAATGAGTACAAGGCCTGCAGGTAGAGTATGAGTTGAGGAGATACGGTGACATTTAGAATTGTTATTTTTCTTCAATTGACTACAAGCTGCCCTGAAAACCACTAACAAAACACCTTAACAACTAACAGACTGCCAGAATGCCAGCAGTAGTGATAGATATTAAAAACTGAATTTGTTGGATTGATATGTATGAGCCAGCTGGACAGAGATTCAGGAGACAAAGGTGGATTCAATCGATGGCCTTTATTGACAGGAACACACGGAGAACGAGGAACACTCCTGGAGCCCAACCCTCCATGGGGCTGAGAGGCTCCAGAATGATGACACAACCATGGCTTTTATCCTACGTGGGAGTTCCAAATTTAGCCAGCCACTGGTTAATAATGGATGATCAGACAGGCTTGGTCGTATATGGTAGTCTAAGGATGAATCTGGTTTGCTCCCCTGCTTCATCATGCCAGCAGTAGTCTGTCTCATCATGCCAGCAGTAGTCTGTCTCTCTGAATCATCATGCCAGCAGTAGTCTGTCTCTCTGCTTCATCATGCCAGCAGTAGTCTGTATCTCTGCTTCATCATGCCAGCAGTAGTCTGTCTCTCTGCTTCATCATGCCAGCAGTAGTCTGTCTCTCTGCTTCATCATGCCAGCAGTAGTCTGTCTCTCTGCCTCATCATGCCAGCAGTAGTCTGTCTCTCTGCCTCATCATGCCAGCAGTAGTCTGTCTCTCTGCTTCATCATGCCAGCAGTAGTCTGTCTCTCTGAATCATCATGCCAGCAGTAGTCTGTCTCTCTGCTTCATCATGCCAGCAGTAGTCTGTCTCTCTGAATCATCATGCCAGCAGTAGTCTGTCTCTCTGCATCATCATGCCAGCAGTAGTCTGTCTCTCTGCTTCATCATGCCAGCAGTAGTCTGTCTCTCTGCTTCATCATGCCAGCAGTAGTCTGTCTCTCTGCATCATCATGCCAGCAGTAGTCTGTCTCTCTGCTTCATCATGCCAGCAGTAGTCTGTCTCTCTGCTTCATCATGCCAGCAGTAGTCTGTCTCTCTGAATCATCATGCCAGCAGTAGTCTGTCTCTCTGCTTCATCATGCCAGCAGTAGTCTGTCTCTCTGAATCATCATGCCAGCAGTAGTCTGTCTCTCTGCATCATCATGCCAGCAGTAGTCTGCCTCTCTGCTTCATCATGCCAGCAGTAGTCTGTCTCTCTGCCTCATCATGCCAGCAGTAGTCTGTCTCTCTGAATCATCATGCCAGCAGTAGTCTGTCTCTCTGCTTCATCATGCCAGCAGTGGTCTGTCTCTCTGCTTCATCATGCCAGCAGTGGTCTGTCTCTCTGCTTCATCATGCCAGCAGTAGTCTGTCTGTCTCTCTGCTTCATCATGCCAGCAGTAGTCTGTCTCATCATGCCAGCAGTAGTCTGTCTCTCTGAATCATCATGCCAGCAGTAGTCTGTCTCTCTGCTTCATCATGCCAGCAGTAGTCTGTCTCTCTGCTTCATCATGCCAGCAGTAGTCTGCCTCTCTGCTTCATCATGCCAGCAGTAGTCTGTCTCTCTGCTTCATCATGCCAGCAGTAGTCTGTCTCTCTGCTTCATCATGCCAGCAGTAGTCTGTCTCTCTGCTTCATCATGCCAGCAGTAGTCTGTCTCTCTGCTTCATCATGCCAGCAGTAGTCTGTCTCTCTGCTTCATCATGCCAGCAGTGGTCTGCCCCTCTGCTTCATCATGCCAGCAGTAGTCTGTCTCTCTGAATCATCATGCCAGCAGTAGTCTGTCTCTCTGCTTCATCATGCCAGCAGTAGTCTGTCTCTCTGAATCATCATGCCAGCAGTAGTCTGTCTCTCTGAATCATCATGCCAGCAGTAGTCTGTCTCTCTGCCTCATCATGCCAGCAGTAGTCTGTCTCTCTGAATCATCATGCCAGCAGTAGTCTGTCTCTCTGAATCATCATGCCAGCAGTAGTCTGTCTCTCTGCCTCATCATGCCAGCAGTAGTCTGTCTCTCTGAATCATCATGCCAGCAGTAGTCTGTCTCTCTGCTTCATCATGCCAGCAGTAGTCTGTCTCTCTGCTTCATCATGCCAGCAGTGGTCTGTCTCTCTGCTTCATCATGCCAGCAGTAGTCTGTCTCTCTGCTTCATCATGCCAGCAGTAGTCTGTCTCTCTGCTTCATCATGCCAGCAGTAGTCTGTCTCTCTGCTTCATCATGCCAGCAGTAGTCTGTCTCTCTGGACTATAATTTGACTATGAATAGGCTGCAATTAGGCAAACTCGAATGAAAATCGAATATTAATGTTAACATTTTCATATGATTACCACATCAAAGCAGACATTCAAAAAAATTAAGACGTGTTGGAGGTGCTCATGCAGTGGGGCGGACGATCCAAAGGAGTCACTGTTGTACAGTTTTGTACAGAGTCTACAGTTTATAGGAACATACTAAATGGGATTTTGCAGATGTGGAAAGTCCATCTACATGTATGCCTAATGTTATGCTGCCTCTGTCTCATCAGAAGATAAAGTACTAATTGACCACAGGAGAAAAGCTACATAATGTACGTGGAGCTGTGTAATGTACGAAATATTTATGTAATGTATCGACAAAAGTCCAAAACGAATGCTATTTACCAGGAGTTGAACCAACAATCATTGCTATTCATTGCTAATCATCCACTATTCACAACATTCGCTTAACGGTTATGGTTAAGACATAATGATATGATACATTTATTTATATTGCGCCCCTCAACCAATAGTTACATCGGCCCGGGGCGCAGCCCGGGAAAGAAAGAGAAACAAAAGAGACAGGAACAATACGAAAACAGAAAAAATGCATGCAGGCCAACCAAGCAGATAGAGAATGGACAGACATAATACACGAGTCATACTACAATACAAAACTAGCTCATGGATTGTTTATGGCGAAAAGGTTAGACATAACCTATTGTGTACTTATTATGTATGTACTTACGTACACATATTACATTTTTGATAGAATACGTATCCAATATTACCTATGGCTATAATGTAAGGTACGGTACATTATGTACCTTTTTTCCCTGTGGTGGATTAGTACTTTATTTACATCATTTGAAGTGAGATGGGTCTGTATGACGTCATGCTGATGTAACATGTTGTCTGTCCAGGACCTTTGGATTCCATACTTCAACATCACCACTGACATCACAGCCTCCTCCATGAGGGTCCACACTGACGGTAGGCAACAAGAAAAGACCTCGCCACCAAGGAACTGCCTGTTTGCACGCTTTAAGTTTCCTGAGCTCCTGTTTCAGGCTCTTTGTGGTAGTAAGTGTATATAAATGACACAGTCCTGTTGCAGGTTCTCTGTGGTAGTATGCGTCTAAACTACACATCCTGTTTCAAGCTCTCTGGTAGTATGCGTCTAAATAGGGCTGCACGATTTTGGGAAATAATCTAATTGCGATTTTGATTACATTTGTGATTATTATAAAAGAAATATATAAGCATCCCCACAGAGGTTTATTGTAAAATGCGGCTTGCATCTGGCCTACGCGTGGGTCTTTTCGGGACACCGAGCCTGAATTTTTCTATTTCTACCTGGGAATCGATACCGGTACCCAACGGTACCTTTTTTTCTGTGCTTTACTCTCCCTCTCTGAAGTCTAAACTTCACAACACACAATCTAAAACCCCTTACCTCCCTCTCCCAGACCGATCTTGTATCTCAATGGGACTTCCTGGTTAAAAAAATAAATAAAAAGTATAAAAAATTAAATAAAATGCGTTTTTCGATTAAAAATCGATTAATCGTGCAGCACTATGTCTAAACTACACATCCTGTTCAGGCTCTCTGGTAGTATGCGTCTAAACTACACATCCTGTTTCAGGCTCTCTGGTAGTATGCGTCTAAACTACACATCCTGTTTCAGGCTCTCTGGTAGTATGCGTCTAAACTACACATCCTGTTTCAGGCTGTCTGTGGTAGTATGTCTGTAACTGAGGGGTTACAAAACCCTGACTGTATTAAAGATTGTGATAGATTAAACCACTGCTAGTTATGTACTTTAATTACTGGCCAGACAGTACATCAAATATAGATGGTGAACACTCACAAGAACACGGCATTGACAAAGAAATTGTATTTGAGGGTATTTTATTATTATGCAACATTAGGTTACAGAATGAGAATTAGGGTTGCGCTTGTATGGCGAAGAATATGCGTAAAGTCAGTCAATAGCATGAGTCACTAGGAATAGCAGGAATCCTACGATGGGTCTAAGTTGATGCCACCGGTCGTATAATAGCAACTATAGAAGGCAACGCTGGTACCGCCTGGAGACAATGGGTTCCCTCCGGGGTTGTAAGGCCTAGAGGGTAGAGGAATGTTCGGATACTCAGTCTGATTCAATGAAGAATAAAGAGACTCCACGTACAGGAGTCAGTCCTTGTAAATCCAACGATCAGCAGCAAAGCAATAACTGTAATCCAAATGCTCGATAGCAATGATGACAGCCAGCCAGCCTCTGTCCATGAGGCTAGCCCGAGTTGTAATCCTCACGAGGTTGAATCCCAAACGATAGTGGAAATCAAGTTTCAAGTTTCAAGTTTCTTTAATAGTTGTCATACAGAAGTACAGAATACTTTCATACAAAATGCTTCTTACTGTTACGCTCCAACGAGGCTCTTCTCCGGGTAACACGTTCCAAATCAATATAATCCAACCAGTAATGGTTCTGCAATCGCCGACGCTGGTTCTCCTGTGCACATGTCCAACGGTTCTCCGACTAGGCCTCCTCGGGTGCGGGCGACGTATTTTGGCCACACACCCTGGCTAAGGTACACTAGCTAAAACACGACGAACCGCTGGGTAATGCTACACACGAACGAACTGTGGTTGCACGATATACAATAAATGAACGACTATTTACTTCACATTAGATTAGGTCAAACTTTACGTTACTGCATTAAACTCTTGACACTTTACTATTCTATTCGCACATGTTCTCAACGCACGAGTGCTCAATTTACACGATGAACTACGTTGGCTTGTTTAGATGGACAAGCAGGTGATCTATCTGCTGTGCGCACCTTGCGCTGTATATATATACTTAAGTGATTATCTAGTCCCAAACCGCAGTCCTTGTCTGGGATCAATACGCTGTCTCCGGGCATGTTCTGACATGCCTGAACTTGTCTTTGAACCTGACGTTGGGGGCTTGCGAGGTGGCGCCTAGGGCGCTGTCCAATAAGGAGAGCGAATATTACTCTGGTTTGAACGCAGGTAAAGGGATATTCCGTGTATATATAAATAATATACAAAGTATATCAAACAATAAAGGTAGATTCTCAGTTTTAATCTGGCCCTTCACAACAATGTCTAAACTACACGTCCTATTCCAGGCTCTCTGTGGCGGTATATACGTGCCAGCATGTCTCTGTCTGGCTACCTGCCTCCTCTCTGTGACCCCAAAGATGGACACCTGCTGATGGACGGAGGCTATATCAACAACTTGCCAGGTTTGAGAGTTTCCATTTATTTGAATTTCATAATCTCATTATACATGGATGGAAACATATTTTCACTCTGATACAATAATAGAGCATTACTGTATGTAGATCTCAGATCTCAGACCAAACTCTGACCCAGTACCAATAGAGATCTGTACTGGGTGGCGGGTTGGGGGCTGGATCTCTGTCTGTTCACTGTGCCAGTTATCTTTCTTCCAACATGGCTGCCTGTAACCACTTTCATAATAAAATGCCTAACATCTGTGTAGTGCTGGAGCAGGTTGAACATTGCAAATGCATGATATTACCGTTCCACTATCTCATTATATTGTAGCAACCCTTGTTTCTTCCAACATGGAGGAAAAAAATTGGCATTCCAAACAAGGCCTCTTTTGATAAAAGCATGTAGGAGCCCCGAGTTCCTGTGGAATGATGCATAGTAACAATGGAGATATCTGAGTGGAAGACAACATTTGTCTACTCACTGAGTCAGAACTGGGTCCAATTAACGTCTGGAAATCTGTTCTATTGGTTTTCTCAGATAAACAGATCTTGTACCAAAAGTTGGCAGCAGGTTGATTGAGGAAATGGCTAAAACAAATGAAAAATTATTTCATACTAATAAGTAGCTCTGAGTGTTTCTCCCTCTTCATCCCCTGTGTGGATGTTTGATTCTGTTCTGAGCGGAATTTTCAATAAATGCATGGCTGTTGAAGTAGTTCCAGCATAAAATGCCCAGTCACTCTTCCAGTGTCACTGTCCCTTCGTCTGTCGAGGTATAAAAGTCCTTCTTTAACCCCTTCATGTGTTGAGGCATGCAAGTCATTTAACCCCTTCATCTCCCTCTCATGACTGAAGTGGGAATGATGGGTGAAACTAGTAAGTGATTATACTGTAGCTTTTACCTGGATTGACCCAGACATGCAGTCTATTTCCCCAGAGCAGATATTACTAATGTTTTACACACAATATTTTGGGCTTCAGTAGCGAATAATCAAAGTTTCTTTCTTCCCATGTTCAAAGTTTCAATGTCATTGGTAGATGTGGCAGATACGTTTTCTGAAAACACTAAATGTACTGAACTGACTTTCAACATGAATATTGGATCATTATTTTCATAAGCTATATCGCATGCTGATGTACAGTAGACACAAAGAAAAAGAAAAAAATTTGAGTAGTGATTCTGGCATCGGTCAGCGATTGAAGCTTTGTGGCTTTTGAAGCCCTGTGGTGTACACATGAAAAAAAGAAAAGGAGGAACGCAATTTAAACAATCTTTTAAAAGAATCTCCTCTAAGCCTCACCCCCCCGGCCCTCTGTCCCGCAGCTGACGTGGCACGGTCGATGGGAGCCAAAGTGGTGATAGCGATCGATGTGGGCAGCCAGGACGAAACCAACCTCACCAACTACGGAGACTCGCTTTCTGGCTGGTGGCTGCTATGGAAACGCCTCAACCCTCTGGCCCAGAAGGTCAAGGTAAAGGCGTCCTGTTTTGTAACAATGTGTATCATTTTATGACAACTGATACATTAAGTATCCATGAGCTTATGTACCACACTGTAGAACACTGCACTGCATTTCTGTTTTCTATATATCCCAGTCTGCACTTGGTTTCACCACGAGACGTTTGAAGATTAGCTTGAGAACTTGCCTGGGTCCAGATCCCTGTATTAGATTACATTACATTAGATTCAAATGTATTGTCATTGTTACGGAATACATAATCTAGCGGAGTATCTACACATGTGTTAAATGTGGTACTCTACATACACAATTAAGCTAGCTAGCAGACCGAATAAAACATGTCTACTCAGGACTGTGTCGGAGGTAAGAGAATGTTTATTGGCACATGCGCATTAATAAACATGACGACGGGTCCTCGCAGGAACCAACAGTTAGTGCCTGTAAATGAGACTGATTAATCCTATATACACTTTATTACTAGGGATGTCCGATATTATCGGCCTACCAATATTATCGGCCGATATCGTCATTAAAATGTGATACCGGAAAATATCGGTATTGGTTTTCAAAAAAAAATTTAAAATTATTATAATTTTCTTTTTTTTACATTTCTATAACCTTTATTTACCCAGGCAAGTAAGAACAAATTCTGATTTTATTTATTGTCAAAAGTATGCATAATGTTGTGTTCCACATTCCACAACAAGAGATATGTAATGTTAATTACCTGAAATTATTCAGTTTTTTGGGGGGGGAAACCCTGCATATATCGGTATCGATTGATATCGGTATCGGAAATTAAGAGTTGGACAATATCGGTATCGGTAAAAAAGCCAATATCGAGCATCCCTATGTCCCAACAGTCATCATACAGCACAAATACAGTACAAAGAAAATAAGTTGTCATCTGTGACCAGAGTGCAAAAAAAAACCGCAACATTAATTCATACATTCTGTAGAGATGGACTTATGCCGTGATGTCATTCTCGTACCGGTACCGGACCGCTCGGGCTCAAGTGGTATATTCACGCAGAAATGTACTTGGTGATAATGAGGAGACGTTGGCCCCTCTAGGTGCTCAACATGGCGGAGATCCAGACCCGGCTGGCCTACGTCTGCTGTGTTCGACAGCTGGAGCTGGTGAAGAACAGCGACTACTGCGAGTACATCAGACCTCCCATCGACCGCTACCGGACCCTGGAGTTTGGCAAGTTCGACGAGATAGCTGTAAGTGTCGCACTGGCTGTGCTCAGGAGCGCCCCCTGTTGAACTGTGGCATTCTCTTGACTATCGTGTTTTAATATCGGTTAGAGGGGGGGGGGATGCATATGTGGTTAATTAACAAAACAACACACACCATACTTTAGTTTGTAGCATATTTCAAACTAAATAAATGAATTGTACCATTTATAAAATAAATAAATACAAAAAGATTAATTGATATAACTCCTGGTCCTTATGAGCAGATTCAATTCAAATAATGAACACATTAGATAACATATTGAAAATATTCTAAATTAAACATTCAGCAAAGTTAAAAACACACTGCTATTTAGAATGAATGGTTCAGTAGCCAGTATGGCCTATTACATTTGATAGGCCATTTTAGAATATGAACGGTATGCATTTAATCAGCTTACAAACTCGTTTTGACATGTAATTAAATCGAGTGTTTAAAAGCTCTGTGGTACAATTCATTATGTAGAGTAAGAATATGAAACAAGCATAATTGTGATGGCACCCCTGGACAGTTATCACAGATATTATAGAATGATCTTTATTGTCATTGTTACAGTGTTACAACGAAATGCAGCCCTAGGTGCTAGCTGTCACACAGTCCTAGATCATAAAAACACAGTCTTAAACACAGTATTAAATATAAAAACAAGAGTAAGGCATAAATAGACATAACATAAACATAAACATGATCATGATCATGATATATGGAGTAATTGTACTATAATCGCTGTTTGTTTGTATACTGTATTTATACATCAGGTCTGTCGATTGATTCATTTTAATTAACGCGTTGATTGCATGATTGGCTTGCGTTAATCGCCTTAACACATGTTAAAAAGCATATCGCAAAATGCATCTGTAGAGGTTGCGGTCATAAATAAATACATGATGAAATGGTTAGAGAAAGTAAAAAATCACAAGTACGGTCACAGGTGTCTTCAGTAACGTTGAATAATGATCCATTTTGTGAATACATTTGTTCTCTGATGTAACAATATCCTTCAGCATAATTATTAAGCATATCGTAGCTCGACCTGTGTGACATTATTTAATACCGGTTGCTCCGCTTGGAAAGACTGTTCATCACTGCATCGTTTATACAACTTAGTTTAATCCAAAAGTGTGAGAAACTTTGTGTTATCAAATAAGACGTTTCAGGGGACTCTGGTCACTCATTATTCTCCTGGTCTGCATGTCGGACTGTAAACACACCAACCACCGCAGCTGGATGAAAAAGGGCAATGTGACATTTTCTTTTATGCGTTATGTTTTTCAAATGAATCGTTCATCTTGACAGCCCTAGTATACATGTCTCATATAAGAACTTGCATAACCTTTTTTTAAATTTATTTTAATCTTTGTGTATACATGATGGTGTATGTGTATTGTAAGAGGTGGACTAACAGTTTCCTGCATACAAAAACTATATTTGGCGTGTGTGTGTGTAGGAGGTGGGCTACCAGCATGGGAAGACGGTGTTTGACGTGTGGTGTCGGAGCGGAGTGGTGGAGAAGATGCTGAAAGACCAACACCAGGAGGAGTTCCACACACAGAGTAACAATGTAAGGAGGGGGAGAGGGATGGAAGGAGGGAGGGAGAGAGGGATGCAGGAATGGATGGAGGGAGAGAGGGATTCAAAAAAGGGATGGACTGATGGAGGGAGAAAATGCACGAGAGGACGTGTATAGATTTCTCTTTTCCTTTTGTCTTCATGTTACAGATGTGAGGGAGGAGATGGTGAGGGACTGGTAGTCTAACTATCATGCTGCCACTGGAAGCAATGTAAAAACCATAGAGAGAAGAAGAGATGATGGACTGAGGAAGGGAGGGAGAGAAAGAGGAGGATAAGAGACAGATAAGACGCTGAGCCGTCCAGCTCCAGATGGAATCGCAGACTGTACTTTGTCTGTACTCTGGTAGAAGAAACAATCCCCTCTACCACAATTAGAATTTACCCAAATCAAAAGCCCTGGGTAGATATGTGCTTGTGTCAGGCAACATGAATGAACACAAGACGGTGAGATACAACGTCAGGAGAGCAGTAATAGAGGCAAAACGGCGTTATAGGGATAAAGTTGAACTTCAGTTTGAACAGGCTCACTCTAGAGGTATGTGGCAGGGCCTCAGAACAATGACCGATTACAAAGGCACCTCCCTCAAACAGTGACATCTCCTTAGCAAATTATCTCAATACCTTCTATGCGAGGTTTGAGGCTGTGAATAACAACACCAGCCTACAAACCACTGCAATGGAGGGGGGGGCACTGCTGATGGAGATTCAGTGTTCAGAATAACAGAACATGAGGTGAGGATGACCTTTAAGAAAGTGAATATCAGGAAGGCAGCAGGACCGGACGGCATCCCCGGCCGCGTCCTAAAAGTCTGTGCCGACCCACTGGCCCCGGTATTCACTGACATATTAACCTGTCCTTAGAACAGGCTGTCATCCCCACCTGTCTGAAGAAGTCCACCATCATCCCTGTACCCAAAAAATCTACGCCCGCTTGCCTCAACAACTACCGCCCTGTAGCTTTCACCTCCATAGCCATGAAGTGCTTTGAGAAGCTAGTGAAGGGCTACATCTGTTCCTCCCTCCCCCCCATCAACCTGGACCCCCTGCAATTTGCATACCGCCCCAACCAGGCCACGTGAGCGGATCGGCGCGGGTGAGAAATCCGCTCTTCGCTCTTTAAAGCTTGGTCCGCTCCGCTAATTGCTCATGTTGACCCCGCCCCCAAGTCGCTCTCCGCTCGCTCACCGCTCACCTTGAATCGAGCGCTCCCCGCGCCACATCGCTCGGCAGATTTTTTATTTTTTTTTGGAGCATGGTGTAAATTAGCTCAAACTACAACAGTCTACACCCCCTGGGCCCCTTAACAATTGTTTGTATTGAGCCGCATTGTAATTGTACCCATTCTGTAATGTTAAATAACATTGTTTATCCATTCACTAGCTCTATTAAGCGATGATAGCTAGCCTAGCCACAATGCTATGGTCGCTGCCATTAACGTTAGCATGTAAGCTAACGACAACAACAATGGCGTCAAAACTTTTTCTAACAGGATGTGAGTGACAAAGCCTGAACAGGATATCACAGGTTCACCCTTCTCATTGGTTGAAAATGGCCTTCATGTTTGTACATCGCCATCTGTTGCTTTGGCATTGTACTACATGTATATTACATCAGTGTTAAACCACTGTGAGCGGCCTGGAGTGGATTGGAGCGGAGGAGAACTCTCGCTCCGGACGTCGCGCCGACCCATTTTAAAACCCACTCCTCGCTCACGTCAAAACCGCCCGCTCCGCTCCCCGCGCCGCTCACACGCACTGGCCCCAACAGGTCCACGGAGGACGCCATAGCCCATGTGCTGCACACAGCAGCATCACACCTGGACAAGAGGCAGGGGAACTATGTGAGAATGCTGTTCATCGGCTACAGCTCAGCATTCAATACCATAGTCCCCTCCAAACTCATAGCCAAGCTCAGGGACCTGGGCTTGAACTATGACCTCTGCCAGTGGGTCTTGGACTTCCTGACGGGTAGACCCCAGGTGGTAAGAGCAGGCAACTGCACCTCCTCATCCATCACGCTCAACATAGGGGCCCCCCAGGGCTGTGTTCTGAGTCCCCTTCTCTACTCCCTGTACACACATGACTGTGTGGCACAGCGGAACAACAACACAATCATCAAATTTGCTGATGACACAGTAGTGGTGGGCCTGATCTCTGCCAACGACGAGAGGGCCTACCTGGAAGAGGTAGAGAATCTGTCGCAGTGGTGTCAGGAGAACTGCCTCTCCCTGAACGTCAGCAAAACAAAAGAGATGATTGTGGACTTCAGGAGGTCGGGGGTCAGGGACTACAGCCCCCTCAGCATCGACGGGGCACCAGTTGAGAGAGTGAACAGTTTCAAGTACCTAGGAGTCCACATATCCGAGGACTTGACATGGACCACACACATTGACAGTGTTGTGAAGAAGGCACGGCAACGCCTCTACTTCCTCAGGCGCCTAAGGAAGTTCCAAGTCAGTCAGAAGATCCTTAAGAACTTCTACTCATGCACAATAGAGACCATCCTGACTGGCAATATCACCTCCTGGTTTGGGAATAGCACCGCACAAGACCGCAGCAGACTACAGAGAGTGGCCCGTTCAGCCGAACGCACAATTGGAGGGGGGCTTCCCACTCTCCAGAACATTTACAACAAGCAGTGCATGGGTAAGGCTAAGAGAATTATCAAAGACTCCAGCCACCCAAACAACTGCCTCTTTGAACTGCTGCAGTCAGGCAAGCGATACCGGAGTCGCATGGCAAGCACAGAAAGACTCAGAAGAAGCTTCTATCCCCAGGCCATCAGGTTGCTCAACGAACAATAACACTATGCAACAACCATCAAAAGCACTCGCAGCACACGCATCCACACGCACACACTCACTTTAAACAAACCACTCACTGCAGCACCCACTCTACACACTTTAGAACACCTAAACACACTTTATATTTATTGGCAAATAATTTGCACTACAACCCATACCTCAGTACACCTTACTGTAAATTGTACCTAAATTGTACCTCATCCCATTCTGCTTTGCACTATATAGTATATTGTAATTAGTATATTGTATAGTATATTGTATGGTAACTCAGTTACTTCTACTCTGCATTGAACATTGTACATATGTACATACTGAACACTTGTGTCTACGTACGTGACTTCTATTTTATACTTGCTATACTTATTTTATTTTATACTTATCCTTTTGTCTAGCACAGTCTCTGGAGCGTAACAGAAAGAAGCATTTTGTATAAAAGTATTCTGTACTTCTGTATGACAACTAATAAAGAAACTTGAACTTGAACTTGTACATGTAGTTTTAGGACTATTTGATTGAGCATAAGATGCAAATATCTCAACCCTCTATGGCTTCTTGGTGGTATTGGTCGGTAAGTGGTGATGTGTTTGTGTTTTTCGGCCTAAAATCAGGGACGCATTTCAGACTAAAAAGCAGCTGATGGGTGACGGCAAGGGTCAGTGGTTAGGATTAGGCAACGTGGTTGTTATGGTTAAAGGATTAGTTAATATCTTTGGACATTAAAGTGGTATGAAATACTTGCATTTCCATTAACTCACTGAGTCCCATGGTTGGAAGTTCTGGGCCGATTCAGAGTGAACCAGGAAGCTTCAGAGAGGCAGCAGACGGTGTCACAAGACTAAAGAAACTGTTGATCCACACTATAACAATATAACATGCAGGCAAACGTTTTAACCATCCACAGCAGAGAACACTGTGTGCCTCAAGCACAAGCTCAGAACTCTGACCACAGGACTCTGAGTTCATCTAATAGCATCAACTATACTACCAGTAAGTAGTTCATACCACTTCATCTCGTTCATTCGTCTGCACGTTTACATTGCACTTAGGGCTGACCTTTGAATTATTTTTTGGAATTTGAAGCTTCGGGGCCGAGATTCGATTTAAATTCGAAGCTTCGAGATTAAAATGTTTTTTATAAAAAATGTATTTATTTTATTTTATTTATTCTTTTTTTAATGTTGTGGGAATTGTACAGCACTTTGTTCAACTTTGTCAGTGCTGTAAAGTTTAAACCTTTTTAAATCTTAGACAAACAAAACACTTTGCTTTCATGAAATATTGTAAGCCGTCATTTGAGGCTTTATAAAAGCAGCACAATGAACACAAATCTGTCAGTGCCAAGTCCGACCTCATCTTAAATAACAAACAGCATTGATTGTTGTAATTAACAAAGAGGCAGAGTTGATTTTGCAAAAAAAAAGTACTTTTTTTTTTTTTTTTTTTTTCATATTCGAATCCCATGCCCCATCGAACGAAGCTTCGAAGTATTTAAGACAGCCCTAATTGCACTACTTTAATAAAAAAAAAGTGTGTGCTGATTTTATGCCTATGTTCATTTTATACTAATTTCTGTGGTACACTCTGGACTGCGGTCCATGTGTGAAGAGTACCGTACTTTTCGCACTATAAGCCGCACCTGACTATAAGCCGCAGCAGCTAAATTGAATGATGTGTACATATATAAGCCGCACTGGACTATAAGCCGCATGTGTTTTAATGTTTAATTACCATATGTAAGGAGTGGAGCCTGCGGCTTAATTTGACTCAACACGGGAAACCTCACCCGACACGGAAAGGATTGACAGATTGATTGCTCTTTCTCGATTCTGTGAGTGGTGGTGCATGGCCGTTCTTATATTGAGCTTTAAGTTCCCACCTCTACAGAGAATGACTCCCATTGGGACACAATACTGTCGGACAAATAACATTAACTCATTTACAAGTTGTATTAAGTTTAGCAAATAAGGGAACAGATAAATAACATTTCAATGCAGTAAAAAAAGCAATATTTCGATTTTCGGGTTTTGTCCACATATAAGCCGCACCGTTATATAAGCCGCAGGGTCGAAAAATGGGGGAAAAAGCCGCGGCTTATAGTCCGAAAAGTACGATATAGATAGTTTTTTTTTTTTTTTTATATTTAACGTTTTTTTTTTTTCACAAGCAGGACAATACATACATGACAAACTAAGACAATAATAATAATAATAATAATAATAATAATAATAATAATAATAATAATAATAATAATAATAATAATAATAATAATAATAATAATAATAATAATAATAATAATATTATTATTATTAAGGGGGTGAGGGGGGGGGTTGCAGAGTGTTACAAAGGTTCAGTACACAAACATTCCAGATAGTGATCTAATTAAGTTCAGGGGACCTTGAAGGCCATCGGGCCTATCACTCTCTTGAAGAGAGAGAGCAGCCTGTTCCATTGATAACAAGTCCATGAAGTCCTTGCGCCAGTTCTCCAAACTGAAGCAGTTACTGTAGGTTTGCGTTCTTTCCAGTTCATTAAAATAATCCGTTTGCATGCTAGAAAAGCCAGTGCTACAATATTATTTACAATCTTTGCTTGAGCAGTGTCCATTTTTACACCCAATATACACGTTATAGGGCAAGGATTAATGTCAATTTGGAGAGTAACTGACAGGTCCTCAGCAATGTCCAACCAAAATGTCCTAACAAGCGGGCCACAGCAAGTGCATGAGCGTACCCTCTACTCCACACCCATGCCAGCACAATTTGGGTAGGGTGTGATTCATTTTATTCAGTGTACAGGGTGTTATATAGGCCCTGTGTAGTATCTTTAATTGTATAATTTTATATCTAACACATTTAGATATTTTAGTACTATTCCTAAGTGCTGCTTCCCACTGTGTTTCAGATATGGGTATACCCATGTCTCGCTCCCATTGGACTTTAGTTTGGGTATTGGTATCAGGGGTGGTTGAACATGATAGTTTATACATTGCAGATACAATGCCTTTCCTGCCTGTAATTCCCCTTAATGTCTCTTCCAAGACTCTGTTTGTTCCTATAGCTATGTCTTTAGACAACAATGATTTAATAACTGATTGTATTTGTAAATAAGATAAAAATTCTGTGTCTTTCAGCCCAAACTGTGTTTTAAGTTCATTAAAAGGTATCATATTTCCCCTTTCGGTCACTTGCCCCACCTGTGTTATATTATGTTGTTGCCATACATTATTTTTAAGGGTTTTACCTTAAAGGTGACATGTACTATAAATGTCATTTTTCAGTCTCTAGCATTGTATTATAGTAATAGGAGTTCGTATCAATGTGTTTTGGTGTCTAAATACCATATTGGCGGATTGCTCTGATTCAGCTCAGCCCCTTTCCTCCTCCAGTAAATCAGGCCATTTTGATTTGAACGACTGAGTCACGTCATTCGGACGCTGGGTAGCGCACAGTGATGCGATTGGCTCTGTGGTTGGAGCTAATGCCCGCCCCCATTCTACCTAGACTAGACAGCGAGTGGAAGCCACTTCCTCATGCTGCGAGGCGGAGTGGGGCCCGACGCCTCTGTGTGCGCTCTGGAGGGAGAGAGGGAGAGAGAGATGGAGAGAGAGGGAGCACTGGGGGGGGGGGGGGGGGGGGACCTGCTGCGCGGCACACGGGAGAGTGTGTGCAGAGGTGTTGGGTTTCGCTCTGGAAGAAGCTCTCTCTCTCTCCCACCCCCCCCCCCTCTCTCTCTCTCTCTCTCCCTCCCTCCGGAGTGTGTGCAGAGGTGTCTGGTTTCGCTCTGGAAGAAGCTCTCTCTCTCTCTCTCTCTCTCTCTCCCACCCCCCCCCCTCTCTCTCTCTCTCTCTCCCACCCACCCCCCCCCCTCTCTCTCTCTCTCTCTCTCTCTCTCTGTCTACCAGTCGCTGTGTGGGCTGACTGTCACTCAAAGTGCTTATGGGCGGAGCCAGGCCATAACAGCCTGAAATCTTGAAGCTGGAAAATGATGGTTTTGAGTACTTGATTAGAAATATAAAACAATGCATTTTTTTGAAAAAAACCTTACAGATGTCTTCAATAGACTAACAGGAATTGTGTAAAGTTGCCCAAATAGTGCTAGGAATAGCAGTTGTCCCCTTTAACTATATAGATAGTTATTAATATTTATTGTTATATTGTAGAAATGTGTGCATTGAAATGTCTGTAAAGTCTCGACGACATTGAAAATGAGGGTGACCTCAATTGTATTTGAGAATAAATAAAGGTTGATGATCTCCAAACATCTATCCCTTTAAGGTTATAAGGTTAGGGTTGGGGGCTAGTGAATTAATGGAAGTCAACGTGTGTCTGTGTGTCTATCTACAGGTGGTCATGTGTCCTAATGCCTCCTTCACTGACCTGGCAGAGATTGTGTCCCGCATTGAACCTGTCAAACCAGCGCTTGTAGAAGGTAAAATGATCTACACACACACACACACACACACACACACACACACACACACGCACACACGCACACACACACACACACACACACTCTATCTGCCAAGCTCTTTGCGTTTTTGCTCTTGCTCTTGTGTTCTCTCTCTCTGATATACACAACAGATTCCAATACTAACATTGGTGTGTGTGTGTGTGTATGCGCATTAGCAGCTATTGTAGTCTTGTGCTCGTGTTGTTGCCGTGGCGCTCGCTGCCTTGCCAACCAGAGGGTACAGACGACAGCAGGCAGCAGGACGCCTGCAGCCTCTAATTAAAAAACCTGAGTCCTTGAAGGAACCGGCGCAGCGTCCCGTGAAACTCTTTGACGGAACTAAAACGTGCCGCTTACATTACATACACTTTCCAATTTAGCCTCAAGGTTTTTTCCAATTTGCGAGCGAATGAAAAGTCGATCCGGTGGAATGAATTTAAACGAGCGACAGTGAGGTGGAAGTGGCGCCATAACTCCTTTATTGAAGGCCTATAAACGTGGCGTCTCAGTCTCTGTGACGTCACATCACAGCGCTTGAACTCTCTGCCTCTCTCTCTCTCACGCGCACTTCTCATTCATTGCTCATCGACCGCCCTCCTCCACTTCTCTTTGCACACTCATCCCTTTCTTTAATTATTCACTCACTTGCTTTTTTTCATTCACTTTCTCATCACTCGTTCACTCACGGTTCTTTGCTTTATCTACTCCATCTCCCACCCTCCACCTCTTCTCTCTCGCTCTACCTCCCTCCCTCTCTCTCTCTCTCCCTCTCTCTCCTCCACCTCCGTCCATCCATTCCCTCCATCAGAGGAGTCAGACTACCACACTGACTACGAGGAGGAGGCGGTGGAGAGTGCCCTGTCGGACATGGAGCTGTCCAATCACTATGGAGAACACACTGAGGGCGAGGAGACTGCTGATACGGTGTGGACACGCCCACCACTCACTGGGGTTTTAGGGTGGACTCACGTTGCTGGATTTCTTAAGCTCGATTTATGGATGTTAAGATCTCCAACACGGATGTCACTGTTGTGGAGGCTGTGTGTTTAGTTTGTTTTGTGGCATGACATTTGTGGTGAAAGTGTAAATTCCTCTGACCCCTCTATAAATGCTAGGCAAAGTGAGCGGCATGTTGTTGGCACAATTTAGAAATGCACAAACACAAACCGCTGTTTTTATCTTTTAGATAGCGCTAAGCTATCTGTATTGCAACACATTTTTCGCTGTAACATTCACATTATCCATAGAATCCTCCTTCCACTCTCATGCTCCATAGTTTCCAGTGTTGTCTTCCTGCAACAACTCACGTCTTGTGGGATTTCAGAGCGAGATTTCTGTTTCAGTGGCAAAAACAATCACTTCTGGTGGACATACTTGGTGGTAACCAAATAAAAAATAGAGTTCCCTCAAAAACCACTTGAACTCAGTTGAAACTCGCACCCAGTTTCACACCCTAATCTCCACACAGACCCTCTGTACCATGCATGCCACGGGTAAAGTATAATTTACCAATTGAAGTGATACTCTGTGTGGTAGGGTTAGGCAGTAATGCGGGAATAAGGTAGTCCGTGGTCTTTGAAAATAGCAACAGTGTCCCTCATTACCATCTTAAAATGTTTTTATTAAGAGTGTTTATCCAGCACCACTATCTGTGTGGTGGAGTTTTAAGGCGAGACACTACAGGTGAATAGGGTAAAAAATTTAACTAATAGATATCACAATGAAACTTCCCCAGTTGATTACTTATATTAAGACAAGACTTTTTTGTATTACAAGTTTTCTGAAATTGTATGTTTAAATATGCAAATGAGGCATGATCTACTTAAATATGCAATGATTTGCATATAATTCCAGGACAGAAATCTGAACATTGGATAAAGCCATTTTCAAAATTATTGTTTCATTTTGTTGACATATTAGAGCCAAAGGTTATTACAGAGGGGATTTTGGATATCTCTTTTTATCACTCCATAAATCAGAAAATACTCCATTCAGTCCATTTTTATGGTAAAATTCCATATTTCGCCATGTTTTTAGGAATAAAATGTGATATAAATCAGGGTATGAATGCGATATCAACAAACCCTTCTGTAAATACCTTCAGAACATAGATATGAATAGAACTGGAAGGTTTGGTGTATGTGAGTGTTACTGAAGTGGATATTTCTGGCTCAGAGTATGAGGAAAAACTCTTAAAACTCATTTTTGGGAAAACGCCTTCAAAGTTCTGTATTGTAAAATGCCATACTTTTTTTTTTGAAACAGATATTTACAAACACAATACCTAATCAAACCATTAGTAATAGACAACCTAAACACATGCCTGATAACTGAATAATAATAATAATAATGATGTTATTGAACTGAACAGAACTACACACAGGCTACAAACAGTGTAGTACAGTGTAGTACCCCCTAATAGGCAAAAAATATTTGAATAGATATCACTATGAAACTTTCCCAGTTTGTTATGTACATATAAACTAAGAAAAAATATATTGCAAGTTTTCAGAATTGTATGTTTATATATGCAAATGAGGCACTTCCCCATTAAATATGTGCACATTTATGGATGCAATAAGGCAAAATGAAGTAAAATAAACAACTAAATGTGTGTTATTGACGTTTTATTGTCACTAGTTTCATAGAAGACATGTTTAGGAAGCAAAATATAACAATCTCAAAATCAACAAAAAAAGTATATTTGCCTATTCACCTGCAGTGTCTCCCCTTAATAATACACACTAAATGAGGAGTGTTTATCCAGTACCACTGTCTGTGGTGGAGTTTTAATAAAAAAAAGAATATAACAATGAAGAATAATTAACTACTATATCATAACATTCTAAATTCACTTACAGGTAGAACATGATTTGTTTTCTGCAGTCTACCTCCATCTAAGTGCATATTATCGGTGGGGTGGGGGGGAAATCCATACAGCAATATATTGCTATATTTTGTGTGCCGATATTATATTGATACAGTGATGCCAAGTATCCATATAACAAATATAATAATAATAATAATAATAATAATAATAATAATAATAATAATAATAATAATAATAATAATAATAATAATAATAATAATAATAATAATAATAATAATAATAATAATAATACAAATATATACTGTATATAATAATATATATTTATTTATTTTACAATCCCATTTTACTGCTATAGAAATTCAGTTTTCTGTTGGGGACATACTTAAAAGGTAATAAATCAATCAATATATCACACAGTCTGATTGATATGTGATCATATGGTATTGTGAGGCCTTTGGTGATACCCACCCCTACTTATCAGTAAGCTATATGGATGTGTAGTATTTAAAAATGAACATGTTCTACTGTAGTGAAATGTCACTTTAAGAACCAAGTTGGCCGTCCAAGCTTTACAGTATTGTAAATCCGTGTGGGTCGGATGGCCTGATCCTAGATCTGTTTGGAACCCAACCTTGCAGTGTTTCTCTTCCCTTAACACATCAACTGCCACGCTTATATCCATCAATGTATGATCACTGCCACCAGTGTAAGCCTATGGAGATGTTCACCTTCTTTGCAGGGCTATAACTTTTTAAATTGTATTGCTAAATTGACATTACTATTCAACATCGATTATCTATCGTTCAGGATGTAGGAACGTTATACTTTTTCATTCATATATTCATACGAAAATACCGAATATAAGTGTTTTTATCGTTTTCTGCAGTAATTCCTAGAACGCTAGTTATAGGCCTAAACGCATAATATAGATTATCGATTGCAGTTTATTCGCGATACACGCTATATTAAAAAATCCAACTGAATACGATCCTAGCTTTATGTAGTATGGGTGATATATTGATCAGAGCGGTTTGCATTGAAAAGAATAAACCATCAAGCTGAAAGTAACGTTACAGTCCTCTTACCGTTTGCCGATGAGACTGGAGGAAAAAGATCCCACTTATTTGACGTCGATCGACTAGATCCATTTCCGCTTTGTATGGCGCAATAAACGCCCAAATCATATCGATTATTGAGTTATGGCAGCAATCCATATACACGGATGTGTGTCTAGAGTCCCGCAACAATATGTGACTGCCGGACGGAATTCCCAGATGCACCGAGATCACCAGAGATCCATTTCCGGTAGTAACTCGCCCGATCATCCACCAGGCGGCGGTATTGAAGCATCGCTGCCTACATTAAAATTGCAATGGCGATCGAATCCCGACAGATGGCAGTATCGCCTACCTTTTGAACTGGGTCTCTAAGGTGTCTCTCTCTGTGCCTGGCTGCAGGAATCAGAACACAGCCGCCTGTCGGAGATTTGCTCGCCTGAAACCTATTGTTTCCCGTATTATAGCCATGCCCAATGCACACGAGTAATTGAGATCGCGATGGAACTACTGGGATTATTCATTTTGGAGTACCTTCTGACTAAGGTAAGGTCTATTTTAGGTCTATTTTACCGAACCTAAAACATGCTTTTGGTAACGATCGCAGCTTCCTCAAACAACCTCCCCCCCTTCATGATTTTGTGAAGAAACATCTACATATGGCATATACCTTTGATTTAGAAATAATATAGGTTTCAGGCGAGCAACCCGAACGATTTCGCATATGCATATCACACGTCTAGAAAAAAATACTGGATTATTTTGAAAAGGGGGCGATGTTTAGCGCGGAATAGCGCATAAACGAAAGTATGTAGAAATTAACTGGTTTGTCAGTGTTGGACTATAAACAGTGTCTGTCAAATGAGCCATACTATTGTCTCCATAGCTATAATATAGAATATACGATGGGTCCGCAAACATTGTGAAAATGGTCAATAACGCTGGCGCCATTGAGTAAAGATGGGAAAACAGCGTGGCGCTCAATGAGTTAAGGTACATGACATCTCAGCTATGGGTTGCATCAAAAAGACAATGCTATCTGTTGCCCATTGTTTGTAGATATGCCAAAAAAAATCTTTAACTCTTACTTTTTAATCTCACTCCTCTTCCTCAGGATGAAGAGCTGGAGATCAGACACGTTCAGCGTCTCCCTCTGCTCTCTAACTCCTCCATCGACCACTACCTGTCTACCTCCCCCGACATCCCTGACTATCCCACCTCCCCCGACTCCCCCAGTGCCCTGTGCAGTCCCCCAGACTCGCGCTCGCCCTCACCCCCACCTCAGAACCAGGACAACGTCTGAGAACAGTCCAGGGAAACCCATCAAACATCCGACCTGTATTGAACTATGTCCGAATGTTCTCTGTCCATCAACCCTGCCTGCAAGGTTCTCCTGTTAAGCAGTCTTTTTTCAGTGTATTGTTTGTATTGTATTTCTGTCTCTTTTCGACACACCTCACATTCACGTCTAATGGGAGATCCCGGTTTCCCTTTTTCCACCACTGCCTCGCTACCTCCCTCACCTCCCCCACCTCCCTCACCTCCCCACCTCCCCACCTCCCTCACCTCCCTCACCTCCCCTGGCAGACCCAGGACTCCTCCCCGACGACCCGGTATCAGGGGCTTATTTGCTCATTAATTAGAGTCAGACAAGACGATAGGTACCCTAAACCTGAACACAGTCCAAGGCGTATTCCTTTCCTCAGCCTGTGTCTGGACTAAAGCTAGAAAGATTCCTGACTAAAGGCGTTTTTCTGCCACTTCAAAGCCATGTGTTTGCACTGGGAGAGAGTGGGGTGGAGAGTGTTCAGACCTTCTGTCTTGAATGGAGCAGATACAGTCTGAGCAGCAGACTGAGGGGATCTGCCCTATCAGATCATAAGCTCCACATGCAATGACAGACAAGCAGGATGCATGGCGAGGGGGGCGGGGCTTAGTTCTGGAACAGTACAGGACATTATATATTATCAATTATATTGATAATAGTAGCAAAAGTACATGTTTGATTCATGTTCTGTCATTTGGACAATTCTACAAGTATTCATTCATATTCATTCCATAATAGTAATTATGAATTAATATCCATTCCATAATAATTATTCATTCATATTCATTTCACAATAATTACAATAACACTTTTGAGCTATTTAATAACCCATGTGATTCGAATTTAATCTAACGACCATGTCACAATGGCCGCTAGTCATTAGAAGCCATTGAAATTATGAGGACACCTTTGAGAAAAAAACAACAAAAAAAACATTTGAAGCGAGCTGAAGGACAAAATGCTAACATTTATTATATAATGTGACATGTGTCTGGTCAAGGCGTTTTTCTGTATCTTTTTTAAATCTGAACATGAGTAATGAAGACCCGACCAAACCCATCGGGTACAGTCGACCGGCATACATGTTAAGCTCTACCCCGTTCCACAGCCCAACACATGCAAGTCATGTCAAACCTCTTCACAGCCTCAAGTCTATTAATTTCCAGCATGCATACGTTCTCTCCCGCACTCATAGGAAGAGATGCCCCACACACACACACACACACACACACACACACACACACACACACACACACACACACACTCTCTCTCTCTCTTCCCCTCTGCCTCTGGGGAATTGGTTTGATATGGAAAACGGAGGAACAAAGAGAAGGAAGCGGCAGCATCAATGCTCTGTGGTCACAGCTATCACTGCAGTTTCCTCCTGCATCGTGTGCCAGGTACACTGACTGACTGGCCAACTGACTGGCAGGCTGACTGACTGACAAACTGGCTGCCTGACTGAAATGGCTGGCAAGCTGATTGACAAACTTGCTGACTGACTGTGATGAACTGACTGACTGACTGGCTGGCAGGCTGACCGATGAACTGGCTCACTGACTGACTGACTGACTGACTGACTGACTGACTGACTGATGCACTGACTGAACTGGCTGACTGACTAAACTGGCTGACTGACTGACTGACTTACTTCAAAGCCATGTGTTTGCACTGGGAGAGAGTGGGGTGGAGAGTGTTCAGACCTTCTGTCTTGAATGGAGCAGATACAGTCTGAGCAGCAGACTGAGGGGATCTGCCCTATCAGATCATAAGCTCCACATGCAATGACAGACAAGCAGGACGCATGGCGAGGGGGGCGGGGCTTAGTTCTGGAACAGTACAGGACATTATATATTATCAATTATATTGATAATAGTAGCAAAAGTACATGTTTGATTCATGTTCTGTCATTTGGACAATTCTACAAGTATTCATTCATATTCATTCCATAATAGTAATTATGAATTAATATCCATTCCATAATAATTATTCATTCATATTCATTTCACAATAATTACCTCTTGTATGAAACTATACTCCAGTTTTAACGTTTTCATTTCAATTCACTTCTATTTTTAATAGAAACTTAACGTGATCATTTTTGTTGAATTGTTTTTGTTTGTTTTCTTTTCTACCCAAGGGCCCAATGGAAGCCATTCATACCCCATTGTTTTTAGTTTCAACTTGATTGTCAATCTTATGTTGTTCCATAACAGCAGTGGTTTTGTTTTTGTACAGCGATGAAAACAAAAATATTCCGGGCCTCCATATTGTATGTAGATGGTTAATAATGATGTTCGCTCCAGCAGTGCAAACCCAGCCTAGAGTCCAGATGCTCCTGCTGCTGCTATTGTTTCTATGCACAGGCACAATCAAAGACAGCTGGGACAATCACTCCAGCTGTGCACAGTATGATGGGACTGCTGAATCATAGAGCCTTGATTAACTCTTCTCCCTGCAGTCACACCAGCCCTTAAACGGACTCACTTTCGCACCATTAAGCCTTATCAATGCAAGTAATTTACATAAACGTTATACAGTATATTTCGTAATTTTTTTACTACCATTAGATATAGTACCGCGTGTGCCTCAGGCTTGTAGCGTATGAAGGCACTTTTTAACTAAGCTAATATTTATGCTATGGCTATGTTACTACAGTAGTAGCTTTACATAAATTATGTGGATGATGGAAAGAGCCTGTGACTGAGATCCCCATGCGGAGATGTGTGATTTAAGAACGTGTGAGTGTGTCATAAAGTTGAGTCACAAGGAGGTAGGAGGCTATGCACCTTTTAGAGGTTTCGGTTACGGTATCTGGTTAAGGCTTTGTTGATGTTCGAGGAATATCTCAATATTCTGTTTTTTCTTAACAAGTAACTTGTCACATTGCAGGGAAATGTTTCTGTATTGGCTCATCAAGTAACTGAAATATCTGTTGGTGGCGTTCCTCGTTGAAACCAGTGGCTTACTTTATGAACCATTGTTATTTTGAACCGCTCGAGGCCAGTGGTAACACTTTTGAGCTATTTAATAACCCATGTGATTCGAATTTAATCTAACGACCATGTCACAATGGCCGCTAGTCATTAGAAGCCATTGAAATTCTGAGGACACCTTTGAGAAGAAAACAACAAAAAAAACATTTGAAGCGAGCTGAAGGACAAAATGCTAACATTTATTATATAATGTGACATGTGTCTGGTCAAGAAAAATGGGAGTGAATTGAAAATGTCAGGTGTCTTCCTCAAAGATATATGACCACTGGTATGTAGTTTTGGGTTGTGTCCAATACCCAAGCACAATGAATGAATGCAGAGCCCCACTGGCACTACTGTATGAATGAAATAGTACTCTGCTAAATGGGAAGTGGTGGTAATCAATGACTGATGGATGGAAGTGCTTTTGTAATGCATGGCTTTGTGCCATGAAGTCCTCAGCCGACCCTAGTGGAGCGAGAGCAGCCGCTTCAGACACGGGGCCTTCGACGCAAGGCTGTCGAGTCACTTTCCAGTCGGTTCAACTCTTTATTTGAAATCTTCGCTTATAGAATGTTCCTGTTTAATTGTGAATTAAATTCCTTTTTAAATTGTGAATAGGACCACCTTCTCAAGATTCAAGCTTTTCATTGTTTGAATGTGGAAGAAAATATGCTCAGATTTGTCAAACAAAATAGGGGAGCACAGTTTACCAATAAGCCTGTAAAACATTTTGTTGGGTCTATATTTATGTTATTTGTATCGGGATAAGTAATGTTTGTTTGATGATCTAGTGTGAAACACTTGTTACTAATAAAACCACTGTCGGTTGTAGCTGCCGTGTCCTTCATTCTCAGAAACGTGTTTTTCTGTGTCCTGGTTCAGGGCTTGTGATCAATTCACCGTTTCAAATCAAATCAGGACGTTTCATTAGAAGGTCTGTTGGAAAATACATTTCATTGACTCTTTGTGTTAAACTCCCAAACCACGTACCAAGTATTGACCCCTCTTTTCCACATGCTGTTCCACATAATCTGTTCTTTGTCACCTTGCCTGGAATGGAAAGTAACATAAAACCCTACGCTCTGCATCTTCTGGCCATCTCAGACCCACTCCTATCCGAGCTCCGGGAGGGTCATCAAGGAGAAGCCGCCTTTTCTCAGTCCTTGCCCCACAATGGTGGAACGAACTACCCACCACAGTTAGGACAGCCGAAACCCGTCCAATATTTCGCCGTCGACTAAAGACGCACTTCTTTAACCATTATCTGAAATGACGTTTTATTTTTTATATTTTTATATATATATATATATATATATGATCTAACCCTAACTAACCTTACTGTCATGCACTTGTCCTAATATACTAACCTGCACTGTAGCACTCAACACGTCGATGAACATTGTTACTCAGCTGATAGAGTTGTCGTACAGAACTTGTAAGTCGCTTTGGATAAAAGCGTCAGCTAAATGACTAAATGTGAATGATAAAAGAACACGCCAACATTTTGGGAAATTAGCTTACCGTCGTCTCCAGAGAGAGAAGAATATAGATACCAGTTCCCTCTCTGCGTTCAGTAGAAAGCTATCTGGCTGCACATTAGCCTAGTTTTGCACTATGTATAGAAGCACTCCTAAACTATACAATATTCACCACGGGATAACGCGCAAAAGTATCGGTATATACATGAAAAAAAGTATCTCTTTTTTGCATGTTCGACGGGACTGTCAAACAGTGATGCCACAGATTACTTGTAAAAGTTATCTGATTACTCCTTTAAAAAGTAATCTAGTTACTTTACTGATTACTTGATTATCAAAGTAACTCAGTTACTTTGAAAGTAACTAGGTTACGAAGTCGTCGTCCCCCCTGCTGCTGCCACAACATAAGAATGACAACAGTTTTTAATATTTTTTTTTAAATAATGCTTTATTGAAAGTGCATAATGTCATAAATCATGATTGGCTGCTCAGACAGGTCATCATGAGATGTCATCAGGCCATAAGATCACAGCTGTCCACTGCTCAGGCACTCTAGGACAGTGGTTCCCAAACTAAATAAAATAGAAAATGTATATAATATAATTTTAATTAAAAATAAATTTGTAAAACCGTTGTGTAATATAAAACATGGTATTATAGTTTGTTATTCGCTCAAATTAGGCTTATCATTATGGGTAAATAGTGGCGCTTGTGCGTGATGACAGTTTTATTGACGCACCTGCTCCTTTGCTCTGAGATAGTAACTAAATAGTAACGCACAGCCACTTGGAAAAATAACTAATCAGATTACTGGCTTGTAAAAAATAGGCTATGGAAAGCTGGTGCATTAGCTACAGGGATAAGGGTAATGGCTGGTGCTGAAAGTGTTAACACTTTGATTGCCTAAGGCTAAATTCATGATATACCATCCGTTGCCAGCTCTATTTAACATGGAGAAGTTCCCCTTCTTTGCAGGGCTATAACTTTTTAAATTCTATTGCTAGATTGCCATTACTATGGCCCATTCAAGGTCAAGGTCCTATATGTATTGTTCATGGTGTAGCAACGTTAACATTTTTCATTCACATATTCATAATAAAATATGATCTAAAGTATAAGTATGTTTTCATCTCTTTCTGCAGCTTTCTCCAGAACGTGATTTATAGCCCCAAATGCATTATATTGATGATGAAATACAGTTTGATAGCAATCAGCGCGATATAAAAAATTCCAACTGGAAGTACTTCTGGAAGTTACTACACGTCATCTGATGTTGACCGAATGGGCGAGGGGGCGTTTATAATTCCGTGGGCAGCGTTATACCATTCATCTAATGTGGGACATATGTTCATCAGATCAGTTAGTATCGAACACGGAAATATTACACGCTAAAACTCACCCCAGTCTCCACGGGCCGTTGGGCGATCAGCGCGGGGTAGACAGTTTTCCATTATGGGATGTAAAAATACCCGGTCCATTTCCAGGTTGTACAATGGTATATACGTCAAAATCATGTTGTTTATCGAGTTATTGGCAACGGATCGCTATGTATTGTGTCAAGATGGAGTCGCGGGAGCTATAGAGAGTGGCCGGAAGTAATATGGGTGAACAGCACTTCAGCCACATCACTTCCTGTTTGGCGCTTCTGCCGATCGGCCACCAAATGGCGCTCTTGAACCGCTAGAGGATTGAGAGGAGCTCTGAACTGTGTGTGAAGGCTGCGGATGGAAAATATGATTCCGATCACAGATTTTTGAAATATTGATATCAAAGACGAGTTACGGCGTCTTCGGCAACTTGAGCATGGCGGGGAAGGACGCCTAAACTCGTCCTCTGGCAACTAAAGTGTTAAATTAAAAACAAAACAAACAGGAAGTATAACAGGCCTTTCTGTGTGGAGTTTGCATGTTCTCCCCGTGCTCGCAAGGGTTTTCCCCCCGATAAGATAAACCCAATGGAAAAACATGCACAACAATAGATCGCTAACGCTGTGGCGTCCTTGAAGAAGACGGACAGGAGCACTTGGATTGGTCCCCTGGCGCGGCTCACGTTGACGCCTGTCTGCTCCCGGCTGCCATTGGGGGGGAAGGACGACGGGATGGGTTAATCGCAGATACGAATCGCATGCATGCCGATTGATGACCTCTGAGCAGGTCCTAAATTATTATTATTTATTTAAAACAGTGAAGTTAAAATAAAACAAACAAACATCAGGGGGTATAGAACAGTGACAGGTTATAGTGAATATGCAAGTTTAAACAGATGGGTTTTCAGTTGGGATTTAAATGATGATAGGGAGTCAGACTGTCGACATGTGGGGGCAGGCAGTTCGAGTCTGGGAGCCGAGCAGCTGAAAGGAGGTTTTTGAAGTCGATCCGGTAGTGCACAGGGAGCCAGTGTAATTGAATGAGGACGGGGGTGACGTGATCGGATGAGTTGGTGCGGGTGATGATCCTGGCAGCAGAGTTTTGGAAAATATGGAGTCTGTTGAGGAGTTGATGGAAAGGCCGGTGAGGAGAGCGTTGCCGTAATCGGTCCAGGATGTGACGGATGAGTGGACCAGGGTTTCAGTGTTTGATTGGGACAGAGATGGGCGGAGTCTGGAGATATTACGTGAGTGAAAGAAAGCAGAGCGGGTGATGTTTTTGATGTGTGGTGCAAAGGAGAGGGAGCAGTCCAGAATGACACTGAGGTTTTTAACTTGGGGGGAGAAGGGTACAGGGAAGCCGTCGGTGGTGATGTTCAGAACTCGGGTGTTTTGTGATTGGGTGGATTTGGAGCCAAATGAGCAGGGCCTCAGTTTTGCTGCCATTTAACTTCAAGAAGAACTGAGAGAGAGGCTGAGTATGAGGTAAAGTACCAGACAGCACAGTAGAAATACACAGAGAGAGGCTGAGTATGAGGTAAAGATCCAGACAGCACAGTATGAACACACAGAGAGGTTGAGTACACTACATTTACATTTAGTCATTTAGCTGACGCTTTTATCCAAAGCGACATACATGTTCAACTTCTGTACGACAAGTCAACAGGAAGGGTACAATTCTTTCAGCTCAGTAACAATGTTCAGTGCTGAAAATTGGGTGCTGCAGTGTTGAGTGCAGAGTTATAGAGACATATTATTATAGAAGAGTGCACAATAGAGGACAGTACGATTTTATTTTATTTAAAGGGGACATGCATTATAAATGGCTTTTTTCAGTGTAGCATTGTTTTATAGTAATAGGGGTTAGTATCAATGGGTCTGTGTCTCTAAATACCATATTGGCGGATTGCTCTCATTCAGTTGAGACAATTTCCTCCTCCAGTTAATTAGGTCATTTTGATTTGACTCACTCTGTGACGTAACTGGGAGCTGGTGGAGCTGATTGTGATCTGATTGGCTCTGTGGTTGTAGCGCATAGTAAAACCTGACACTTCCTCAAACAGAGCGAGGCAGAGAGCACATCACTATGTTCCTCAAACGGGTTTTGACTGCGAGCAAGGATGAGAGAGGGACCCGTCTTCTCTCACACACGCAGCATTTACACAGTGCTCCATGCCTCCGTGTGTCCCTCTCTCTCGATCCCTCTCTATCTCTCTCTCTCCCTCGCAGTCGAGCACCAGCATATCACTGTAATATCTTTGCGCATGCTCCCACACGCACGTCCGTATTCCGATCCGTACAATAATAATCACAGGCGTACATATTGTCATTTGAAACAAGTTACCAAGGCATTTTCCCGTGGGATTATGCCCACAGGCTTTTGAGTACTTGATTAGAAATATAAAACAATTAATTTTTTTGAATAAAAGCTTACAGATGTGTTTAATAGACTCTCGGGAATTGTGTAAAGTTGCCCAAATAGTGCTAGGAATAGCAATGCATGTCCCCTTTAAATAAAATAAAAAATGTTGGTCAGGTTTTGGCTGTCCTAACTGTGGTGGGAGTATGAGGTAAAGTGCCAGACAGCACAGTAAGAGAGAGAGTGAGTGTGTCCTGACATTTGTATGTACCAATACTTAGTTTGTGTCAGTACAACACTGTGTCATGCAGTGTTACATATGGGGTTTATGTATGCTGTGTATGTAGGCATATCTTGTTTGGTTCTGTTTTGTGTTGTTTTTGTCTCTTCTGTTTCTACTTATCCTTTCCTCAGATGCACCCATGGTTTCAGTCCTCATCATCACCACCTGTTCCCAATCAGCAATCAAGCATTCCCACACCCTTTATATAGTCCCCTTTGTGTTCAGTTCTGTCTCTTCCTTTTGTGTAGAGCTGGTGGCAGAGCTCTGGTATGTTGTGCTGTTATTTAGGTGAAGCTTATCTTTTGTGTTACCCATTTACCAATTCTTGTTCAAATCTAACATTTATATATTTGTTTGTCTTTCATTTCACCCAGCCTGAGCCTACACAATGGTTCTATGAAACCTGAAGTAGCGTTTCTAGTAAGCTAAGGAATACAGTGACACTTGATGTACAAGTAGTTTTGGCCAATGAAAGATACTACTAAACTACTGAAATATATTTAATTTTTTTATGAATGAAGACATCCATTTTGTTTGTTTATTAAATAATGCACCATATACACCATAATATATTATTACATGTTCATCATAAAATAAGTGCAACTCCTTAATTTATATGTCTCTATGTAATAGCTTTGTATCTTTTAAAAAGCGGGACTGAGAATGAAACACGCAGACGCGGGCTCCCTCCCTCCCTCTCTCTCTCCCTCGCAGAGTGCATGCAGAGGTGTCGGGTTTCACTCTGCCTCGCAGTTTGAGGAAGTGGTTTCCACTCGCTGTGTGGGCTGTCCGCTTACCCAGCGCCCACTGACGTCAGCATGCGCCTCAAATCAGAACGACCTAATTAAATCTAGCAGGAAATGGTCTGAGCTGAATGAGAGCAATCCGCCAATATGATATTTAGACACAAAAACACATTGATACTAACTCCTATTACTATAATACAATGCTAGAGACTGAAAAATGACATTTATAATGCATGTCACCTTTAAGATTCTGTGTTGGACCCCAGGAACACTAGCTGTTAATGGGGGTCCTAATCAACATTAAACGTAAAAAGTACCTTAAAAACTACATTTCTGTTCAGTACTTAGGTATAAAGGAGCCCCCTCTTTGTGACTCGCTCTCTTCTCCCCGGTGTCCTCCTAGTAACCTGGATGAGAGCCATCCAGCCATATCTCTGACTATTGATACTTTCATCTGAGTTAATAAATTGTATTAACCGGATTCATCGACTGAGTAAGTTATTACATGTTTCCCACAAATGTTATGATTTTCATGAATGAAGATATACATTTTTGTTGGTTATTACATAATGCTCCATATTATTACATTTTCATTTCAAATAAGTCCAACTGAAGCAGTTTATTACTAAATGCAGCAGATTATTACAAAATGGGTGCTATTACATACATAATGTGTTACAAGGGGCAACCCTCATTTACAGTGTCGTCGAGTATCGCATAGTCATCATCATCATCGATAATCATCAATCAATATACAAAGTGCAAGGAAAATAAAATAAAAATAGTAATACAAATATATAATATAATAATTTAAAACATTACACACTGAAACACAATTTAAAAACAATTACAGATTGTGGTGACCTGCTTGGTCACCAGTGTTCTAAATCGACCCATGGACACTAGTGCACCTCATTTCAATTTCCCCAGACAGTAGGGCGTTCCACGATTCAGAAGCACAGAAGCCAAAGACCGAACTGCCAAGTTCAGTATAAACTCTAGACACTTTAAGTGTGAGCCAGTCATTTGATAGGGTTCAGACATCCATTCCAATAATGAGGTTGTGTCGTTTTGGACAATCTCCAATTATGGCTTCATATAGAAACAAAAGCCAGTGCAAATCTTGTCTTTCTGCCAAAGAGTACCACACAACCTTATTGGTCAGTCATGCACTTATTTACATTACAGAAACACAAACAATTACGTGTGCATTAAGGCGAGACAGCACCCCCTAATAGGGAAAACAAATATTTTAATAGATATCACTATGAAACTTTCCCAGTTTGTTATGTACATATAAACTAAGAAAAATATATTGCAAGTTTTCTGAATTTTATGTTTATATATGCAAATATGCAAACAAAATATGTGTGTAGGTACTAGGGAAAATGGAGTTCCAAGACTTTGTGTAAGTAAAATGCATAAAAACTAGTTTTTCAGAAAACGACCTCAAAGTTTTGTATTGTAAAATGCCATACATTTTTATTTGAAACAGCTATTTACAAACACAACACCCAATCAAACCATTTGTAATAGACAACCTAAACACATGCCTGATAACTGAATATAACATAATAATAATAATGATGTTATTGAACTGAACAGAACTACACACAGGCTACAAACAAACAGTGTAGTAACAGTGAGTAACAGTAACCCTAACCCAATATTTGAATAGATATCACTATGAAACTTTCCCAGTTTGTTATGTAGCCTACATATAAACTAAGAAAAAGTTTTCTGAATTTTATGTTTATATATGCAAATATGCCAACAAAATATGTGTGTATACTAGGGAAAATGGAGTTCCAAGACTTTGTGTAAGTAAAATGCATAAAAACTAGTTTTTCAGAAAACGACCTGTATGTACTAAATACTCAGCAGGATTTTGAATATCTCTTCACCTTAGCTTTTTAATAAGATAAAATAAGATGATCATTTATTAATCCCATTGGGGACATTCAGGTGTCAAAGCAGCATGGGGGGGGGGGGGGGGGGGTACAGAGCTTCACAGTCCTATACAGTCCAGTATCTATTAGGGCTGTCCCCGACTAAGGATTTGGATAGTCGACTTTAATTGGCCGAAATTTGCCGATAGTCGACTACCCCCCTGAATGCAAACAAAAATAAATAATAATAAAAAATCATTATATATATATATATATATATCGTTCCATTTGGGCTGTGGGGGGTGCTTAATATCTGAAGGAGTCGACTGAAGGCTCCTTGTCCACTGCGAAAGCATGCAATTGGTCCACTGATCTTGATATTTGTCTAGTCTAGTGTGTTCATTAGATGGGTGAAAATCCTCTTTCAGTGCCTTCAGTGTTTTCTTAGGGAGTTAGCCTTGCTGGTATGCGCACCATTAGCGTTAGCCACGCTTCTAGGCCTCTTTGCTTTTGGAAAGAATGATACAAAAATTGAAATAAAAGGAATATTATTATTTAAAGAAAAATTGCATTCGACTAATTATAAGAGGTTGGTAGTCGACTACGGCTCCTTTCGATCGATTAGTCGACTAATCGGGGTCAGCCCTAGTATCTATATACACTATAGATACAATATAAAATATAAATATAATATAAAAAAAGTACAAAATAAAGTTCAAGTTCAAGTTTCTTTATTAGTTGTCATACAAAAATACAGAATACTTTTATATGAAATGCTTTTTCCTGGTCTGCTCCTGAGAGTGTGCTAGATAAAAAATAAAATAGATAAGTAAAAAAATAGAAGTCAAAAGTATGTAACAAGTGTAAACAAAAGTGTTCAACAAAAGTGTTCAATATACATATATACAATATACAATACAGAGTAGAAACATTTTTGTAACTGAGTTACAATACAATATAAAGTACAATGCAGGAATTGGATGAGGTACAACTTATGGTAAGGTGCAATGAGGTATGAGGTATGAGTTGTAGTGCAAATCTCTTTACCAATAAATATAAATATAAAGTGTGTTAAAGTGTCTAAAGTGGGTAAAGTGGGTGCTACAGTGAGTTGTTTATTTAAGTGAGTGTGTGCATGTGGATTTGTGTGCTGTGAGTGTATTTGATGGTTTGTTACATAGTGTTATTGTCATTGAGCATCCTGATGGCCTGGGCCCAGGAGTTCAAAATGTTTAATCCTTATCTGATTGGATCAGATTTGGATTTTGGGTAGTTGAAAACCAAAAAACAGGATTAGGATCACTTTGATATCCGATCAGATCAGGAAATCAAGTCCAAGCTTTAATCTGGATCAATCTTCAAAACGGGTAGTTCAAACCGAAAACACAGGATTGGGATCAGTTTGATCCCAAAAAATTGATTATCTTGATCCCACCAGAGGGGTGGATTTCCAGTGGATTACCAGAGCAAAATGTACTATACAATTTATTAAAAAATATGTTTCAATATAAATAAGATGTCAAAGTTTGCCTTCATGGCAAATCAATTTTATTTTAAAAATGTTTGTCACATTTGTGGTGGCCTATTTTGTTTTCAACCAAATGTTGATGACATAAATGTTTATGCTCATAAAAGTATCACAACAAAGTAGGGCTGGGCGATATGGCCTAAAAATAAAATCTCATATTTTTATTTTTAATCCGATTTTAATCGATTTTTTTCTCTTGAAAACTAGAAACGCCAAGGAAATCATTCAAATAACCTTTGTTTTTATTTGACACAAAAAAATTATCAAACGAAGATGAATTTCCCTATTGGGATTGAAGTGCAAACCTAACTTTCACCAATCTTCACTTAAAACAAAAATAATAATAGTATATATATATATATATATATATATATATATATATATATATATATATATATATATATATATATATATATATATATATATATATATATATAAAAGGTTACTCTTGATCAAACAAAGATGAATGTCCCTATTGGGATTAATAGTGCAATAACTTGCTTTTTCACCAAACTTCACTTAAAACAAATAAAAGGTGCTTCTTGATCATCAAACAAGAATGAATTTCCCTATTGGGATTAATAAAGTGCAAATCTAACTGTCACCAAACATTACTTTTTGTGAAATAAAAGGTGACTCTTAAATAATTTTTTTTTTAAATGTACTCGATAACATTTTTTCAAAATCGTCCTAAATCATTAATTCGAATTAATCAATAAAATCGATTAATCGCCCAGCCCTACAACAAAGATTGTCAACCACAAATGTAATTTTGATTAAAGAAAAAATATCTTCAACAAAAGAAACCAGAAACCTCACTTAGAATTCAGCTCCTCAAAGTACGCCTGGATGATCAGCTGCCTTTGAATGAATGTTTTTTTGTTGTTACCCTAGTGGGAGTATTTTTTTTTTATTACAATTCCATTATGATTTCATGTCCTTTATGTATTTAACAATATAATTATACATTATAGATGTCTCTGCAATGTGGTATCTTGTCTTCCTTGTATTATTTTTCATATCAGTAGGATTAAAGCACTGATATTCAGGATGTAGTAATCTTGAAAAGTCTGAATCTGGATCAGGGTGATCCTATTCTTGATTGCTTTGAAATACCGGGACAAAATCTGTCAGAGTTGTCTGATCCTGGATCACAGAAAAATGGGATTTAAAAATCTGATCGGATCAGATAGGGATTAAAAGTTTTGAACTCCTGGGCCCAGGGGATAGGAGCTCCCTCTGGGTCTCTCTGTACTGGCCATGAGATCCGGTATCGCTTGCCTGACCGCAGCAGTTGAAAGAGGCAGTTGTTTGGGTGGCTAGAGTCTTTGATTATTCTCTTAGCCTTACCCATGCAACGCTTGTTGTAAATGTCTTGGAGAGTGGGAAGCCCACCTCCAATTGTGCGTTCGGCTGAACGGGCCACTCTCTGTAGTCTGCTACGGTCTTGTGCGGTGCTATTCCCAAACCAGGAGGTGATATTGCCAGTCAGGATGTTCTCTATTGTGCATGAGTAGAAGTTCTTAAGGATCTTCTGACTCATTTTGAACTTCCTTAGGCGCATAAGGAATTAGAGGCATTGCTGTGCCTTCTTGATTACACTGTCAATGTGTGGTCCATGTCAAGTCCTCGGATATGTGGACTCCGAGGTACTTAAAACTGTTCACTCTCTCAACCGGTGCCCCGTCGATGCTGAGGGGGCTGTAGTCCCTGACCCCCGACCTCCTAAAGTCCACAATCATCTCTTTTGTTTTGCTGAAGTTCAGGGAGAGGCAGTTCTCCTGACACCACAGCGCCAGATTCTCTACCTCTTCCAGGTAGGCCCTTTCATCGTTTGCAGAGATCAGGCCCACCAATACTGTGATAAGTGATAAGAGTCCACTGATATGAGTCTCTAGTGCAAAAAAACAAGATAGTCAGTACGGCGATGTAAGTCTCTAGTTCTCAAGTCCCGAGTTGTGACAGTGATAGTTCTGGCAGCAGAGCCGACCGTCCGAGCCCTTTGTTGTAGAGCCTGATGGCTGCCGGTATGAAGGAGCGTTTTGTGGTGTGTCGGGGGGGGGGGATGAGTCTTTGGCTGAACGTGCTCTTCATTCTGGCTAGCTTCTCGTAGAGGGGGTGAGAGGGGTTCTCCAGGATGTCTTCTAGCTTTTTCCCCATCCTCCTCTCAGCCACCACCTCTAGATTATCCAGCTCACCACCCACTAAGGGGGCCTTCTTCACCAGCTTGTTCAGCTTGCTGGAGTCCCTCGAGTTGATGTTGCCCCCCCCCCCCCCCAGCACACCACAGCAAAAAAGAGGACGCTGGCTCCAACCGTCTGGTAGAAAGATAGCAGCAGTCGGTTGCACAGCACTCGTCGGACCTGAGTCTCCTCAGGAAGAACAGCCTACTCTGTCCCTTCCTGTAGAGGGCCTCAGTGTTGTCCGACCAGTCTTGTTTTTTGTTCAGGTGAACTCCAAAGAACTTGTAGGAGGATTATGGGAGAAGGGGGACCCTTCTTGCCTTTCCGGTAGTCCACCACCAGCTCCTTTGTCTTGCTGACGTTGAGTTGGAGCTGGTTACTGTCCGACCACCCTACGAAGCTCTCCACCAGAGCCCTGTATTCAGCCTCATCGTCATCCACGATGTAGCTGACGATGGAGGAGTCATCGGACAACTTATGCAGGTGGCACGTTCTTGTGTTGTAGCAAATGTCGGAGGTGTAGAGGGTAAACAAGAAGGGTGACAGCACGGTACCCTGGGGAGCGCCGGTGTTGCTCACCAGCACCTCTGATTGGCTGCCCTGAAGTCTCACATACTGAGGTCTGCTGGTGACATAGTCGGTGATCCAGGCCACCATTCCCTGGTCCAGCTGCATCCCAGTGAGCTTCTCTTCTAGGCGCAGTGGCTGGATGGTATTAAATGTGCTGGAAAAGTCGAAGAACATGATCCTCACTGAACTGCGTGGCCTCTCCAGGTGTGTATAGACCCTGTGGAGCATGTAGGTGATGGCGTCCTCCACACCGATGTTTGCCTGGTAAGCAAACCGCAGGGGGTCCTGGGAGTCACTCACCAGGGGCTTGAGGTGCTGCAGGACCAGCCGCTCAAAGGTCTTCATGACATGTGATGTCAGAGCGACCAGCCTGTAGTCATTGAGGGCACCTTAGAACAGGCTGTCATCCCCACCTGCCTGAAGAAGTCCACTATTATCCCTGTACCCAAAAAATCCAAGCCTGCTTGCCTCAACGACTACCGCCCTGTAGCTCTCACCTCCATAGCCATGAAGTGCTTCGAGAAGCTAGTAAAGGGCTACATCTGCTCCTCCCTCCCCATCAACATGGACCCCCTGCAATTTGCATACCGCCCCAACAGGTCCACGGAGGACGCCATATCCCATGTGCTGCACACAGCAGCATCACACCTGGACAAGAGGCAGGGGAACTATGTGAGAATGCTATTCATCGACTACAGCTCGGCATTCAATACCATAGTCCCCTCCATACTCATAGCCAAGCTCAGGGACCTGGGCTTGGGCTATGACCTCTGCCAGTGGGTCTTGGACTTCCTGACTGGCAGACCCCAGGTGGTGAGAGCAGGCAACTGCACCTCCTCATCCATCACCCTCAACATAGGGGCCCCCCAGGGCTGTGTTCTGAGTCCCCTCCTCTACTCCCTGTACACACACGACTGTGTGGCTCAGCGGAGTAGCAATACAATCGTCAAATTTGCTGACGACACAGTGGTGGTGGGCCTGATCTCTGCCAACGACGAGAGGGCCTACCTGGAAGAGGTCAAGGTCCTGGCGGGATGGTGCCAGGAAAACAGCCTCTCCCTGAACGTCAGCAAAACAAAGGAGATGATTGTGGACTTCAGGAGGTCGGGGGTCAAGGACTACAGCCCCCTCAGCATCGACGGGGCACCGGTTGAGAGAGTCAACAGCTTTAAGTACCTCGGAGCCTACATATCCGAGGACTTGACATGGACCACACACATTAACAGTGTTGTGAAGAAGGCACGACAACGCCTCTACTTCCTCAGGCGCCTAAGGAAGTTCCAAGTCAGCCAGAAGATCCTTAAGAACTTCTACTCATGTACAATAGAGAGCATCTTGACCGGCAACATCACCTCCTGGTTTGGGAATAGCACTGCACAAGACCAAAGCAGACTACAAAGAGTGACACGTTCAGCCGAACGCACAATTGGAGGGGGGCTCCCCACCCTCCAGAACATTTACTACAAGCGTTGCAAGGGCAAGGCTAAGAGAATCATTAAAGACTCCAGTCACCCGAACAACTGCCTCTTTGAACTGCTGCGGTCAGGCAAGCGATACAGGAGTCTCAAGGCGAGCACAGAAAGACTCAGAAGAAGCTTCTATCCCCAGGCCATCAGGCTGCTAAACGAACAATGAATGAACACTACACAACAACAACCACCAAACGCACATAGCACACACATCCACACGCACACACTCACTTTAAACAAACACACTGTAGCACCCACTCCACACACTTATAGCACACACCCACTTTAAACAAACACACTGTAGCACCCACTCCCCACACTTTATATTTATGGATGAAGGATTGCACTACAACTCGTACACCTTACTGTAAATTGTACCTAAAATTGTACCTCATCCCATTTCTGCTTTGCACTAGATAGTACTGTACATTAGTACACTGCATAGTATTGTGTATTGTATATTATATGGTAACTCAGAACATTGTACATATGTCTATACCGAACACTGTGACCTCATTTTCTTCTTCTAAATTCATGCTATATTATGTTATTATGTTATTTGATACTATCTTGTCTAGCACAGTCTCTGGAGCGTAACAGTAAGAAGCATTTTGTATGAAAGTATTCTGTACTTCTGTATGACAACTATTAAAGAACTTGAACTTGAACTTGAACTTTCGCGCCCCTTTTTGGGCACCGGGACAATGCAGGAGGTTTTCCATATAGCTGGGGCACCCTCTCCAGCCTCAGGGAGAGGTTGAAGAGGTGCTGGAATGGTGCCGCCAGTTGTCCAGCGCACGCCTTGAGCATCCTGGGGTTGGTGTTGTCAGGTCCTCTGGCTTTGTTCACGCTGATTTTGGAGAACTGTCTTTGGACCTGGTTGTTAGTGATGATCAGCGGGGGTGGGCTGGGCGGGGGTGGAGTGGTGGGTCTGTCGTTGCTGGTGGTGGTGGGGGTTGCTGACACCGGTGCTGATGGGTAGGGGGGGGCTCGTAATGCATTCTGATTTTCACTCACTATATCCACACTGTGATTATTGTATAGTAAATTAGAGCTATTTTATTGTTGTTTATGCAGCTATTTAGGATATATCTGATGATTATGTTGTATTGTTATTATCTGCATTGCTTTTACCCTTTTTCTTATTCTCTGCTTTTATTCTGTCCATTTTATGCTCATTCATGTCTATTTTACTGCTGTGAAGCACTTTGGGCTGAATTCTTGTATGAAAGGTGCTATACAAATAACGGTTGTTATTATTATTATTATTTAATATTCATAGTATTTCCATGATGTCTGTCATATGGTGCCATGTCATGAACACAGCTCGCTGGCAACAGTTATCATTTAACAAGTATCACCTGTTATATGATTACAATCACCTGTTTGCCTACCAAGATGTCTGTGACGATGACATAACGGCTACTATGGATTCTACCATTTCTCTTTTTACTTCAGAATTTCTTCTCCCACCTCCTTCTGTAACCCGACCACTGATCCCAGATCAGTCATATTGTCCCAGATCTGTCTCGAGTCCCTAAGGAACTTCACTAAGGACAAAATGCAATAAATATAGCAAAACCGTGGGGTTTGCACTCTAAAGCGACGACTGGAAGTTAATAGCTTTTAAAACAAACACAAGAAAAGTAGCTGAGTGGTAGAAACGGGTGCAGACTTTTCCAGCCCTGGGCCTCCGTCACGCCACTCTCTTTCTCTTGACTTCGCACGCGGCCTCAGTTCATCAGCTTGAGCGATGGCGTGGACGGAGCGACGGCAGCAGGGCCTCGGCCGGGAAACGGCTGCTGAGTAACGACACTCAACAGCAGAGACATTAAGAAATTAATATGACTATGTAGCTTAGGGCCAGGAAGTAATAAACAATGAGGTAGTCTTAGTTTAATGGTGCCAAATCCGTGCAGGACGGATGGCGTCCCAGAGGAAGTGTTACGTCTTACTGTATGTGACTTGGATTGAATGGAAAATGCAATATATACGATATTGTACCTTCTCTTATGTGATGGAATGAGAAATACTTTTTAGTAAGATGACTTCTATGTTAGGACTCTGTAACAGGTGGGCTCAAATGCACAACACGAGACAGGATAATGTTCAACCCCGTAGGGCATTTAATAATACGTTGAAAAGGAGAAAAAACAGGTGCCTGTGTGTGCGTCTTTTAGCCTGGTGGGCGGATGACCGTGGCCGGTGGAGAGCAACTGGGGTTTGTGAACTGTGGATGACACAGAGAGAAAAAACTGAATAAGTCTTCACGGAAAAACACGATAGAAATAGAACGTCAAAAATTACGGGAGGGTTGTATACATGGAAATACAACAGGTAAAGTATTCACATAAGAAAAACCGCTAAAACATCATTACGGGGAATAATGTAGAGCAGTGGTTCTCAAACTTTTTACACCAAGTACCACCTGAGAACGTAGCTGGCTCTCCAAGTACCACCATATGACCGGCGTTAAAATACAGTCTATTCAGCTATGCACAGTTCACGCAGGAGGCAAATGTATTCCTAATACCATTATTTATTGTTAACTTTTGTCAGACACAGCCACAATGTACAAAGGGATAGCACTAGAACTAGCAAACGCTTCCACACAACTCATACAATGCAAGGGGCATTGAGAACATAATAACTAACATTCTCACATAGAAAGTGAGAAAATTAAGAACGACTGTATTTCAGCAAATGTACTTAATTCTCTCTCTATCTCTATCTCTCTCTCTCTCTCTCTCTCTCTCTCTCTCACTCTCTCACACACAGCAAGCAATTGTCCGTCATTCTCTCTCTCACACACACACACACACACACACACACACACACACACACACACACACACACACAGACACAGACACAGACACAGACACAGACACAGACACAGACACAGACACACACACACACACACACACACACACACACACACACACACACACACACACACAGACACAGACACAGACACAGACACAGACACAGACACACACACACACACACACACACACACACACACACACACACACACACACACACACACACACACACACACACACACACACACACACACACACACACACACACACACACACACACACACAATTATTTTGTTACAAAAACTTAATTTCCTGCATTCTGGTGCAGGAATTTTTTAATTTTTACCCTTTAAATGCCAGTGTTTGTGATGGCATCACAAATTATTGTAAAAAAAAACACAAAAAAGTAAAATATTTTCAATATCAAATGCAAAGTACATTTTTCTGGGGGGGGGTTATTACAGACTAGGCATGTGTCAATGATTAGCAGCAACACAGATTTTGATGAATTTTTTGTAATGTCAGATTTAACACCAACTCTTTTCAGAAAAGTGGGAGTACTTCATTTTTTATCTGACATTACAAAAAATCAAAAAATAAATGGTTATGATCAGGGCTGAAGTTGAATTAAAGATTTATGACTGTTTAGACTGCATTACTCAGATTCAGATTCAGATTCCTTTATTGAGCCATTTGTGTAAAACACATTGGTAATTGTTGCAGCAAATACAGTGTATGCATTCTTTCTTTTTTCACAGTAAACAAACACCAACACAGACAAGAAACGAAAACAGTGCAGTGGGGGATTAATCAATAAATAAAATACATATATATATATAAAGTGAAGTGTGCAGAGATCCAGTACGGACTAGTGCAGTGCAGTCAATGTCATTGTGCCAGTGTCACTTGGGGGCAGAGGGGGGGGGGGGGGGGGGTACCGAGGGGGGGGGGACCTGAGGCATTGATCAGCCTCTCTGTCACACTTAGGTTATCTAACTATCGCGCCGCCGCAACCAGAAACACTGGCCTGGCCTGCTTATAAGGTCGCTTTCACATATAGTTTTGGTGGACTCGGTGCGGTTCTGGTGGTGAAGTTGCAACATTGTTGCATTCTTCATTTGGTTTGCCTGCGTTCACATAGCAATCTGTCAGGCGCACCAAACTATCTGAACAATGTCACGCGGTCGAAAAGGGCGCTCGTCTATTGGACAGTGGAAATGTGTGTGTGTGTGTGTCTGTGTGTGGACTGCGAGCCCTCCAGATCAGCGGAGGCGAGTTGTTCTATTGAAGCCGATTACCACCATCCTCTCGCTAAACAACTTGTACACCACGTTGTTACTGTATATATATATATAATAATAACAATATAATAAGCCGCGTTTTTTCTTCCTTCTTCCCAAGATGCACAGTTAGATAGATAGATAGATAGATAGATAGATAGATAGATAGATAGATAGATAGATAGATAGATAGATAGATAGATAGAGAGATAGATGCAGTGTGCTTGTTTTGCATTGAATGCTGCGAGCAGTGGTAATAATAAGCACTTCCTATATTTGGTTTGTGTTTGGTCCGATGAAGCGAACCGAGACCTACGTTTTCAGGCGGACCAGAGTTCGCCTGTTTGGTCCACGGACCGAGTTCGACGCGCATTCACACAAACCCGAAAAACCGGACTATCGAATTCTGGTCCGATAATCCGGACCAAACAGCCCCTGTGTGAAAGCGACCTAAGTTCAGTGGCATAAAAAAAAAAATGTGTTGTGCTTTTTTGGAAATGTTTTCAAGTACCACCAGCAGTACCACCAAGTACCACTAGTGGTACGCGTACCACAGTTTGAGAACCACTGATGTAGAGGATACTTGCCAGGCCATTCGTAAGGAAGATCTGACACTGATGAGCGGAGACCCAGGTATCTTGTAGTGTAGCGTGATGATTATAAGACAGGTGCGGAGCCTACATCCATCAGCGTGATTTGTTTCACCTGTGCCGATTGCGCGCCCGTACAGGGGGTGGGAGGGGTTCTCCATGAAGAACATTCAGCTGTTTCCTCATCCTCCTCTCAGCCACCACTTCTAGTTGGACCAGTTGGACTTCCTCTCACCTGCTTGTTCAGGTTGTTAGTGTTAGGAGAGCGAAGAGGAGGACGCTGGCCAATTGAAGAAGACAAGGAGATAACATCCAGTTAGACCTGTGATTGACTAAAGTCTCCTGCCCTGTTAGTGTGGCATGTTGGGGCCTTGCTTGTTGTAAATGCAGTCTAGTATTATAAGTTTGCAGCAGAACAACCTTTATGTCCAGATGCTGTTGTCACATCATGTGTTGATATTTATGCTGCTTGCTGATAGTTGACAAGGACTTGAATCACTGTAGTATTTAAAGGGGACATAGTTTAGTCCTTTTCAACAGGTTAATATAGGTCTTCAAGGTCCCCTAAACATTTCTTTGAAGTTGTTTGCTGAAGAAACCCACTCAGATTATGCATTCTGATTGATTGATTGATTGAAAATGTTATTAACAGATTGCAGAATGGGTACAATACAGTACAGCTCAATTCACACAACTCTCTGTTTCAGTCCTGTTCTCAATGGGCTGTTTCTGTAATGTGCAAGCTGCTTTTATTGTATAAATGTATAAATGCGATCGTACATCTAGCAGTGGTACATGAGCCTGTACCGTCGAAGGAAATTGTGTTGAATCAAATATGACTCAAGATCCAGCAATAGCATAGCAATCTTGTCGTAATTTCTTTTGTCAGAAATTGTCAACTTTGGGTAGAAAAGAGATAATTTGATCAAGATCTTTTAACTACGGTGATTGTGGCTCCAATTCTGAATGCTCGTTTCAAAAGGGTCACAGCTGAACTGCAGAAAAGGGACAATGCACATATTTAAAATTGTCTCAGTGTTGGGATAACCCGTCATTGTGTAAAAACAATGCAAAACACAGGAAAAGTCCATTTTCACAATAGGTCCCCTAGAATTATGAGGTTTCACACATGCCCATTCATTGGGGTTTTTGTGAAGTCTGCTGTGCCAAGTCTGACATTTCCTTCTGAACACCTACAGGGGGAGACATTGTGCCTCTGTGTCTGTCCCAACTCAGACAGAGGGAGACGGTGAGAGAGAAGCAGATTAGGTACAGTGCCCTCAAGAATTATTCATATTGTTGTTTATCAGCTTGATCTTACACTCAAATCTTATATATATATATATATATATAAATAAAATACATACATAATGTTGAGTTTATGTGTTAATATGATTGCATGTAACTACTTAACTGTTCCACAAGAGGGCGGTATAGGCGTAAGGAGACGCAGCTGTTGTGGTTGACGTCAGGTAAGAGGGTATAAAAGGGATTGTTCCCTCCCCCTCTGTCTCCTCCTCGTCTACCTCTCACAAAGAGAAGGTCTCATGGTGCATATGCAATGTGAAATAAACCACGCCGATTAAAGGCTAAAGAAGGACCTTGTCGTCATGAACATATTATTGTTGCTCCCCAGGTGACTCTGTCAACACATAATATATGTATATATATATATATATATATATATATATATATATATATATATATATATATATATATATATATATATATAGGGATGTCCGATATTATCGGCCGACCAATATTATCGGCCGATATCGGCAGTAAAATGTGATATCGGAAAATATCGGTATCGGTTTAAAAAAAGGAAAAAAACAATAACTATATTTGTTATATATATATATCCAGTGAAATGATTAGTTACCTGAAATTATTCAGTTTTTTTGGGGGGGAAACCCTGCATATATCGGTATCGGTTGATATCGGTATCGGAAATTAAGAGTTGGACAATATCGGAATATCGGTATCGGTAAAAAAGCCAATATCGAGCATCCCTAATATATATATGGGGCGGCGTGGCTCAGGGGCGGCGTGGCTCAGGGGTAGAGCGGGTCGTCCAATGATCGAAGGATTGGTGGTTCGAATCCCGCTCCAGCCCATGTCCATCCCACTGCCGTTGTGTCCTTGGGCAAGACACTTAACCTACTTGCCTCGTATGAATGTGTATGCATGTGAATGAATGTTGGTGGTGGTCGGAGGGGCCGTAGGCGTTGATTATTCGCCACGCTTCCGTGAGTCTGCCTCAGGGCAGCTCTGGCTGCAATTGTAGCTTACCACCACCGGTATGACTGTGTATGAACGAATAATGGACTCTGTAAGCGCTCTGGGGTCTCTGGGGTGTCACAAAGAGCGCTATATAAATCCAATCCATTATTATTATTATTATATATATATATATAAT